>NC_091472.1:3480663-3780663 GCF_036971445.1 Narcine bancroftii
TGCAGCCGTAGTCATGTCCGGGTCATATTGTGGAGTGTCCGCCTTGATGACTGCACCCGTGGTCATGTCCAGGTCATATTGTGGACGGTCCGCTTTGATGACTGCAGCCGTGGTCATGTCCGGGTCATATTGTGGACGGCCCGCCTTGATGACTGCAGCCGCAGTCATGTTCGGGTCATATTGTGGAGGGCCCGCCTTGATGACTGCAGCCGTGGTCATGTCCGGGTCATATTGTGGAGGGCCCGCCTTGATGACTGCAGCCGTGGTCACGTCCGGGTCATATTGTGGAGGGTCCGCCTTGATGACTGCAGCCGTGGTCATTTTCGAGTCATATTGTGGAGGGTCCGCCTTGATGACTGCAGCCGTGGTCATGTCCGGGTCATATTGTGGAGGGTCCGCCTTGATGACTGCAGCCGTATTCATGTTCGGGTCATATTGTGGAGGGTCCGCCTTGATGACTGCAGCCGTGGTCATGTCCGGGTCATATTGTGGAGGGTCCGCCTTGATGACTGCAGCCGCGGTCATGTTCGGGTCATATTGTGGAGGGCCCGCCTTGATGACTGCAGCCGTGGTCATGTCCGGGTCATATTGTGGACGGTCCGCCTTGATGACTGCAGCCGTAGTCATGTTCGGGTCATATTGTGGAGGGTCCGCCTTGATGACTGCAGCCGTGGTCATGTCCGGGTCATATTGTGGAGGGTCCGCCTTGATGACTGCAGCCGTGGTCATGTCCGGGTCATATTGTGGAGGGCCCGCCTTGATGACTGCAGCCGTGGTCATGTCCGGATCATAATGTGGAGGGTCCGCCTTGATGACTGCAGCCGTGGTCATGTCCGGGTCATATTGTTGAGGGCCCGCCTTGATGACTGCAGCCGTGGTCATGACAAGGTCATATTGTGGAGGGTCCGCCTTGATGACTGCAGCCGTGGACATGTCCGGGTCATATTGTGGAGGGTCCGCCTTGATGACTGCAGCCGTGGTCATGTCCGGGTCATATTGTGGAGGGTCCGCCATGATGACTGCAGCCGTGGTCATGTCCGGGTCATATTGTGGAGGGTCCGCCTTGATGACAGCAGCCGTGGTCATGTCCGGGTCATATTGTGGAGGGTCCGCCTTGATGACTGCAGCCGTGGTCATGTCCGCGTCATATTGTGGAGGGCCCGCCTTGATGACTGCAGCCGTGGTTATGTCCAGGTCATATTGTGGAGGGTCCGCCTTGATGACTGCAGCCGTGGTCATGACAAGATCATATTGTGGAGGGTCCGCCTTGATGACTGCAGCCGTGGACATGTCCGGGTCATATTGTGGAGGGTCCGCCTTGATGACTGCAGCCGTGGTCATGTCCGGGTCATATTGTGGAGGGTCCGCCATGATGACTGCAGCCGCGGTCATGTTCGGGTCATATTGTGGAGGGCCCGCCTTGATGACTGCAGCCGTGGTCATGTCCGGGTCATATTGTGGACGGTCCGCCTTGATGACTGCAGCCGTAGTCATGTTCGGGTCATATTGTGGAGGGTCCGCCTTGATGACTGCAGCCGTGGTCATGTCCGGGTCATATTGTGGAGGGTCCGCCTTGATGACTGCAGCCGTGGTCATGTCCGGGTCATATTGTGGAGGGCCCGCCTTGATGACTGCAGCCGTGGTCATGTCCGGGTCATAATGTGGAGGGTCCGCCTTGATGACTGCAGCCGTGGTCATGTCCGGGTCATATTGTTGAGGGCCCGCCTTGATGACTGCAGCCGTGGTCATGACAAGGTCATATTGTGGAGGGTCCGCCTTGATGACTGCAGCCGTGGACATTTCCGGGTCATATTGTGGAGGGTCCGCCTTGATGACTGCAGCCGTGGTCATGTCCGGGTCATATTGTGGAGGGTCCGCCATGATGACTGCAGCCGTGGTCATGTCCGGGTCATATTGTGGAAGGTCCGCCTTGATGACAGCAGCCGTGGTCATGTCCGGGTCATATTGTGGAGGGTCCGCCTTGATGACTGCAGCCGTGGTCATGTCCGCGTCATATTGTGGAGGGCCCGCCTTGATGACTGCAGCCGTGGTTATGTCCAGGTCATATTGTGGAGGGTCCGCCTTGATGACTGCAGCCGTGGTCATGTCCAGGTCATATTGTGGAGGGTCCGCCTTGATGACTGCAGCCGTGGTGATGTCCGGGTCATATTGTGGAGGGTCCGCCTTGATGACTGCAGCCGCGGTCATGTTCGGGTCATATTGTGGAGGGCCCGCCTTGATGATTGCAGCCGTCGTCATGTCCGGGTCATATTGTGGAGGGTCCGCCTTGATGACTGCAGCCGTGGTCATGTCCGCGTCATATTGTGGAGGGCCCACCTTGATGACTGCAGCCGTGGTTATGTCCAGGTCATATTGTGGAGGGTCCGCCTTGATGACTGCAGCCATGGTCATGTCCGGGTCATATTGTGGAGGGTCCGCCTTGATGACTGCAGCCGTGGTCATGTCCGGGTCATATTGTGGAGGGTCCGCCTTGATGACTGCAGCCGCAGTCATGTTCGGGTCATATTGTGGAGGGCCCGCCTTGATGACTGCAGCCGTGGTCATGTCCGGGTCATATTGTGGAGGGCCCGCCTTGATGACTGCAGCCGTGGTCACGTACGGGTCATATTGTGGAGGGTCTGCCTTGATGACTGCAGCCGTGGTCATTTCCGAGTCATATTGTGGAGGGTCCGCCTTGATGACTGCAGCCGTGGTCATGTCCGGGTCATATTGTGGAGGGTCCGCCTTGATGACTGCAGCCGTAGTCATGTACGGGTCATATTGTGGAGGGTCCGCCTTGATGACTGCAGCCATGGTCATGTCCGGGTCATATTGTGGAGGGTCCGCCTTGATGACTGCAGCCGTGGTATTGTCCGAGTCATATTGTGGAGGGTCCGCCTTGATGACTGCAGCCGTAGTCATGTCCGGGTCATATTGTGGAGGGTCCGCCTTGATGACTGCAGCCGTGGTCATGTCCGGGTCATATTGTGGAGGGCCCGCCTTGATGACTGCAGCCGTGGTCATGTCCGGGTCATATTGTGGAGGGTCCGCCTTGATGACTGCAGCCGTGGTCATGTCCGCGTCATATTGTGGAGGGCCCACCTTGATGACTACAGCCGTGGTTATGTCCAGGTCATATTGTGGAGGGTCCGCCTTGATGACTGCAGCCGTGGACATGTCCGGGTCATATTGTAGAGGGTCCGCCTGAATGACTGCAGCCGTGGTCATGTCCGAGTCATATTGTGGAGGGTCTGCCTTGATGACTGCAGCCGTCGTCATGTCCGGGTCATATTGTCGAGGGTCCGCCTTGATGACTGCAGCCGTGGTCATTTCCAGGTCATATTGTAGAGGGTCCGCCTTGATGACTGCAGCTGTGGTCATGTCCAGGTCATATTGTGGAGGGTCCGCCTTAATGACTGCAGCCGTGCTCATGTCCGGGTCATATTGTGGAGAGTCCGCCTTGATGACTGCAGCCGTGGTCATGTCCAGATCATATTGTTGAGGGTCCACCTTGATGACTGCAGCTGTGGTCATGTCCAGGTCATATTGTGGAGGGTCCGCCTTATTGACTGCAGCCGTGGTCATGTCCGGGTCATATTGTGGAGGGTCCGCCATGATGACTGCAGCCGTGGTCATGTCCAGGTCATATTGTGGAGGGTCAGCCTTGATGACTGAAGCTGTGGTCATGTCCAGGTCATATTGTGGAGGGTCCGCCTTGATGACTGCAGCCGTGGTCATGTCCGGGTCATATTGTGGAGGGTCCGCCTTCATGACTGCAGCCGTAGTCATGTCCGGGTCATATTGTGGAGGGTCCGCATTGATGACTGCAGCCGTGGTCATGTCCGGGTCATATTGTGGAGGGTCCGCCTTGATGACTGCAGCCGTGGACATGTCCGGGTCATATTGTGGTGGGCCCGCCTTGATGACTGCAGCCATGGTCATGTCCAGGTCATATTGTGGAGGGTCCGCCTTGATGACTGCAGCCGTGGTCATGTCCGGGTCATATTGTGGAGGGTCCGCATTAATGACTGCAGCCGTGGTCATGTACGGGTCATATTGTGGAGGGTCCGCCATGATGACTGCAGCCGTGGTCATGTCCGGGTCATATTGTGGAGGGTCCGCCTTGATGACTGCAGCCGTGGTCATGTCCGGGTCATATTGTGGATGGTCCGCCTTGATGACTGCAGCCGTGGTCATGTCCAGGTCATATTGTTGAGGGTCCACCTTGATGACTGCAGCTGTGGTCATGTCCAGGTCATATTGTGGAGGGTCCGCCTTAATGACTGCAGCCGTGGTCATGTCCGGGTCATATTGTGGAGGGTCCGCCATGATGACTGCAGCCGTGGTCATGTCCAGGTCATATCGTGGAGGGTCAGCCTTGATGACTGAAGCTGTGGTTATGTCCAGGTCATATTGTGG
The DNA here is from genome assembly GCF_036971445.1 of Narcine bancroftii. Classification (NCBI taxonomy): domain Eukaryota; kingdom Metazoa; phylum Chordata; class Chondrichthyes; order Torpediniformes; family Narcinidae; genus Narcine; species Narcine bancroftii. The sequence goes on from NC_091472.1 coordinate 3,485,083, forward strand.
AGGGTCCGCCTTGATGACTGCAGCCGTGGTCATGTCCGGGTCATATTGTGGAGGGTCCGCCTTGATGACTGCAGCCGTAGTCATGTCCGGGTCATATTGTGGAGGGTCCGCATTGATGACTGCAGCCGTGGTCATGTCCGGGTCATATTGTGGAGGGCCCGCCTTGATGACTGCAGCCGTGGTCATGTCCAGGTCATATTGTGGAGGGTCCACCTTGATGACTGCAGCCGTGGTCATGTCCGGGTCATATTGTGGAGGGTCCGCCTTAATGACTGCAGCCGTGGTCATGTACGGGTCATATTGTGGAGGGTCCGCCATGATGACTGCAGCCGTGGTCATGTACGGGTCATATTGTGGAGGATCCGCCTTGATGACTGCAGCCGTAGTCATGTCCGGGTCGTATTATGGAGGGTCCGCCTTGATGACTGCAACCGTGGTCATATCCAGGTCATATTGTGGAGGGTCCGCCTTGATGACTGCAGCCGTGGTGATGTCCGGGTCATATTGTGGAGGGTCCGCCTTGATGACTGCAGCCGTGGTCATGTCCAGGTCATATTGTGGAGGGTCCGCCTTAATGACTGCAGCCGTGGTCATGTCCGGGTCATATTGTGGAGGGTCTGCCTTGTTGACTGCAGCCGTGGTCATGTCCGGATCATATTGTGGAGGGTCCGCCTTGATGACTGCAGCCGTGGTCATGTCCGGGTCATATTGTGGAGGGTCCGCCTTGATGACTGCAGCCGTGGTCACGTCCGGGTCATATTGTGGAGGGCCCGCCTTGATGACTGCAGCCGTGGTCACGTCCGGGTCATATTGTGGAGGGTCCGCCTTGATGACTGCAGCCGTGGTCACGTCCGGGTCATATTGTGGAGGGTCCGCCTTGATGACTGCAGCCGTGGTCATTTCCGAGTCATATTGTGGAGGGTCCGCCTTGATGACTGCAGCCGTGGTCATGTCCGGGTCATATTGTGGAGGGTCCGCCTTGATGACTGCAGCCGTAGTCATGTTCGGGTCATATTGTGGAGGGTCCGCCTTGATGACTGCAGCCGTGGTCATGTCCGGGTCATATTGTAGAGGGTCCGCCTTGATGACTGCAGCCGTGGTCATGTCCGGGTCATATTGTGGAGGGTCCGCCTTGATGACTGCAGCCGTGGTCATGTCCGGGTCATATTGTGGAGGGTCCGCCTTGATGACTGCAGCCGTGGTCATGTCCGGGTCATATTGTGGAGGGTCCGCCTTGTTGACTGCAGCCGTGGTCATGACCGGGTCATATTGTGGAAGGCCCGCATTGATGATGGCAGCCGTGTTTATGTCCAGGTCATATTGTGGAGGGTCCGCCTTGATGACTGCAGCCGTGGTCATGTCCGAGTCATATTGTGGAGGGTCCGCCTTGATGACTGCAGCCGTAGTCATGTCCGGGTCATATTGTGGAGGGTCCGCCTTGACGACTGCAGCCGTGGTCATGTCCGGGTCATATTGTGGAGGGCCCTCCTTGATGACTGCAGCCGTGGTCATGTCCGGGTCATATTGTGGAGGGTCCGCCTTGATGACTGCAGCCGTGGTCATGTCCGGGTCATATTGTGGAGGGCCCGCCTTGATGACTGCAGCCGTGGTCATGTCCAGGTCTTATTGTGGAGGGTCCGCCTTGATGACTGCAGCCGTGGACATGTCCGGGTCATATTGTGGAGGGTCCGCCTTAATGACTGCAGCCGTGGTCATGTCCGAGTCATATTGTGGAGGGTCCGCCTTGATGACTGCAGCCGTAGTCATGTCCGGGTCATATTGTGGAGTGTCCGCCTTGATGACTGCACCCGTGGTCATGTCCGGGTCATATTGTGGACGGTCCGCTTTGATGACTGCAGCCGTGGTCATGTCCGGGTCATATTGTGGACGGCCCGCCTTGATGACTGCAGCCGTAGTCATGTCCGGGTCATATTGTGGAGTGTCCGCCTTGATGACTGCACCCGTGGTCATGTCCGGGTCATATTGTGGACGGTCCGCTTTGATGACTGCAGCCGTGGTCATGTCCGGGTCATATTGTGGACGGCCCGCCTTGATGACTGCAGCCGCAGTCATGTTCGGGTCATATTGTGGAGGGCCCGCCTTGATGACTGCAGCCGTGGTCATGTCCGGGTCATATTGTGGAGGGCCCGCCTTGATGACTGCAGCCGTGGTCACGTCCGGGTCATATTGTGGAGGGTCCGTCTTGATGACTGCAGCCGTGGTCATTTTCGAGTCATATTGTGGAGGGTCCGCCTTGATGACTGCAGCCGTGGTCATGTCCGGGTCATATTGTGGAGGGTCCGCCTTGATGACTGCAGCCGTATTCATGTTCGGGTCATATTGTGGAGGGTCCGCCTTGATGACTGCAGCCGTGGTCATGTCCGGGTCATATTGTGGAGGGTCCGCCATGATGACTGCAGTCGCAGTCATGTTCGGGTCATATTGTGGAGGGCCCGCCTTGATGACTGCAGCCGTGGTCATGTACGGGTCATATTGTGGAGGGCCCGCCTTGATGACTGCAGCCGTGGTCACGTCCGGGTCATATTGTGGAGTGTCCGCCTTGATGACTGCAGCCGTGGTCATTTCCGAGTCATATTGTGGAGGGTCCGCCTTGATGACTGCAGCCGTGGTCATTTCCGGGTCATATTGTGGAGGGTCCGCCTTGATGACTGCAGCCGTAGTCATGTTCGGGTCATATTGTGGAGGGTCCGCCTTGATGACTGCAGCCGTGGTCATGTCCGGGTCATATTGTGGAGGGTCCGCCTTGATGACTGCTGCCGTGGTCATGTCCGGGTCATATTGTGGAGGGTCCGCCTTGATGACTGCAGCCGTGGTCATGTCCGGGTCATATTGTGGACGGTCCGCCTTGATGACTGCAGCCGTGGTCATGTCCGGGTCATATTGTGGAGGGTCCGCCTTGATGACTGCAGCCGCAGTCATGTTCGGGTCATATTGTGGAGGGCCCGCCTTGATGACTGCAGCCGTGGTCATGTCCGGGTCATATTGTGGAGGGCCCGCCTTGATTACTGTAGCCGTGGTCACGTCCGGGTCATATTGTGGAGGGTTCGCCTTGATGACTGCAGCCGTGGTCATTTCCGAGTCATATTGTGGAGGGTCCGCCTTGATGACTGCAGCCGTGGTCATGTCCGGGTCATATTTTGGAGGGTCCGCCTTGATGACTTCAGCCGCAGTCATGTTCGGGTCATATTGTGGAGGGCCCGCCTTGATGACTGCAGCCGTGGTCACTTCCGTGTCATATTGTGGAGGGTCCGCCTTGATGACTGCAGCCGTGGTCATTTCCGAGTCATATTGTGGAGGGTCCGCCTTGATGACTGCAGCCATGGTCATGTCCGGCTCATATTGTGGAGGGTCCGCCTTGATGACTGCAGCCGTAGTCATGTTCGGGTCATATTGTGGAGGGTCCGCCTTGATGACTGCAGCCGTGGTCATGTCCGGGTCATATTGTTGAGGGTCCGCCTTGATGACTGCAGCCGCAGTCATGTTCGGGTCATATTGTGGAGGGCCCGCCTTGATGACTGCAGCCTTGGTCATGTCCGGGTCATATTGTGGAGGGCCCGCCTTGATGACTGCAGCCGTGGTCACGTCCGGGTCATATTGTGGAGGGTCCGCCTTGATGACTGCAGCCGTGGTCATGTCCGGGTCATATTGTGGAGGGTCCGCCTTGATGACTGCAGCCGTGGTCATGTCCGGGTCATATTGTGGAGGGCCCGCCTTGATGACTGCAGCCGTGGTCATGTCCGGGTCATATTGTGGAGGGCCCGCCTTGAAGACTGCAGCCGTGGTCACGTCCGGGTCATATTGTGGAGTGTCCGCCTTGATGACTGCAGCCGTGGTCATTTCCGTGTCATATAGTGGAGGGACCGCCTTGATGACTGCAGCCGTGGTCATTTCCGGGTCATATTGTGGAGGGTCCGCCTTGATGACTGCAGCCGTAGTCATGTCCGGGTCATATTGTGGAGGGTCCGCCTTGATGACTGCAGCCGTGGTCATGTCCGGGTCATATTGTGGAGGGTCCGCCTTGATGACTGCAGCCGTGGTCATGTCCGGGTCATATTGTGGAGGGTCCGCCTTGATGACTGCAGCCGTGGTCATGTCCGGGTCATATTGTGGACGGTCCGCCTTGATGACTGCAGCCGTGTTCATGTCCGGGTCATATTGTGGAGGGTCCGCCTTGATGACTGCAGCCGCAGTCATGTTCGGGTCATATTGTGGAGGGCCCGCCTTGATGACTGCAGCCGTGGTCATGTTCGGGTCATATTGTGGAGGGCCCGCCTTGATGACTGCAGCCGTGGTCATGTCCGGGTCATATTGTGGAGGGCCCGCCTTTATGACTGCAGCCGTGGTCACGTCCGGGTCATATTGTGGAGGGTCCGCCTTGATGACTGCAGCAGTGGTCATTTCCGAGTCATATTGTGGATGGTCCGCCTTGATGACTGCAGCCGTGGTCATGTCCGGGTCATATTGTGGAGGGTCCGCCTTGATGACTTCAGCCGTAGTCATGTTCGGGTCATATTGTGGAGGGTCCGCCTTGATGACTGCAGCCGTGGTCATGTCCGGGTCATATTGTGGAAGGACCGCTTTGATGACTGCAGCCGTGGTCATGTCCGAGTCATATTGTGGAGGGTCCGCCTTGATGACTGCAGCCGTGGTCATGACCGGGTCATATTGTGGAAGGCCCGCCTTGATGACTGCTGCCGTGTTTATGTCCAGGTCATATTGTGGAGGGTCCGCCTTGATGACTGCAGCCGTGGACATGTCCGGGTCATATTGTGGAGGGTCCGCCTTGATGACTGCAGCCGTGGTCATGTCCAAGTGATATTGTGGAGGGTCCGCCTTGATGACTGCAGCCGTGGTCATGTCCGGGTCATATTGTGGAGGGTCCGCCTTGATGACTGCAGCCGTGGTCATGTCCGGGTCATATTGTGGAGGGCCCGCCTTGATGACTGCAGCCGTGGTCATGTCCAGGTCATATTGTGGAGGGTCCGCCTTGATGACTGCAGCCGTGGACATGTCCGGGTCATATTGTGGAGGGTCCGCCTTAATGACTGCAGCCGTGGTCATGTCCGAGTCATATTGTGGAGGGTCCGCCTTGATGACTGCAGCCGTAGTCATGTCCGGGTCATATTGTGGAGTGTCCGCCTTGATGACTGCACCCGTGGTCATGTCCAGGTCATATTGTGGACGGTCCGCTTTGATGACTGCAGCCGTGGTCATGTCCGGGTCATATTGTGGACGGTCCGCCTTGATGACTGCAGCCGCAGTCATGTTCGGGTCATATTGTGGAGGGCCCGCCTTGATGACTGCAGCCGTGGTCATGTCCGGGTCATATTGTGGAGGGCCCGCCTTGATGACTGCAGCCGTGGTCACGTCCGGGTCATATTGTGGAGGGTCCGCCTTGATGACTGCAGCCGTGGTCATTTTCGAGTCATATTGTGGAGGGTCCGCCTTGATGACTGCAGCCGTGGTCATGTCCGGGTCATATTGTGGAGGGTCCGCCTTGATGACTGCAGCCGTATTCATGTTCGGGTCATATTGTGGAGGGTCCGCCTTGATGACTGCAGCCGTGGTCATGTCCGGGTCATATTGTGGAGGGTCCGCCTTGATGACTGCAGCCGCGGTCATGTTCGGGTCATATTGTGGAGGGCCCGCCTTGATGACTGCAGCCGTGGTCATGTCCGGGTCATATTGTGGACGGTCCGCCTTGATGACTGCAGCCGTAGTCATGTACGGGTCATATTGTGGAGGGTCCGCCTTGATGACTGCAGCCGTGGTCATGTCCGGGTCATATTGTGGAGGGTCCGCCTTGATGACTGCAGCCGTGGTCATGTCCGGGTCATATTGTGGAGGGCCCGCCTTGATGACTGCAGCCGTGGTCATGTCCGGGTCATAATGTGGAGGGTCCGCCTTGATGACTGCAGCCGTGGTCATGTCCGGGTCATATTGTTGAGGGCCCGCCTTGATGACTGCAGCCGTGGTCATGACAAGGTCATATTGTGGAGGGTCCGCCTTGATGACTGCAGCCGTGGACATGTCCGGGTCATATTGTGGAGGGTCCGCCTTGATGACTGCAGCCGTGGTCATGTCCGGGTCATATTGTGGAGGGTCCGCCATGATGACTGCAGCCGTGGTCATGTCCGGGTCATATTGTGGAGGGTCCGCCTTGATGACAGCAGCCGTGGTCATGTCCGGGTCATATTGTGGAGGGTCCGCCTTGATGACTGCAGCCGTGGTCATGTCCGCGTCATATTGTGGAGGGCCCGCCTTGATGACTGCAGCCGTGGTTATGTCCAGGTCATATTGTGGAGGGTCCGCCTTGATGACTGCAGCCGTGGTCATGACAAGGTCATATTGTGGAGGGTCCGCCTTGATGACTGCAGCCGTGGACATGTCCGGGTCATATTGTGGAGGGTCCGCCTTGATGACTGCAGCCGTGGTCATGTCCGGGTCATATTGTGGAGGGTCCGCCATGATGACTGCAGCCGCGGTCATGTTCGGGTCATATTGTGGAGGGCCCGCCTTGATGACTGCAGCCGTGGTCATGTCCGGGTCATATTGTGGACGGTCCGCCTTGATGACTGCAGCCGTAGTCATGTTCGGGTCATATTGTGGAGGGTCCGCCTTGATGACTGCAGCCGTGGTCATGTCCGGGTCATATTGTGGAGGGTCCGCCTTGATGACTGCAGCCGTAGTCATGTCCGGGTCATATTGTGGAGGGCCCGCCTTGATGACTGCAGCCGTGGTCATGTCCGGGTCATAATGTGGAGGGTCCGCCTTGATGACTGCAGCCGTGGTCATGTCCGGGTCATATTGTTGAGGGCCCGCCTTGATGACTGCAGCCGTGGTCATGACAAGGTCATATTGTGGAGGGTCCGCCTTGATGACTGCAGCCGTGGACATGTCCGGGTCATATTGTGGAGGGTCCGCCTTGATGACTGCAGCCGTGGTCATGTCCGGGTCATATTGTGGAGGGTCCGCCATGATGACTGCAGCCGTGGTCATGTCCGGGTCATATTGTGGAGGGTCCGCCTTGATGACAGCAGCCGTGGTCATGTCCGGGTCATATTGTGGAGGGTCCGCCTTGATGACTGCAGCCGTGGTCATGTCCGCGTCATATTGTGGAGGGCCCGCCTTGATGACTGCAGCCGTGGTTATGTCCAGGTCATATTGTGGAGGGTCCGCCTTGATGACTGCAGCCGTGGTCATGTCCAGGTCATATTGTGGAGGGTCCGCCTTGATGACTGCAGCCGTGGTGATGTCCGGGTCATATTGTGGAGGGTCCGCCTTGATGACTGCAGCCGCGGTCATGTTCGGGTCATATTGTGGAGGGCCCGCCTTGATGATTGCAGCCGTCGTCATGTCCGGGTCATATTGTGGAGGGTCCGCCTTGATGACTGCAGCCGTGGTCATGTCCGCGTCATATTGTGGAGGGCCCACCTTGATGACTGCAGCCGTGGTTATGTCCAGGTCATATTGTGGAGGGTCCGCCTTGATGACTGCAGCCATGGTCATGTCCGGGTCATATTGTGGAGGGTCCGCCTTGATGACTGCAGCCGTGGTCATGTCCGGGTCATATTGTGGAGGGTCCGCCTTGATGACTGCAGCCGCAGTCATGTTCGGGTCATATTGTGGAGGGCCCGCCTTGATGACTGCAGCCGTAGTCATGTCCGGGTCATATTGTGGAGGGTCCGCCTTGATGACTGCAGCCGTGGTCATGTCCGGGTCATATTGTGGAGGGCCCGCCTTGATGACTGCAGCCGTATTCATGTTCGGGTCATATTGTGGAGGGTCCGCCTTGATGACTGCAGCCGTGGTCATGTCCGGGTCATATTGTGGAGGGTCCGCCATGATGACTGCAGTCGCAGTCATGTTCGGGTCATATTGTGGAGGGCCCGCCTTGATGACTGCAGCCGTGGTCATGTCCGGGTCATATTGTGGAGGGCCCGCCTTGATGACTGCAGCCGTGGTCACGTCCGGGTCATATTGTGGAGTGTCCGCCTTGATGACTGCAGCCGTGGTCATTTCCGAGTCATATTGTGGAGGGTCCGCCTTGATGACTGCAGCCGTGGTCATTTCCGGGTCATATTGTGGAGGGTCCGCCTTGATGACTGCAGCCGTAGTCATGTTCGGGTCATATTGTGGAGGGTCCGCCTTGATGACTGCAGCCGTCGTCATGTCCGGGTCATATTGTGGAGGGTCCGCCTTGATGACTGCTGCCGTGGTCATGTCCGGGTCATATTGTGGAGGGTCCGCCTTGATGACTGCAGCCGTGGTCATGTCCGGGTCATATTGTGGACGGTCCGCCTTGATGACTGCAGCCGTGGTCATGTCCGGGTCATATTGTGGAGGGTCCGCCTTGATGACTGCAGCCGCAGTCATGTTCGGGTCATATTGTGGAGGGCCCGCCTTGATGACTGCAGCCGTGGTCATGTCCGGGTCATATTGTGGAGGGCCCGCCTTGATTACTGTAGCCGTGGTCACGTCCGGGTCATATTGTGGAGGGTCCGCCTTGATGACTGCAGCCGTGGTCATTTCCGAGTCATATTGTGGAGGGTCCGCCTTGATGACTGCAGCCGTGGTCATGTCCGGGTCATATTTTGGAGGGTCCGCCTTGATGACTTCAGCCGCAGTCATGTTCGGGTCATATTGTGGAGGGCCCGCCTTGATGACTGCAGCCGTGGTCACTTCCGTGTCATATTGTGGAGGGTCCGCCTTGATGACTGCAGCCGTGGTCATTTCCGAGTCATATTGTGGAGGGTCCGCCTTGATGACTGCAGCCATGGTCATGTCCGGGTCATATTGTGGAGGGCCCGCCTTGATGACTGCAGCCGTGGTCACGTCCGGGTCATATTGTGGAGTGTCCGCCTTGATGACTGCAGCCGTGATCATTTCCGTGTCATATAGTGGAGGGACCGCCTTGATGACTGCAGCCGTGGTCATTTCCGGGTCATATTGTGGAGGGTCCGCCTTGATGACTGCAGCCGTAGTCATGTCCGGGTCATATTGTGGAGGGTCCGCCTTGATGACTGCAGCCGTGGTCATGTCCGGGTCATATTGTGGAGGGTCCGCCTTGATGACTGCAGCCGTGGTCATGTCCGGGTCATATTGTGGAGGGTCCGCCTTGATGACTGCAGCCGTGGTCATGTCCGGGTCATATTGTGGACGGTCCGCCTTGATGACTGCAGCCGTGTTCATGTCCGGGTCATATTGTGGAGGGTCCGCCTTGATGACTGCAGCCGCAGTCATGTTCGGGTCATATTGTGGAGGGCCCGCCTTGATGACTGCAGCCGTGGTCATGTTCGGGTCATATTGTGGAGGGCCCGCCTTGATGACTGCAGCCGTGGTCATGTCCGGGTCATATTGTGGAGGGCCCGCCTTTATGACTGCAGCCGTGGTCACGTCCGGGTCATATTGTGGAGGGTCCGCCTTGATGACTGCAGCAGTGGTCATTTCCGAGTCATATTGTGGATGGTCCGCCTTGATGACTGCAGCCGTGGTCATGTCCGGGTCATATTGTGGAGGGTCCGCCTTGATGACTTCAGCCGTAGTCATGTTCGGGTCATATTGTGGAGGGTCCGCCTTGATGACTGCAGCCGTGGTCATGTCCGGGTCATATTGTGGAAGGTCCGCTTTGATGACTGCAGCCGTGGTCATGTCCGAGTCATATTGTGGAGGGTCCGCCTTGATGACTGCAGCCGTGGTCATGACCGGGTCATATTGTGGAAGGCCCGCCTTGATGACTGCTGCCGTGTTTATGTCCAGGTCATATTGTGGAGGGTCCGCCTTGATGACTGCAGCCGTGGACATGTCCGGGTCATATTGTGGAGGGTCCGCCTTGATGACTGCAGCCGTGGTCATGTCCAAGTGATATTGTGGAGGGTCCGCCTTGATGACTGCAGCAGTGGTCATGTGCGGGTCATATTGTGGAGGGTCCGCCTTGATGACTGCAGCCGTGGTCATGTCCGGGTAATATTGTGGAGGGCCCGCCTTGATGACTGCAGCCGTGGTCATGTCCAGGTCATATTGTGGAGGGTCCGCCTTGATGACTGCAGCCGTGGACATGTCCGGGTCATATTGTGGAGGGTCCGCCTTAATGACTGCAGCCGTGGTCATGTCCGAGTCATATTGTGGAGGGTCCGCCTTGATGACTGCAGCCGTAGTCATGTCCGGGTCATATTGTGGAGTGTCCGCCTTGATGACTGCACCCGTGGTCATGTCCAGGTCATATTGTGGACGGTCCGCTTTGATGACTGCAGCCGTGGTCATGTCCGGGTCATATTGTGGACGGCCCGCCTTGATGACTGCAGCCGCAGTCATGTTCGGGTCATATTGTGGAGGGCCCGCCTTGATGACTGCAGCCGTGGTCATGTCCGGGTCATATTGTGGAGGGCCCGCCTTGATGACTGCAGCCGTGGTCACGTCCGGGTCATATTGTGGAGGGTCCGCCTTGATGACTGCAGCCGTGGTCATTTTCGAGTCATATTGTGGAGGGTCCGCCTTGATGACTGCAGCCGTGGTCATGTCCGGGTCATATTGTGGAGGGTCCGCCTTGATGACTGCAGCCGTATTCATGTTCGGGTCATATTGTGGAGGGTCCGCCTTGATGACTGCAGCCGTGGTCATGTCCGGGTCATATTGTGGAGGGTCCGCCTTGATGACTGCAGCCGCGGTCATGTTCGGGTCATATTGTGGAGGGCCCGCCTTGATGACTGCAGCCGTGGTCATGTCCGGGTCATATTGTGGACGGTCCGCCTTGATGACTGCAGCCGTAGTCATGTTCGGGTCATATTGTGGAGGGTCCGCCTTGATGACTGCAGCCGTGGTCATGTCCGGGTCATATTGTGGAGGGTCCGCCTTGATGACTGCAGCCGTGGTCATGTCCGGGTCATATTGTGGAGGGCCCGCCTTGATGACTGCAGCCGTGGTCATGTCCGGGTCATAATGTGGAGGGTCCGCCTTGATGACTGCAGCCGTGGTCATGTCCGGGTCATATTGTTGAGGGCCCGCCTTGATGACTGCAGCCGTGATCATGACAAGGTCATATTGTGGAGGGTCCGCCTTGATGACTGCAGCCGTGGACATGTCCGGGTCATATTGTGGAGGGTCCGCCTTGATGACTGCAGCCGTGGTCATGTCCGGGTCATATTGTGGAGGGTCCGCCATGATGACTGCAGCCGTGGTCATGTCCGGGTCATATTGTGGAGGGTCCGCCTTGATGACAGCAGCCGTGGTCATGTCCGGGTCATATTGTGGAGGGTCCGCCTTGATGACTGCAGCCGTGGTCATGTCCGCGTCATATTGTGGAGGGCCCGCCTTGATGACTGCAGCCGTGGTTATGTCCAGGTCATATTGTGGAGGGTCCGCCTTGATGACTGCAGCCGTGGTCATGACAAGGTCATATTGTGGAGGGTCCGCCTTGATGACTGCAGCCGTGGACATGTCCGGGTCATATTGTGGAGGGTCCGCCTTGATGACTGCAGCCGTGGTCATGTCCGGGTCATATTGTGGAGGGTCCGCCATGATGACTGCAGCCGCGGTCATGTTCGGGTCATATTGTGGAGGGCCCGCCTTGATGACTGCAGCCGTGGTCATGTCCGGGTCATATTGTGAACGGTCCGCCTTGATGACTGCAGCCGTAGTCATGTTCGGGTCATATTGTGGAGGGTCCGCCTTGATGACTGCAGCCGTGGTCATGTCCGGGTCATATTGTGGAGGGTCCGCCTTGATGACTGCAGCCGTGGTCATGTCCGGGTCATATTGTGGAGGGCCCGCCTTGATGACTGCAGCCGTGGTCATGTCCGGGTCATAATGTGGAGGGTCCGCCTTGATGACTGCAGCCGTGGTCATGTCCGGGTCATATTGTTGAGGGCCCGCCTTGATGACTGCAGCCGTGGTCATGACAAGGTCATATTGTGGAGGGTCCGCCTTGATGACTGCAGCCGTGGACATGTCCGGGTCATATTGTGGAGGGTCCGCCTTGATGACTGCAGCCGTGGTCATGTCCGGGTCATATTGTGGAGGGTCCGCCATGATGACTGCAGCCGTGGTCATGTCCGGGTCATATTGTGGAGGGTCCGCCTTGATGACAGCAGCCGTGGTCATGTCCGGGTCATATTGTGGAGGGTCCGCCTTGATGACTGCAGCCGTGGTCATGTCCGCGTCATATTGTGGAGGGCCCGCCTTGATGACTGCAGCCGTGGTTATGTCCAGGTCATATTGTGGAGGGTCCGCCTTGATGACTGCAGCCGTGGTCATGTCCAGGTCATATTGTGGAGGGTCCGCCTTGATGACTGCAGCCGTGGTGATGTCCGGGTCATATTGTGGAGGGTCCGCCTTGATGACTGCAGCCGCGGTCATGTTCGGGTCATATTGTGGAGGGCCCGCCTTGATGATTGCAGCCGTCGTCATGTCCGGGTCATATTGTGGAGGGTCCGCCTTGATGACTGCAGCCGTGGTCATGTCCGCGTCATATTGTGGAGGGCCCACCTTGATGACTGCAGCCGTGGTTATGTCCAGGTCATATTGTGGAGGGACCGCCTTGATGACTGCAGCCATGGTCATGTCCGGGTCATATTGTGGAGGGTCCGCCTTGATGACTGCAGCCGTGGTCATGTCCGGGTCATATTGTGGAGGGTCCGCCTTGATGACTGCAGCCGCAGTCATGTTCGGGTCATATTGTGGAGGGCCCGCCTTGATGACTGCAGCCGTGGTCATGTCCGGGTCATATTGTGGAGGGCCCGCCTTGATGACTGCAGCCGTGGTCACGTACGGGTCATATTGTGGAGGGTCCGCCTTGATGACTGCAGCCGTGGTCATTTCCGAGTCATATTGTGGAGGGTCCGCCTTGATGACTGCAGCCGTGGTCATGTCCGGGTCATATTGTGGAGGGTCCGTCTTGATGACTGCAGCCGTAGTCATGTACGGGTCATATTGTGGAGGGTCCGCCTTGATGACTGCAGCCATGGTCATGTCCGGGTCATATTGTGGAGGGTCCGCCTTGATGACTGCAGCCGTGGTATTGTCCGAGTCATATTGTGGAGGGTCCGCCTTGATGACTGCAGCCGTAGTCATGTCCGGGTCATATTGTGGAGGGTCCGCCTTGATGACTGCAGCCGTGGTCATGTCCGGGTCATATTGTGGAGGGCCCGCCTTGATGACTGCAGCCGTGGTCATGTCCGGGTCATATTGTGGAGGGTCCGCCTTGATGACTGCAGCCGTGGTCATGTCCGCGTCATATTGTGGAGGGCCCACCTTGATGACTACAGCCGTGGTTATGTCCAGGTCATATTGTGGAGGGTCCGCCTTGATGACTGCAGCCGTGGACATGTCCGGGTCATATTGTAGAGGGTCCGCCTGAATGACTGCAGCCGTGGTCATGTCCGAGTCATATTGTGGAGGGTCTGCCTTGATGACTGCAGCCGTCGTCATGTCCGGGTCATATTGTCGAGGGTCCGCCTTGATGACTGCAGCCGTGGTCATTTCCAGGTCATATTGTAGAGGGTCCGCCTTGATGACTGCAGCCGTGCTCATGTCCGGGTCATATTGTGGAGAGTCCGCCTTGATGACTGCAGCCGTGGTCATGTCCGAGTCATATTGTGGAGGGTCCGCCTTGATGACTGCAGCCGTAGTCATGTCCGGGTCATATTGTGGAGTGTCCGCCTTGATCACTGCACCCGTGGTCATGTCCAGGTCATATTGTGGACGGTCCGCTTTGATGACTGCAGCCGTGGTCATGTCCGGGTCATATTGTGGACGGTCCGCCTTGATGACTGCAGCCGCAGTCATGTTCGGGTCATATTGTGGAGGGCCCGCCTTGATGACTGCAGCCGTGGTCATGTCCGGGTCATATTGTGGAGGGCCCGCCTTGATGACTGCAGCCGTGGTCACGTCCGGGTCATATTGTGGAGGGTCCGCCTTGATGACTGCAGCCGTGGTCATTTTCGAGTCATATTGTGGAGGGTCCGCCTTGATGACTGCAGCCGTGGTCATGTCCGGGTCATATTGTGGAGGGTCCGCCTTGATGACTGCAGCCGTATTCATGTTCGGGTCATATTGTGGAGGGTCCGCCTTGATGACTGCAGCCGTGGTCATGTCCGGGTCATATTGTGGAGGGTCCGCCTTGATGACTGCAGCCGCGGTCATGTTCGGGTCATATTGTGGAGGGCCCGCCTTGATGACTGCAGCCGTGGTCATGTCCGGGTCATATTGTGGACGGTCCGCCTTGATGACTGCAGCCGTAGTCATGTACGGGTCATATTGTGGAGGGTCCGCCTTGATGACTGCAGCCGTGGTCATGTCCGGGTCATATTGTGGAGGGTCCGCCTTGATGACTGCAGCCGTGGTCATGTCCGGGTCATATTGTGGAGGGCCCGCCTTGATGACTGCAGCCGTGGTCATGTCCGGGTCATAATGTGGAGGGTCCGCCTTGATGACTGCAGCCGTGGTCATGTCCGGGTCATATTGTTGAGGGCCCGCCTTGATGACTGCAGCCGTGGTCATGACAAGGTCATATTGTGGAGGGTCCGCCTTGATGACTGCAGCCGTGGACATGTCCGGGTCATATTGTGGAGGGTCCGCCTTGATGACTGCAGCCGTGGTCATGTCCGGGTCATATTGTGGAGGGTCCGCCATGATGACTGCAGCCGTGGTCATGTCCGGGTCATATTGTGGAGGGTCCGCCTTGATGACAGCAGCCGTGGTCATGTCCGGGTCATATTGTGGAGGGTCCGCCTTGATGACTGCAGCCGTGGTCATGTCCGCGTCATATTGTGGAGGGCCCGCCTTGATGACTGCAGCCGTGGTTATGTCCAGGTCATATTGTGGAGGGTCCGCCTTGATGACTGCAGCCGTGGTCATGACAAGGTCATATTGTGGAGGGTCCGCCTTGATGACTGCAGCCGTGGACATGTCCGGGTCATATTGTGGAGGGTCCGCCTTGATGACTGCAGCCGTGGTCATGTCCGGGTCATATTGTGGAGGGTCCGCCATGATGACTGCAGCCGCGGTCATGTTCGGGTCATATTGTGGAGGGCCCGCCTTGATGACTGCAGCCGTGGTCATGTCCGGGTCATATTGTGGACGGTCCGCCTTGATGCCTGCAGCCGTAGTCATGTTCGGGTCATATTGTGGAGGGTCCGCCTTGATGACTGCAGCCGTGGTCATGTCCGGGTCATATTGTGGAGGGTCCGCCTTGATGACTGCAGCCGTGGTCATGTCCGGGTCATATTGTGGAGGGCCCGCCTTGATGACTGCAGCCGTGGTCATGTCCGGGTCATAATGTGGAGGGTCCGCCTTGATGACTGCAGCCGTGGTCATGTCCGGGTCATATTGTTGAGGGCCCGCCTTGATGACTGCAGCCGTGGTCATGACAAGGTCATATTGTGGAGGGTCCGCCTTGATGACTGCAGCCGTGGACATGTCCGGGTCATATTGTGGAGGGTCCGCCTTGATGACTGCAGCCGTGGTCATGTCCGGGTCATATTGTGGAGGGTCCGCCATGATGACTGCAGCCGTGGTCATGTCCGGGTCATATTGTGGAGGGTCCGCCTTGATGACTGCAGCCGTGGTCATGTCCGGGTCATATTGTGGAGGGCCCGCCTTGATGACTGCAGCCGTGGTCATGTCCGGATCATATTGTGGAGGGTCCGCCTTGATGACAGCAGCCGTGGTCATGTCCGGGTCATATTGTGGAGGGCCCGCCTTGATGACTGCAGCCGTGGTCATGTCCAGGTCATATTGTGGAGGGTCCGCCTTGATGACTGCAGCCGTGGACATGTCCGGGTCATATTGTAGAGGGTCCGCCTTAATGACTGCAGCCGTGGTCATGTCCGAGTCATATTGTGGAGGGTCTGCCTTGATGACTGCAGCCGTCGTCATGTCCGGGTCATATTGTCGAGGGTCCGCCTTGATGACTGCAGCCGTGGTCATTTCCAGGTCATATTGTAGAGGGTCCGCCTTGATGACTGCAGCTGTGGTCATGTCCAGGTCATATTGTGGAGGGTCCGCCTTAATGACTGCAGCCGTGCTCATGTCCGGGTCATATTGTGGAGAGTCCGCCTTGATGACTGCAGCCGTGGTCATGTCCAGATCATATTGTTGAGGGTCCACCTTGATGACTGCAGCTGTGGTCATGTCCAGGTCATATTGTGGAGGGTCCGCCTTATTGACTGCAGCCGTGGTCATGTCTGGGTCATATTGTGGAGGGTCCGCCATGATGACTGCAGCCGTGGTCATGTCCAGGTCATATTGTGGAGGGTCAGCCTTGATGACTGAAGCTGTGGTCATGTCCAGGTCATATTGTGGACGGTCCGCCTTGATGACTGCAGCCGTTGTCATGTCCGGGTCATATTGTGGAGGGCCCGCCTTGATGACTGCAGCCGTGGTCATGTCCGGGTCATATTGTGGAGGGCCCGCCTTGATGACTGCAGCCGTGGTCACGTCCGGGTCATATTGTGGAGTGTCCGCCTTGATGACTGCAGCCGTGGTCATTTCCGAGTCATATTGTGGAGGGTCCGCCTTGATGACTGCAGCCGTGGTCATTTCCGGGTCATATTGTAGAGGGTCCGCCTTGATGACTGCAGCCGTAGTCATGTTCGGGTCATATTGTGGAGGGTCCGCCTTGATGACTGCAGCCGTGGTCATGTCCGGGTCATATTGTGGACGGTCCGCCTTGATGACTGCAGCCGTGGTCATGTCCGGGTCATATTGTGGAGGGTCCGCCTTGATGACTGCAGCCGTGGTCACGTCCGTGTCATATTGTGGAGGGTCCGCCTTGATGACTGCAGCCGTGGTCATTTCCGAGTCATATTGTGGAGGGTCCGCCTTGATGACTGCAGCCATGGTCATGTCCGGGTCATATTGTGGAGGGTCCGCCTTGATGACTGCAGCCGTAGTCATGTTCGGGTCATATTGTGGAGGGTCCGCCTTGATGACTGCAGCCGTGGTCATGTCCGGGTCATATTGTGGAGGGTCCGCCTTGATGACTGCAGCCGCAGTCATGTTCGGGTCATATTGTGGAGGGCCCGCCTTGATGACTGCAGCCTTGGTCATGTCCGGGTCATATTGTGTAGGGCCCGCCTTGATGACTGCAGCCGTGGTCACGTCCGGGTCATATTGTGTAGGGCCCGCCTTGATGACTGCAGCCGTGGTCACGTCCGGGTCATATTGTGGAGGGTCCGCCTTGATGACTGCAGCCGTGGTCATGTCCGGGTCATATTGTGGAGGGCCCGCCTTGATGACTGCAGCCGTGGTCACGTACGGGTCATATTGTGGAGGGTCCGCCTTGATGACTGCAGCCGTGGTCATTTCCGAGTCATATTGTGGAGGGTCCGCCTTGATGACTGCAGCCGTGGTCATGTCCGGGTCATATTGTGGAGGGTCCGCCTTGATGACTGCAGCTGTAGTCATGTACGGGTCATATTGTGGAGGGTCCGCCTTGATGACTGCAGCCATGGTCATGTCCGGGTCATATTGTGGAGGGTCCGCCTTGATGACTGCAGCCGTGGTATTGTCCGAGTCATATTGTGGAGGGTCCGCCTTGATGACTGCAGCCGTAGTCATGTCCGGGTCATATTGTGGAGGGTCCGCCTTGATGACTGCAGCCGTGGTCATGTCCGGGTCATATTGTGGAGGGCCCGCCTTGATGACTGCAGCCGTGGTCATGTCCGGGTCATATTGTGGAGGGTCCGCCTTGATGACTGCAGCCGTGGTCATGTCCGCGTCATATTGTGGAGGGCCCACCTTGATGACTGCAGCCGTGGTTATGTCCAGGTCATATTGTGGAGGGTCCGCCTTGATGACTGCAGCCGTGGACATGTCCGGGTCATATTGTAGAGGGTCCGCCTGAACGACTGCAGCCGTGGTCATGTCCGAGTCATATTGTGGAGGGTCTGCCTTGATGACTGCAGCCGTCGTCATGTCCGGGTCATATTGTCGAGGGTCCGCCTTGATGACTGCAGCCGTGGTCATTTCCAGGTCATATTGTAGAGGGTCCGCCTTGATGACTGCAGCTGTGGTCATGTCCAGGTCATATTGTGGAGGGTCCGCCTTAATGACTGCAGCCGTGCTCATGTCCGGGTCATATTGTGGAGAGTCCGCCTTGATGACTGCAGCCGTGGTCATGTCCAGATCATATTGTTGAGGGTCCACCTTGATGACTGCAGCTGTGGTCATGTCCAGGTCATATTGTGGAGGGTCCGCCTTATTGACTGCAGCCGTGGTCATGTCCGGGTCATATTGTGGAGGGTCCGCCATGATGACTACAGCCGTGGTCATGTCCAGGTCATATTGTGGAGGGTCAGCCTTGATGACTGAAGCTGTGGTCATGTCCAGGTCATATTGTGGAGGGTCCGCCTTGATGACTGCAGCCGTGGTCATGTCCGGGTCATATTGTGGAGGGTCCGCCTTCATGACTGCAGCCGTAGTCATGTCCGGGTCATATTGTGGAGGGTCCGCCTTGATGACTGCAGCCGTGGTCATGTCCGGGTCATATTGTGGAGGGTCCGCCTTGATGACTGCAGCCGTGGTCATGTCCGGGTCATATTGTGGAGGGCCCGCCTTGATGACTGCAGCCATGGTCATGTCCAGGTCATATTGTGGAGGGTCCGCCTTGATGACTGCAGCCGTGGTCATGTCCGGGTCATATTGTGGAGGGTCCGCATTAATGACTGCAGCCGTGGTCATATACGGGTCATATTGTGGAGGGTCCGCCATGGTGACTGCAGCCGTGGTCATGTCCGGGTCATATTGTGGAGGATCCGCCTTGATGACTGCAGCCGTTGTCATGTCCGGGTCGTATTATGGAGGGTCCTCCTTGATGACTGCAACCGTGGTCATGTCCAGGTCATATTGTGGAGGGTCCGCCTTGATGACTGCAGGTGTGGTCATGTCCGGGTCATATTGTGGAGGGTCCGCCTTGATGACTGCAGCCGTGGTCATGTCCAGGTCATATTGTGGAGGGTCCGCCTTAATGACTGCAGCCGTGGTCATATCCGGGTCATATTGTGGAGGGTCCGCCATGTTGACTGCAGCCGTGGTCATGTCCGGGTCATATTGTGGAGGGTCCGCCTTGATGACTGCAGCTGTCGTCATGTCCGGGTCATATTGTGGAGGGTCCGCCTTGATGACTGCAGCCGTGGTCATGTCCGGGTCATATTGTGCAGGGTCCGCCTTGATGACTGCAGCCGTGGTCATGTCCAGGTCATATTGTGGAGAGTCCGCCTTGATGACTGCAGCCGTGGTCATGACCGGGTCATATTGTGGAGGGCCCGCCTTGATGATTGCAGCCGTGGTCATGTCCGGGTCATATTGTGGAGGGTCTACATTGATGTCTGCAGCCGTGGTCACGTCCGAGTCATATTGTGGAGGGTCCGCCTTGATGACTGCAGCCGTGGTCATTTCCGAGTCATATTGTGGAGGGTCCGCCTTGATGACTGCAGCCGTGGTCATGTCCGGGTCATATTGTGGAGGGTCCGCCTTGATGACTGCAGCCGTAGTCATGTTCGGGTCATATTGTGGAGGGTCCGCCTTGATGACTGCAGCCGTGGTCATGTCCGGGTCATATTGTGGAGGGTCCGCCTTGATGACTGCAGCCGTGGTCATGTCCGGGTCATATTGTGGAGGGCCCGCCTTGATGACTGCAGCCGTAGTCATGTCCGGGTCATATTGTTGAGGGCCCGCCTTGATGACTGCAGCCGTGGTCATGACAAGGTCATATTGTGGAGGGTCCGCCTTGATGACTGCAGCCGTGGACATGTCCGGGTCATATTGTGGAGGGTCCGCCTTGATGACTGCAGCCGTGGTCATGTCCGGGTCATATTGTGGAGGGTCCGCCATGATGACTGCAGCCGTGGTCATGTCCTGGTCATATTGTGGAGGGTCCGCCTTGATGACTGCAGCCGTGGTCATGTCCGCGTCATATTGTGGAGGGCCCGCCTTGATGACTGCAGCCGTGGTTATGTCCAGGTCATATTGTGGAGGGTCCGCCTTGATGACTGCAGCCGTGGTCATGTCCGGGTCATATTGTGGAGGGTCCGCCTTGATGACTGCAGCCGTGGTCATGTCCGGGTCATATTGTGGAGGGTCCGCCTTGATGACTGCAGCCGCGGTCATGTTCGGGTCATATTGTGGAGGGCCCGCCTTGATGATTGCAGCCGTCGTCATGTCCGGGTCATATTGTGGAGGGTCCGCCTTGATGACTGCAGCCGTGGTCATGTCCGCGTCATATTGTGGAGGGCCCACCTTAATGACTGCAGCCGTGGTTATGTCCAGGTCATATTGTGGAGGGTCCGCCTTGATGACTGCAGCCGTGGTCATTTCCGGGTCATATTGTGGAGGGTCCGCCTTGATGACTGCAGCCGTGGTCATGTCCGGGTCATATTGTGGAGGGTCCGCCTTGATGACTGCAGCCGCAGTCATGTTCGGGTCATATTGTGGAGGGCCCGCCTTGATGACTGCAGCCGTGGTCATGTCCGGGTCATATTGTGGAGGGCCCGCCTTGATGACTGCAGCCGTGGTCACGTACGGGTCATATTGTGGAGGGTCCGCCTTGATGACTGCAGCCGTGGTCATTTCCGAGTCATATTGTGGAGGGTCCGCCTTGATGACTGCAGCCGTGGTCATGTCCGGGTCATATTGTGGAGGGTCCGCCTTGATGACTGCAGCCGTAGTCATGTACGGGTCATATTGTGGAGGGTCCGCCTTGATGACTGCAGCCATGGTCATGTCCGGGTCATATTGTGGAGGGTCCGCCTTGATGACTGCAGCCGTGGTATTGTCCGAGTCATATTGTGGAGGGTCCGCCTTGATGACTGCAGCCGTAGTCATGTCCGGGTCATATTGTGGAGGGTCCGCCTTGATGACTGCAGCCGTGGTCATGTCCGGGTCATATTGTGGAGGGTCCGCCTTGATGACTGCAGCCGTGGTCATGTCCGGATCATATTGTGGAGGGTCCGCCTTGATGACAGCAGCCGTGGTCATGTCCGGGTCATATTGTGGAGGGCCCGCCTTGATGACTGCAGCCGTGGTTATGTCCAGGTCATATTGTGGAGGGTCCGCCTTGATGACTGCAGCCGTGGACATGTCCGGGTCATATTGTAGAGGGTCCGCCTTAATGACTGCAGCCGTGGTCATGTCCGAGTCATATTGTGGAGGGTCTGCCTTGATGACTGCAGCCGTCGTCATGTCCGGGTCATATTGTCGAGGGTCCGCCTTGATGACTGCAGCCGTGGTCATTTCCAGGTCATATTGTAGAGGGTCCGCCTTGATGACTGCAGCTGTGGTCATGTCCAGGTCATATTGTGGAGGGTCCGCCTTAATGACTGCAGCCGTGCTCATGTCCGGGTCATATTGTGGAGAGTCCGCCTTGATGACTGCAGCCGTGGTCATGTCCAGGTCATATTGTGGAGGGTCAGCCTTGATGACTGAAGCTGTGGTCATGTCCAGGTCATATTGTGGACGGTCCGCCTTGATGACTGCAGCCGTGGTCATGTCCGGGTCATATTGTGGAGGGCCCGCCTTGATGACTGCAGCCGTGGTCATGTCCGGGTCATATTGTGGAGGGCCCGCCTTGATGACTGCAGCCGTGGTCACGTCCGGGTCATATTGTGGAGTGTCCGCCTTGATGACTGCAGCCGTGGTCATTTCCGAGTCATATTGTGGAGGGTCCGCCTTGATGACTGCAGCCGTGGTCATTTCCGGGTCATATTGTGGAGGGTCCGCCTTGATGACTGCAGCCGTAGTCATGTTCGGGTCATATTGTGGAGGGTCCGCCTTGATGACTGCAGCCGTGGTCATGTCCGGGTCATATTGTGGAGGGTCCGCCTTGATGACTGCTGCCGTGGTCATGTCCGGGTCATATTGTGGAGGGTCCGCCTTGATGACTGCAGCCGTGGTCATGTCCGGGTCATATTGTGGACGGTCCGCCTTGATGACTGCAGCCGTGGTCATGTCCGGGTCATATTGTGGAGGGTCCGCCTTGATGACTGCAGCCGCAGTCATGTTCGGGTCATATTGTGGAGGGCCCGCCTTGATGACTGCAGCCGTGGTCATGTCCGGGTCATATTGTGGAGGGCCCGCCTTGATTACTGTAGCCGTGGTCACGTCCGGGTCATATTGTGGAGGGTCCGCCTTGATGACTGCAGCCGTGGTCATTTCCGAGTCATATTGTGGAGGGTCCGCCTTGATGACTGCAGCCGTGGTCATGTCCGGGTCATATTTTGGAGGGTCCGCCTTGATGACTTCAGCCGCAGTCATGTTCGGGTCATATTGTGGAGGGCCCTCCTTGATGACTGCAGCCGTGGTCACGTCCGTGTCATATTGTGGAGGGTCCGCCTTGATGACTGCAGCCGTGGTCATTTCCGAGTCATATTGTGGAGGGTCCGCCTTGATGACTGCAGCCATGGTCATGTCCGGGTCATATTGTGGAGGGTCCGCCTTGATGACTGCAGCCGTAGTCATGTTCGGGTCATATTGTGGAGGGTCCGCCTTGATGACTGCAGCCGTGGTCATGTCCGGGTCATATTGTGGAGGGTCCGCCTTGATGACTGCAGCCGCAGTCATGTTCGGGTCATATTGTGGAGGGCCCGCCTTGATGACTGCAGCCTTGGTCATGTCCGGGTCATATTGTGGAGGGCCCGCCTTGATGACTGCAGCCGTGGTCACGTCCGGGTCATATTGTGGAGGGTCCGCGTTGATGACTGCAGCCGTGGTCATGTCCGGGTCATATTGTGGAGGGTCCGCCTTGATGACTGCAGCCGTGGTCATGTCCGGGTCATATTGTGGAGGGCCCGCCTTGATGACTGCAGCCGTGGTCATGTCCGGGTCATATTGTGGAGGGCCCGCCTTGATGACTGCAGCCGTGGTCACGTCCGGGTCATATTGTGGAGTGTCCGCCTTGATGACTGCAGCCGTGGTCATTTCCGAGTCATATAGTGGAGGGACCGCCTTGATGACTGCAGCCGTGGTCATTTCCGGGTCATATTGTGGAGGGTCCGCCTTGATGACTGCAGCCGTAGTCATGTCCGGGTCATATTGTGGAGGGTCCGCCTTGATGACTGCAGCCGTGGTCATGTCCGGGTCATATTGTGGAGGGTCCGCCTTGATGACTGCAGCCGTGGTCATGTCCGGGTCATATTGTGGAGGGTCCGCCTTGATGACTGCAGCCGTGGTCATGTCCGGGTCATATTGTGGACGGTCCGCCTTGATGACTGCAGCCGTGTTCATGTCCGGGTCATATTGTGGAGGGTCCGCCTTGATGACTGCAGCCGCAGTCATGTTCGGGTCATATTGTGGAGGGCCCGCCTTGATGACTGCAGCCGTGGTCATGTTCGGGTCATATTGTGGAGGGCCCGCCTTGATGACTGCAGCCGTGGTCATGTCCGGGTCATATTGTGGAGGGCCCGCCTTTATGACTGCAGCCGTGGTCACGTCCGGGTCATATTGTGGAGGGTCCGCCTTGATGACTGCAGCAGTGGTCATTTCCGAGTCATATTGTGGATGGTCCGCCTTGATGACTGCAGCCGTGGTCATGTCCGGGTCATATTGTGGAGGGTCCGCCTTGATGACTTCAGCTGTAGTCATGTTCGTGTCATATTGTGGAGGGTCCGCCTTGATGACTGCAGCCGTGGTCATGTCCGGGTCATATTGTGGAAGGTCCGCTTTGATGACTGCAGCCGTGGTCATGTCCGAGTCATATTGTGGAGGGTCCGCCTTGATGACTGCAGCCGTGGTCATGACCGGGTCATATTGTGGAAGGCCCGCCTTGATGACTGCTGCCGTGTTTATGTCCAGGTCATATTGTGGAGGGTCCGCCTTGATGACTGCAGCCGTGGACATGTCCGGGTCATATTGTGGAGGGTCCGCCTTGATGACTGCAGCCGTGGTCATGTCCGAGTGATATTGTGGAGGGTCCGCCTTGATGACTGCAGCCGTGGTCATGTCCGGGTCATATTGTGGAGGGTCCGCCTTGATGACTGCAGCCGTGGTCATGTCCGGGTCATATTGTGGAGGGCCCGCCTTGATGACTGCAGCCGTGGTCATGCCCAGGTCATATTGTGGAGGGTCCGCCTTGATGACTGCAGCCGTGGACATGTCCGGGTCATATTGTGGAGGGTCCGCCTTAATGACTGCAGCCGTGGTCATGTCCGAGTCATATTGTGGAGGGTCCGCCTTGATGACTGCAGCCGTAGTCATGTCCGGGTCATATTGTGGAGTGTCCGCCTTGATGACTGCACCCGTGGTCATGTCCAGGTCATATTGTGGACGGTCCGTTTGATGACTGCAGCCGTGGTCATGTCCGGGTCATATTGTGGACGGCCCGCCTTGATGACTGCAGCCGCAGTCATTTTCGGGTCATATTGTGGAGGGCCCGCCTTGATGACTGCAGCCGTGGTCATGTCCGGGTCATATTGTGGAGGGCCCGCCTTGATGACTGCAGCCGTGGTCACGTCCGGGTCATATTGTGGAGGGTCCGCCTTGATGACTGCAGCCGTGGTCATTTTCGAGTCATATTGTGGAGGGTCCGCCTTGATGACTGCAGCCGTGGTCATGTCCGGGTCATATTGTGGAGGGTCCGCCTTGATGACTGCAGCCGTATTCATGTTCGGGTCATATTGTGGAGGGTCCGCCTTGATGACTGCAGCCGTGGTCATGTCCGGGTCATATTGTGGAGGGTCCGCCTTGATGACTGCAGCCGCGGTCATGTTCGGGTCATATTGTGGAGGGCCCGCCTTGATGACTGCAGCCGTGGTCATGTCCGGGTCATATTGTGGACGGTCCGCCTTGATGACTGCAGCCGTAGTCATGTTCGGGTCATATTGTGGAGGGTCCGCCTTGATGACTGCAGCCGTGGTCATGTCCGGGTCATATTGTGGAGGGTCCGCCTTGATGACTGCAGCCGTGGTCATGTCCGGGTCATATTGTGGAGGGCCCGCCTTGATGACTGCAGCCGTGGTCATGTCCGGGTCATAATGTGGAGGGTCCGACTTGATGACTGCAGCCGTGGTCATGTCCGGGTCATATTGTTGAGGGCCCGCCTTGATGACTGCAGCCGTGGTCATGACAAGGTCATATTGTGGAGGGTCCGCCTTGATGACTGCAGCCGTGGACATGTCCGGGTCATATTGTGGAGGGTCCGCCTTGATGACTGCAGCCGTGGTCATGTCCGGGTCATATTGTGGAGGGTCCGCCATGATGACTGCAGCCGTGGTCATGTCCGGGTCATATTGTGGAGGGTCCGCCTTGATGACAGCAGCCGTGGTCATGTCCGGGTCATATTGTGGAGGGTCCGCCTTGATGACTGCAGCCGTGGTCATGTCCGCGTCATATTGTGGAGGGCCCGCCTTGATGACTGCAGCCGTGGTTATGTCCAGGTCATATTGTGGAGGGTCCGCCTTGATGACTGCAGCCGTGGTCATGTCCAGGTCATATTGTGGAGGGTCCGCCTTGATGACTGCAGCCGTGGTGATGTCCGGGTCATATTGTGGAGGGTCCGCCTTGATGACTGCAGCCGCGGTCATGTTCGGGTCATATTGTGGAGGGCCCGCCTTGATGATTGCAGCCGTCGTCATGTCCGGGTCATATTGTGGAGGGTCCGCCTTGATGACTGCAGCCGTGGTCATGTCCGCGTCATATTGTGGAGTGCCCACCTTGATGACTGCAGCCGTGGTTATGTCCAGGTAATATTGTGGAGGGTCCGCCTTGATGACTGCAGCCATGGTCATGTCCGGGTCATATTGTGGAGGGTCCGCCTTGATGACTGCAGCCGTGGTCATGTCCGGGTCATATTGTGGAGGGTCCGCCTTGATGACTGCAGCCGCAGTCATGTTCGGGTCATATTGTGGAGGGCCCGCCTTGATGACTGCAGCCGTGGTCATGTCCGGGTCATATTGTGGAGGGTCCGCCTTGATGACTGCAGCCGTAGTCATGTACGGGTCATATTGTGGAGGGTCCGCCTTGATGACTGCAGCCATGGTCATGTCCGGGTCATATTGTGGAGGGTCCGCCTTGATGACTGCAGCCGTGGTATTGTCCGAGTCATATTGTGGAGGGTCCGCCTTGATGACTGCAGCCGTAGTCATGTCCGGGTCATATTGTGGAGGGTCCGCCTTGATGACTGCAGCCGTGGTCATGTCCGGGTCATATTGTGGAGGGCCCGCCTTGATGACTGCAGCCGTGGTCATGTCCGGGTCATATTGTGGAGGGTCCGCCTTGATGACTGCAGCCGTGGTCATGTCCGCGTCATATTGTGGAGGGCCCACCTTGATGACTGCAGCCGTGGTTATGTCCAGGTCATATTGTGGAGGGTCCGCCTTGATGACTGCAGCCGTGGACATGTCCGGGTCATATTGTAGAGGGTCCGCCTGAATGACTGCAGCCGTGGTCATGTCCGAGTCATATTGTGGAGGGTCTGCCTTGATGACTGCAGCCGTCGTCATGTCCGGGTCATATTGTCGAGGGTCCGCCTTGATGACTGCAGCTGTGGTCATTTCCAGGTCATATTGTAGAGGGTCCGCCTTGATGACTGCAGCTGTAGTCATGTCCAGGTCATATTGTGGAGTGTCCGCCTTAATGACTGCAGCCGTGGTCACGTACGGGTCATATTGTGGAGGGTCCGCCTTGATGACTGCAGCCGTGGTCATTTCCGAGTCATATTGTGGAGGGTCCGCCTTGATGACTGCAGCCGTGGTCATGTCCGGGTCATATTGTGGAGGGTCCGCCTTGATGACTGCAGCCGTAGTCATGTACGGGTCATATTGTGGAGGGTCCGCCTTGATGACTGCAGCCATGGTCATGTCCGGGTCATATTGTGGAGGGTCCGCCTTGATGACTGCAGCCGTGGTATTGTCCGAGTCATATTGTGGAGGGTCCGCCTTGATGACTGCAGCCGTAGTCATGTCCGGGTCATATTGTGGAGGGTCCGCCTTGATGACTGCAGCCGTGGTCATGTCCGGGTCATATTGTGGAGGGCCCGCCTTGATGACTGCAGCCGTGGTCATGTCCGGGTCATATTGTGGAGGGTCCGCCTTGATGACTGCAGCCGTGGTCATGTCCGCGTCATATTGTGGAGGGCCCACCTTGATGACTGCAGCCGTGGTTATGTCCAGGTCATATTGTGGAGGGTCCGCCTTGATGACTGCAGCCGTGGACATGTCCGGGTCATATTGTAGAGGGTCCGCCTGAATGACTGCAGCCGTGGTCATGTCCGAGTCATATTGTGGAGGGTCTGCCTTGATGACTGCAGCCGTCGTCATGTCCGGGTCATATTGTCGAGGGTCCGCCTTGATGACTGCAGCTGTGGTCATTTCCAGGTCATATTGTAGAGGGTCCGCCTTGATGACTGCAGCTGTAGTCATGTCCAGGTCATATTGTGGAGTGTCCGCCTTAATGACTGCAGCCGTGCTCATGTCCGGGTCATATTGTGGAGGGTCCGCCTTGATGACTGCAGCTGTCGTCATGTCCGGGTCATATTGTGGAGGGCCCGCCTTGATGACTGCAGCCATGGTCATGTCCAGGTCATATTGTGGAGGGTCCGCCTTGATGACTGCAGCCGTGGTCATGTCCGGGTCATATTGTGGAGGGTCCGCCTTAATGACTGCAGCCGTGGTCATGTACGGGTCATATTGTGGAGGGTCCGCCATGATGACTGCAGCCGTGGTCATGTCCGGGTCATATTGTGGAGGATCCGCCTTGATGACTGCAGCCGTAGTCATGTCCGGGTCGTATTATGGAGGGTCCGCCTTGATGACTGCAACCGTGGTCATGTCCAGGTCATATTGTGGAGGGTCCGCCTTGATGACTGCAGGTGTGGTCATGTCCGGGTCATATTGTGGAGGGTCCGCCTTGATGACTGCAGCCGTGGTCATGTCCAGGTCATATTGTGGAGGGTCCGCCTTAATGACTGCAGCCGTGGTCATATCCGGGTCATATTGTGGAGGGTCCGCCATGTTGACTGCAGCCGTGGTCATGTCCGGGTCATATTGTGGAGGGTCCGCCTTGATGACTGCAGCTGTCGTCATGTCCGGGTCATATTGTGGAGGGTCCGCCTTGATGACTGCAGCCGTGGTCATGTCCGGGTCATATTGTGCAGGGTCCGCCTTGATGACTGCAGCCGTGGTCATGTCCAGGTCATATTGTGGAGAGTCCGCCTTGATGACTGCAGCCGTGGTCATGACCGGGTCATATTGTGGAGGGCCCGCCTTGATGATTGCAGCCGTGCTCATGTCCGGGTCATATTGTGGAGGGTCTACCTTGATGTCTGCAGCCGTGGTCATGTCCGCGTCATATTGTGGAGGGCCCGCCTTGATGACTGCAGCCGTGGTTATGTCCAGGTCATATTGTGGAGGGTCCGCCTTGATGACTGCAGCCGTGGTCACGTCCGAATCATATTGTGGAGGGTCCGCCTTGATGACTGCAGCCGTGGTCATTTCCGAGTCATATTGTGGAGGGTCCGCCTTGATGACTGCAGCCGTGGTCATGTCCGGGTCATATTGTGGAGGGTCCGCCTTGATGACTGCAGCCGTAGTCATGTTCGGGTCATATTGTGGAGGGTCCACCTTGATGACTGCAGCCGTGGTCATGTCCGGGTCATATTGTGGAGGGTCCGCCTTGATGACTGCAGCCGTGGTCATGTCCGGGTCATATTGTGGAGGGCCCGCCTTGATGACTGCAGCCGTAGTCATGTCCGGGTCATATTGTTGAGGGCCCGCCTTGATGACTGCAGCCGTGGTCATGACAAGGTCATATTGTGGAGGGTCCGCCTTGATGACTGCAGCCGTGGACATGTCCGGGTCATATTGTGGAGGGTCCGCCTTGATGACTTCAGCCGTGGTCATGTCCGGGTCATATTGTGGAGGGTCCGCCATGATGACTGCAGCCGTGGTCATGTCCTGGTCATATTGTGGAGGGTCCGCCTTGATGACTGCAGCCGTGGTCATGTCCGCGTCATATTGTGGAGGGCCCGCCTTGATGACTGCAGCCGTGGTTATGTCCAGGTCATATTGTGGAGGGTCCGCCTTGATGACTGCAGCCGTGGTCATGTCCAGGTCATATTGTGGAGGGTCCGCCTTGATGACTGCAGCCGTGGTCATGTCTGGGTCATATTGTGGAGGGTCCGCCTTGATGACTGCAGCCGCGGTCATGTTCGGGTCATATTGTGGAGGGCCCGCCTTGATGATTGCAGCCGTCGTCATGTCCGGGTCATATTGTGGAGGGTCCGCCTTGATGACTGCAGCCGTGGTCATGTCCGCGTCATATTGTGGAGGGCCCAACTTAATGACTGCAGCCGTGGTTATGTCCAGGTCATATTGTGGAGGGTCCGCCTTGATGACTGCAGCCGTGGTCATTTCCGGGTCATATTGTGGAGGGTCCGCCTTGATGACTGCAGCCGTGGTCATGTCCGGGTCATATTGTGGAGGGTCCGCCTTGATGACTGCAGCCGCAGTCATGTTCGGGTCATATTGTGGAGGGCCCGCCTTGATGACTGCAGCCGTGGTCATGTCCGGGTCATATTGTGGAGGGCCCGCCTTGATGACTGCAGCCGTGGTCACGTACGGGTCATATTGTGGAGGGTCCGCCTTGATGACTGCAGCCGTGGTCATTTCCGAGTCATATTGTGGAGGGTCCGCCTTGATGACTGCAGCCGTGGTCATGTCCGGGTCATATTGTGGAGGGTCCGCCTTGATGACTGCAGCCGTAGTCATGTACGGGTCATATTGTGGAGGGTCCGCCTTGATGACTGCAGCCATGGTCATGTCCGGGTCATATTGTGGAGGGTCCGCCTTGATGACTGCAGCCGTGGTATTGTCCGAGTCATATTGTGGAGGGTCCGCCTTGATGACTGCAGCCGTAGTCATGTCCGGGTCATATTGTGGAGGGTCCGCCTTGATGACTGCAGCCGTGGTCATGTCCGGGTCATATTGTGGAGGGCCCGCCTTGATGACTGCAGCCGTGGTCATGTCCGGATCATATTGTGGAGGGTCCGCCTTGATGACAGCAGCCGTGGTCATGTCCGGGTCATATTGTGGAGGGCCCGCCTTGATGACTGCAGCCGTGGTCATGTCCAGGTCATATTGTGGAGGGTCCGCCTTGATGACTGCAGCCGTGGACATGTCCGGGTCATATTGTAGAGGGTCCGCCTTAATGACTGCAGCCGTGGTCATGTCCGAGTCATATTGTGGAGGGTCTGCCTTGATGACTGCAGCCGTCGTCATGTCCGGGTCATATTGTCGAGGGTCCGCCTTGATGACTGCAGCCGTGGTCATTTCCAGGTCATATTGTAGAGGGTCCGCCTTGATGACTGCAGCTGTGGTCATGTCCAGGTCATATTGTGGAGGGTCCGCCTTAATGACTGCAGCCGTGCTCATGTCCGGGTCATATTGTGGAGAGTCCGCCTTGATGACTGCAGCCGTGGTCATGTCCAGATCATATTGTTGAGGGTCCACCTTGATGACTGCAGCTGTGGTCATGTCCAGGTCATATTGTGGAGGGTCCGCCTTATTGACTGCAGCCGTGGTCATGTCCGGGTCATATTGTGGAGGGTCCGCCATGATGACTGCAGCCGTGGTCATGTCCAGGTCATATTGTGGAGGGTCAGCCTTGATGACTGAAGCTGTGGTCATGTCCAGGTCATATTGTGGACGGTCCGCCTTGATGACTGCAGCCGTGGTCATGTCCGGGTCATATTGTGGAGGGTCCGCCTTCATGACTGCAGCCGTAGTCATGTCCTGGTCATATTGTGGAGGTTCCGCCTTGATGACTGCAGCCGTGGTCATGTCCGGGTCATATTGTGGAGGGTCCGCCTTGATGACTGCAGCCGTGGTCATGTCCGGGTCATATTGTGGAGGGCCCGCCTTGATGACTGCAGCCATGGTCATGTCCAGGTCATATTGTGGAGGGTCCGCCTTGATGACTGCAGCCGTGGTCATGTCCAGGTCATATTGTGGAGGGTCCGCCTTAATGACTGCAGCCGTGGTCATGTCCGGGTCATATTGTGGAGCGTCCGCCATGTTGACTGCAGCCGTGGTCATGTCCGGGTCATATTGTGGAGGGTCCGCCTTGATGACTGCAGCTGTCGTCATGTCCGGGTCATATTGTGGAGGGTCCGCCTTGATGACTGCAGCCGTGGTCATGTCCGGGTCATATTGTGCAGGGTCCGCCTTGATGACTGCAGCCGTGGTCATGTCCAGGTCATATTGTGGAGAGTCCGCCTTGATGACTGCAGCCGTGGTCATGACCGGGTCATATTGTGGAGGGCCCGCCTTGATGATTGCAGCCGTGGTCATGTCCGGGTCATATTGTGGAGGGTCTGCCTTGATGACTGCAGCCGTGGTCATGTCCGCGTCATATTGTGGAGGGCCCGCCTTGATGACTGCAGCCGTGGTTATGTCCAGGTCATATTGTGGAGGGTCCGCCTTGATGACTGCAGCCGTGGTCATGTCCGGGTCATATAGTGGAGGGTCCGCCTTGATGACTGCAGCCGTGGTCATGTCCGGGTCATATTGTGGAGGGTCCGCCTTGATGACTGCAGCCGAGGTCATGTTCGGGTCATATTGTGGAGGGCCCGCCTTGATGATTGCAGCCGTCGTCATGTCCGGGTCATATTGTGGAGGGTCCGCCTTGATGACTGCAGCCGTGGTCATGTCCGCGTCATATTGTGGAGGGCCCGCCTTGATGACTGCAGCCGTGGTTATGTCCAGGTCATATTGTGGAGGGTCCGCCTTGATGACTGCAGCCGTGTTCATGTCCGGGTCATATTGTGGAGGGTCCGCCTTGATGACTGCAGCCGTGGTCATGTGCGGGTCATATTGTGGAGGGTCCGCATTGATGACTGCAGCCGCAGTCATGTTCGGGTCATATTGTGGAGGGCCCGCCTTGATGACTGCAGCCGTGGTCATGTCCGGGTCATATTGTGGAGGGCCCGCCTTGATGACTGCAGCCGTGGTCAGGTCCGGGTCATATTGTGGAGGGTCCGCCTTGATGACTGCAGCTGTGGTCATTTCCGAGTCATATTGTGGAGGGTCCGCCTTGATGACTGCAGCCGTGGTCATGTCCGGGTCATATTGTGGAGGGTCCGCCTTCATGACTGCAGCCGTACTCATGTCCGGGTCATATTGTGGAGGGTCCGCCTTGATGACTGCAGCCGTGGTCATGTCCGGGTCATATTGTGGAGTGTCCGCCTTGATGACTGCAGCCGTGGTCATATCCGGGTCATATTGTGGAGGGCCCGCCTTGATGACTGCAGCCATGGTCATATCCAGGTCATATTGTGGAGGGTCCGCCTTGATGACTGCAGCCGTGGTCATGTCCGGGTCATATTGTGGAGAGTCCGCCTTAATGACTGCAGCCGTGGTCATGTACGGGTCATATTGTGGAGGGTCCGCCTTGTTGACTGCATCCGTGGTCATGTCCGGGTCATATTGTGGAGGGTCCGCCTTGATGACTGCAGCTGTCGTCATGTCCGGGTCATATTGTGGAGGGTCCGCATTGATGACTGCATCCGTGGTTATGTCCGGGTCATATTGTGGAGGGTCCGCCTTGTTGACTGCAGCCGTGGTCATGTCCGGGTCATATTGTGGAGGGTCCGCATTGATGACTGCAGCCGCAGTCATGTTCGGGTCATATTGTGGAGGGCCCGCCTTGATGACTGCAGCCGTGGTCATGTCCGGGTCATATTGTGGAGGGCCCGCCTTGATGACTGCAGCCGTGGTCACGTCCGGGTCATATTGTGGAGGGTCCGCCTTGATGACTGCAGCCGTGGTCATTTCCGAGTCATATTGTGGAGGGTCCGCGTTCATGACTGCAGACATGGTCATGTCCAGGTCATATTGTGGAGGGTCCGCCTTAATGACTGCAGCCGTGGTCATGTCCGGGTCATATTGTGGAGGGTCCGCCTTGATGACTGCAGCCGTAGTCATGTCCGGGTCATATTGTGGAGGGTCCGCCTTGATGACTGCAGCCGTGGTCATTTCCAGGTCATATTGTAGAGGGTCCGCCTTGATGACTGCAGCCGTGGTCTTGTCCGGGTCATATTGTGGAGGGCCCGCCTTGATGACTGCAGCCGTGGTCATGTCCGGGTCGTATTGTGGAGGGTCCGCCTTGATGACTGCAGCCGTGGTCATGTCCGGGTCATATTGTGGAGGGCCCGCCTTGATGACTGCAGCCGTGGTCATGTCCTGGTCATATTGTGGAGGGTCCGCCTTGATGACTACAGCCGTGGACATGTCCGGGTCATATTGTGGAGGGTCCGCCTTGATGACTGCAGCCGTTTTCATGTCCGGGTCATATTGTGGAGGGTTCGCCATGATGACTGCAGCCGTGGTCATGTCCGGGTCATATTGTGGAGGGTCCGCCTTGATGACTGCAGCCGTGGTCATGTCCGGGTCATAATGTGGAGGGCCCGCCTTGATGACTGCAGCCGTGGTCATGTCCGCGTCATATTGTGGAGGGTCCGCCTTGATGACTGCAGCCGTGGTCATGTCCGGGTCATATTGTGGAGGGCCCGCCTTGATGACTGCAGCCGTGGTCATGTCCAGGTCAAATTGTGGAGGGTCCGCCTTGATGACTGCAGCCGTGGACAAGTCCGGGTCATATTGTGGAGGGTCCGCCTTGATGACTGCAGCCGTGGTCATTTCCGGGTCATATTGTGGAGGGTCCGCCTTGATGACTGCTGCCGTAGTCATGTTCGGGTCATATTGTGGAGGGTCCGCCTTGATGACTGCAGCCGTTCTCATGTCCGGGTCATATTGTGGAGGGTCCGCCTTGATGACTGCAGCCGTGGTCATGTCCGGGTCATATTGTGGACGGTCCGCCTTGATGACTGCAGCCGTGGTCATGTCCGGGTCATATTGTGGAGGGTCCGCCTTGATGACTGCAGCCGCAGTCATGTTCGGGTCATATTGTGGAGGGCCCGCCTTGATGACTGCAGCCGTGGTCATGTTCGGGTCATATTGTGGAGGGCCCGCCTTGATGACTGCAGCCGTGGTCATGTCCGGGTCATATTGTGGAGGGCCCGCCTTGATGACTGCAGCCGTGGTCACGTCCGGGTCATATTGTGGAGGGTCCGCCTTGATGACTGCAGCCGTGGTCATTTCCGAGTCATATTGTGGAGGGTCCGCCTTGATGACTGCAGCCGTGGTCATGTCCGGGTCATATTGTGGAGGGTCCGCCTTGATGACTGCAGCCGTAGTCATGTTCGGGTCATATTGTGGAGGGTCCGCCTTGATGACTGCAGCCGTGGTCATGTCCGGGTCATATTGTAGAGGGTCCGCCTTGATGACTGCAGCCGTGGTCATGTCCGGGTCATATTGTGGAGGGTCCGCCTTGATGACTGCAGCCGTGGTCATGTCCGGGTCATATTGTGGAGGGTCCGCCTTGATGACTGCAGCCGTGGTCATGTCCGGGTCATATTGTGGAGGGTCCGCCTTGTTGACTGCAGCCGTGGTCATGACCGGGTCATATTGTGGAAGGCCCGCCTTGATGATGGCAGCCGTGTTTATGTCCAGGTCATATTGTGGAGGGTCCGCCTTGATGACTGCAGCCGTGGACATGTCCGGGTCATATTGTGGAGGGTCCGCCTTAATTACTGCAGCCGTGGTCATGTCCGAGTCATATTGTGGAGGGTCCGCCTTGATGACTGCAGCCGTAGTCATGTCCGGGTCATATTGTGGAGGGTCCGCCTTGACGACTGCAGCCGTGGTCATGTCCGGGTCATATTGTGGAGGGCCCTCCTTGATGACTGCATCCGTGGTCATGTCCGGGTCATATTGTGGAGGGTCCGCCTTGATGACTGCAGCCGTGGTCATGTCCGGGTCATATTGTGGAGGGCCCGCCTTGATGACTGCAGCCGTGGTCATGTCCAGGTCATATTGTGGAGGGTCCGCCTTGATGACTGCAGCCGTGGACATGTCCGGGTCATATTGTGGATGGTCCGCCTTAATGACTGCAGCCGTGGTCATGTCCGAGTCATATTGTGGAGGGTCCGCCTTGATGACTGCAGCCGTAGTCATGTCCGGGTCATATTGTGGAGTGTCCGCCTTGATGACTGCACCCGTGGTCATGTCCGGGTCATATTGTGGACGGTCCGCTTTGATGACTGCAGCCGTGGTCATGTCCGGGTCATATTGTGGACGGCCCGCCTTGATGACTGCAGCCGCAGTCATGTTCGGGTCATATTGTGGAGGGCCCGCCTTGATGACTGCAGCCGTGGTCATGTCCGGGTCATATTGTGGAGGGCCCGCCTTGATGACTGCAGCCGTGGTCACGTCCGGGTCATATTGTGGAGGGTCCGTCTTGATGACTGCAGCCGTGGTCATTTTCGAGTCATATTGTGGAGGGTCCGCCTTGATGACTGCAGCCGTGGTCATGTCCGGGTCATATTGTGGAGGGTCCGCCTTGATGACTGCAGCCGTATTCATGTTCGTGTCATATTGTGGAGGGTCCGCCTTGATGACTGCAGCCGTGGTCATGTCCGGGTCATATTGTGGAGGGTCCGCCATGATGACTGCAGTCGCAGTCATGTTCGGGTCATATTGTGGAGGGCCCGCCTTGATGACTGCAGCCGTGGTCATGTCCGGGTCATATTGTGGAGGGCCCGCCTTGATGACTGCAGCCGTGGTCACGTCCGGGTCATATTGTGGAGTGTCCGCCTTGATGACTGCAGCCGTGGTCATTTCCGAGTCATATTGTGGAGGGTCCGCCTTGATGACTGCAGCCGTGGTCATTTCCGGGTCATATTGTGGAGGGTCCGCCTTGATGACTGCAGCCGTAGTCATGTTCGGGTCATATTGTGGAGGGTCCGCCTTGATGACTGCAGCCGTGGTCATGTCCGGGTCATATTGGGGAGGGTCCGCCTTGATGACTGCAGCCGTGGTCATGTCCGGGTCATATTATGGAGGGTCCGCCTTGATGACTGCAGCCGTG
Source organism: Narcine bancroftii (assembly GCF_036971445.1). NCBI lineage: Eukaryota > Metazoa > Chordata > Chondrichthyes > Torpediniformes > Narcinidae > Narcine > Narcine bancroftii. Next base: position 3,521,014 of record NC_091472.1, read on the forward strand.
GTCATGTCCGGGTCATATTGTGGACGGTCCGCCTTGATGACTGCAGCCGTGGTCATGTCCGGGTCATATTGTGGAGGGTCCGTCTTGATGACTGCAGCCGCAGTCATGTTCGTGTCATATTGTGGAGGGCCCGCCTTGATGACTGCAGCCGTGGTCATGTCCGGGTCATATTGTGGAGGGCCCGCCTTGATTACTGTAGCCGTGGTCACGTCCGGGTCATATTGTGGAGGGTCCGCCTTGATGACTGCAGCCGTGGTCATTTCCGAGTCATATTGTGGAGGGTCCGCCTTGATGACTGCAGCCGTGGTCATGTCCGGGTCATATTTTGGAGGGTCCGCCTTGATGACTTCAGCCGCAGTCATGTTCGGGTCATATTGTGGAGGGCCCGCCTTGATGACTGCAGCCGTGGTCACGTCCGTGTCATATTGTGGAGGGTCCGCCTTGATGACTGCAGCCGTGGTCATTTCCGAGTCATATTGTGGAGGGTCCGCCTTGATGACTGCAGCCATGGTCATGTCCGGGTCATATTGTGGAGGGTCCGCCTTGATGACTGCAGCCGCAGTCATGTTCGGGTCATATTGTGGAGGGCCCGCCTTGATGACTGCAGCCGTGGTCATGTCCGGGTCATATTGTGGAGGGCCCGCCTTGATGACTGCAGCCGTGGTCACGTCCGGGTCATATTGTGGAGGGTCCGCCTTGATGACTGCAGCCGTGGTCATGTCCGGGTCATATTGTGGAGGGTCCGCCTTGATGACTGCAGCCGTGGTCATGTCCGGGTCATATTGTGGAGGGCCCGCCTTGATGACTGCAGCCGTGGTCATGTCCGTGTCATATTGTGGAGGGCCCGCCTTGATGACTGCAGCCGTGGTCACGTCCGGGTCATATTGTGGAGTGTCCGCCTTGATGACTGCAGCCGTGGTCATTTCCGAGTCATATTGTGGAGGGACCGCCTTGATGACTGCAGCCGTGGTCATTTCCGGGTCATATTGTGGAGGGTCCGCCTTGATGACTGCAGCCGTAGTCATGTTCGGGTCATATTGTGGAGGGTCCGCCTTGATGACTGCAGCCGTGGTCATGTCCGGGTCATATTGTGGAGGGTCCGCCTTGATGACTGCAGCCGTGGTCATGTCCGCGTCATATTGTGGAGGGTCCGCCTTGATGACTGCAGCCGTGGTCATGTCCGGGTCATATTGTGGACGGTCCGCCTGGATGACTGCAGCCGTGGTCATGTCCGGGTCATATTGTGGAGGGTCCGCCTTGATGACTGCAGCCGCAGTCATGTTCGGGTCATATTGTGGAGGGCCCGCCTTGATGACTGCAGCCGTGGTCATGTTCGGGTCATATTGTGGAGGGCCCGCCTTGATGACTGCAGCCGTGGTCATGTCCGGGTCATATTGTGGAGGGCCCGCCTTTATGACTGCAGCCGTGGTCACGTCCGGGTCATATTGTGGAGGGTCCGCCTTGATGACTGCAGCAGTGGTCATTTCCGAGTCATATTGTGGATGGTCCGCCTTGATGACTGCAGCCGTGGTCATGTCCGGATCATATTGTGGAGGGTCCGCCTTGATGACTTCAGCCGTAGTCATGTTCGGGTCATATTGTGGAGGGTCCGCCTTGATGACTGCAGCCGTGGTCATGTCTGGGTCATATTGTGGAGGGTCCGCTTTAATGACTGCAGCCGTGGTCATGTCCGAGTCATATTGTGGAGGGTCCGCCTTGATGACTGCAGCCGTGGTCATGACCGGGTCATATTGTGGAAGGCCCGCCTTGATGACTGCAGCCGTGTTTATGTCCAGGTCATATTGTGGAGGGTCCGCCTTGATGACTGCAGCCGTGGACATGTCCGGGTCATATTGTGGAGGGTCCGCCTTGATGACTGCAGCCGTGGTCATGTCCGAGTGATATTGTGGAGGGTCCGCCTTGATGACTGCAGCCGTGGTCATGTCCGGGTCATATTGTGGAGGGTCCGCCTTGATGACTGCAGCCGTGGTCATGTCCGGGTCATATTGTGGAGGGCCCGCCTTGATGACTGCAGCCGTGGTCATGTCCAGGTCATATTGTGGAGGGTCCGCCTTGATGACTGCAGCCGTGGACATGTCCGGGTCATATTGTGGAGGGTCCGCCTTAATGACTGCAGCCGTGGTCATGTCCGAGTCATATTGTGGAGGGTCCGCCTTGATGACTGCAGCCGTAGTCATGTCCGGGTCATATTGTGGAGTGTCCGCCTTGATGACTGCAGCCGTGGTCATGTCCGGGTCATATTTTGGAGGGTCCGCCTTGATGACTTCAGCCGCAGTCATGTTCGGGTCATATTGTGGAGGGCCCGCCTTGATGACTGCAGCCGTGGTCACGTCCGTGTCATATTGTGGAGGGTCCGCCTTGATGACTGCAGCCGTGGTCATTTCCGAGTCATATTGTGGAGGGTCCGCCTTGATGACTGCAGCCATGGTCATGTCCGGGTCATATTGTGGAGGGTCCGCCTTGATGACTGCAGCCGCAGTCATGTTCGGGTCATATTGTGGAGGGCCCGCCTTGATGACTGCAGCCGTGGTCATGTCCGGGTCATATTGTGGAGGGCCCGCCTTGATGACTGCAGCCGTGGTCACGTCCGGGTCATATTGTGGAGGGTCCGCCTTGATGACTGCAGCCGTGGTCATGTCCGGGTCATATTGTGGAGGGTCCGCCTTGATGACTGCAGCCGTGGTCATGTCCGGGTCATATTGTGGAGGGCCCGCCTTGATGACTGCAGCCGTGGTCATGTCCGTGTCATATTGTGGAGGGCCCGCCTTGATGACTGCAGCCGTGGTCACGTCCGGGTCATATTGTGGAGTGTCCGCCTTGATGACTGCAGCCGTGGTCATTTCCGAGTCATATTGTGGAGGGACCGCCTTGATGACTGCAGCCGTGGTCATTTCCGGGTCATATTGTGGAGGGTCCGCCTTGATGACTGCAGCCGTAGTCATGTTCGGGTCATATTGTGGAGGGTCCGCCTTGATGACTGCAGCCGTGGTCATGTCCGGGTCATATTGTGGAGGGTCCGCCTTGATGACTGCAGCCGTGGTCATGTCCGCGTCATATTGTGGAGGGTCCGCCTTGATGACTGCAGCCGTGGTCATGTCCGGGTCATATTGTGGACGGTCCGCCTGGATGACTGCAGCCGTGGTCATGTCCGGGTCATATTGTGGAGGGTCCGCCTTGATGACTGCAGCCGCAGTCATGTTCGGGTCATATTGTGGAGGGCCCGCCTTGATGACTGCAGCCGTGGTCATGTTCGGGTCATATTGTGGAGGGCCCGCCTTGATGACTGCAGCCGTGGTCATGTCCGGGTCATATTGTGGAGGGCCCGCCTTTATGACTGCAGCCGTGGTCACGTCCGGGTCATATTGTGGAGGGTCCGCCTTGATGACTGCAGCAGTGGTCATTTCCGAGTCATATTGTGGATGGTCCGCCTTGATGACTGCAGCCGTGGTCATGTCCGGATCATATTGTGGAGGGTCCGCCTTGATGACTTCAGCCGTAGTCATGTTCGGGTCATATTGTGGAGGGTCCGCCTTGATGACTGCAGCCGTGGTCATGTCTGGGTCATATTGTGGAGGGTCCGCTTTAATGACTGCAGCCGTGGTCATGTCCGAGTCATATTGTGGAGGGTCCGCCTTGATGACTGCAGCCGTGGTCATGACCGGGTCATATTGTGGAAGGCCCGCCTTGATGACTGCAGCCGTGTTTATGTCCAGGTCATATTGTGGAGGGTCCGCCTTGATGACTGCAGCCGTGGACATGTCCGGGTCATATTGTGGAGGGTCCGCCTTGATGACTGCAGCCGTGGTCATGTCCGAGTGATATTGTGGAGGGTCCGCCTTGATGACTGCAGCCGTGGTCATGTCCGGGTCATATTGTGGAGGGTCCGCCTTGATGACTGCAGCCGTGGTCATGTCCGGGTCATATTGTGGAGGGCCCGCCTTGATGACTGCAGCCGTGGTCATGTCCAGGTCATATTGTGGAGGGTCCGCCTTGATGACTGCAGCCGTGGACATGTCCGGGTCATATTGTGGAGGGTCCGCCTTAATGACTGCAGCCGTGGTCATGTCCGAGTCATATTGTGGAGGGTCCGCCTTGATGACTGCAGCCGTAGTCATGTCCGGGTCATATTGTGGAGTGTCCGCCTTGATGACTGCACCCGTGGTCATGTCCAGGTCATATTGTGGACGGTCCGCTTTGATGACTGCAGCCGTGGTCATGTCCGGGTCATATTGTGGACGGCCCGCCTTGATGACTGCAGCCGCAGTCATGTTCGGGTCATATTGTGGAGGGCCCGCCTTGATGACTGCAGCCGTGGTCATGTCCGGGTCATATTGTGGAGGGCCCGCCTTGATGACTGCAGCCGTGGTCACGTCCGGGTCATATTGTGGAGGGTCCGCCTTGATGACTGCAGCCTTGGTCATTTTCGAGTCATATTGTGGAGGGTCCGCCTTGATGACTGCAGCCGTGGTCATGTCCGGGTCATATTGTGGAGGGTCCGCCTTGATGACTGCAGCCGTATTCATGTTCGGGTCATATTGTGGAGGGTCCGCCTTGATGACTGCAGCCGTGGTCATGTCCGGGTCATATTGTGGAGGGTCCGCCATGATGACTGCAGCCGCAGTCATGTTCGGGTCATATTGTGGAGGGCCCGCCTTGATGACTGCAGCCGTGGTCATGTCCGGGTCATATTGTGGAGGGTCCGCCTTGATGACTGCAGCCGTGGTCATGTCCGGGTCATATTGTGGAGGGTCCGCCTTGATGACTGCAGCCGTGCTCATGTCTGGGTCATATTGTGGAGGGTCCGCTTTAATGACTGCAGCCGTGGTCATGTCCGGGTCATATTGTGGAGGGTCCGCCATGATGACTGCAGCCGTGGTCATGTCCAGGTCATATTGTGGAGGGTCCGCCTTGATGACTGCAGCTGTGGTCATGTCCAGGTCATATTGTGGAGGGTCCGCCTTAATGACTGCAGCTGTGGTCATGTCCAAGTCATATTGTGGAGGGTCTGCCTTGATGACTGCAGACGTGGTCATGTCCGGGTCATATTGTGGAGGGTCCGCCTTGATGACTGCAGCCGTAGTCATGTCCGGGTCATATTGTGGAGGGTCCGCCTTGATGACTGCAGCTGTGGTCATGTCCGCGTCATATTGTGGAGGGCCTGCCTTGATGACTGCAGCCGTGGTCATGTTCGGGCAGGGGATGGTGATAGGGAAATGGGAATACTCATTGACCACTGTGACGAAGTATACTTGCTAATTCTAGGAAGGGACAGGCCCCTTGAAGTCGATGCTCTGGCGCTTGAAGATACAAGTAGCTTTGAAGTGAGGTTTACGCGGCGCAGACCAGGCAGTTTTTCGTCATTGTTCTGACTTCCTCAATGGAGTATGGTAGCTTCAAGGCTTTATTGAAATGGAAGCCCCTAATCACCCTGTGGTATGCAGGGGCTCCAATTTGTCCATTTGGACACTGGCGCAAGTCGTGTGGGATAGGGCATCTAATAGCTCGTTAAGTTTGCCAGGCCAGTATAGTTGCAGTGAACTGGGATTCACTGGAAATGGGCTGTGCTCATATATAACCTTGGTTTCCCACCTAAACCCAGAACCCTTCCAAAGACCACTGTGAGACCCTACCCTCAATTATAAGCTAATAAAAGCATTTGTTCTCCTTCCAGTCGTGAGAGCTTTTATTTGCGCAACAATTTTATGAACTTATTCCCTAATCAATGGAAGTGCTACTCAAGCCAGGTTTACTGCTGATAGACCCTCTTTCCCCCGATGTGGCTGAGGAGTTCAGGTACTGGCTTCACTGCTTCCAGGCCTACCTGAACGTGACCAGAGACGTCTTCCACACTGATGAGCTCAGGAGGTCCGCACTCGTTTCGAGGGTAGGAATGATAGGGTATGCAGTCAACAGGGACTGCACTATGTACGATGCTGCTATCAAGGCGCAGAAGACTCGGTACCTGAAGTCACAAAATGAGGTCCTAACGAGACACGGACTTGCTCTATATTGTCAACGGCCAGGAGAGACCATTGATCATTACCGGCTGGATCTGTGGACGCTTGCCAAGTGCAGGTACAAAGAGGTTACAGGCCACATTCATGAGGAAGAACAGATCTGGGACACTCTAGTCGTGGGGTCCGCTCAAGGTACGATGTTCTTGAATATTTACAGACTGCGTATGGGACGCCAGAAAAATACAATAATTAGAAGGATACACTTTAAGATTGAGTTTTTGGACTGTTTCCGCGTCTATGAAGCTCTCAGTTGAGCCAGAGTCAATTAAACATTTCTGTTTATGTCTGGTATTCCCCACCTTGATGGTGGAATTGTTCAGTTGGTGTGTATCTCCTGGTCCAACACCATCACTGCCAGGACTCCAGAGGTGCAGTCGTTCCCCTTGCTGGGGCCACTCCCCCCTTGCAGATTGTTGGGCCGGAAAGATGGTGGGGGCCACGAGGTGCAGCAAGATGGCGGGGGCCACAACAGCAAGATGGCTGGCCTCCTCCTTCTTCTGTTGACACCGATTTTGAAAACCTGGAAGATTGCGAAGACTACACGATGCGACGGTATGGCCACTGCTTCTGTTGTGAGAGCTGATGCCTTGCTAGGATGACATTTTGGGGCCTCCTGTAGCGAGCTTTCAGCCTTTCAACAGCAGACTCGTTAGTAGTGCAGTCCCTGACGATCGGGAATCCTTTAGGTCCGACGCGTGAGAGGAGCACCGACCTCTTGAGTTCATCCGTGCTGTAGACCGTTTGTGTGGCTGCCAGATACTTTGGAAGCACTCCAGCCAGTACATGAATTCCCCCAGGGCCTCTGGGGAGAGAGCATCACGGGCTTCAACAGAGCTTCCATCCTCTCCTCACTGAATAAAATTGTGGCGTGACTGAGAGCACTCAGGACCAGAGAGAGTACAACACGCTTCTATTCAGTAAGAATAACACACAGTAGTCTTTGGACTGAACTGGGGTTTTGATGGGGATCCAGGGCTTATAGTGGGATACGTGGGGGGCAGGAGTTGGGGGGGGGGTGGGTGGGTGTGGAGAAGCCAGTCCTTTGGACATCAGATCAAAAATTAATTCCCAGTTCATTACACAATGTTAACTGAGCAAATTTAAAAACTGCTCCTTTACTAAAGAATAACAAGGTGCTCTTTTTACAGAAGTTACCCAGACAAACCATAAAATTAGTCTGGAAGGCTGAGCAACTGTTTCTAACAACACTTGCTTACATGTAAATATTTTCTCTTCCATGGAACTAGCACGAAAGTGACATTTTGATTCAGTCACGTGATTTAGATCCAGAAACAATCGGCACCGAGCTTTACATAGAGAGGGTTTCCATCCTGAGCAACCAGGATGCAAGAGGGTGCTCCTCAAGGGCCCTGGACACTGAAGGCTCCCTCATTGTGTCAGAGGTTCGGATCTGTAGCTCGGGTCACCGCTGGCTTGAACTAGAGTCTGTGCGGCCGCGCTGGAGGCGAATCCACGGCCACTCGGTGACCCTGATTGGGACTTTCTTCTGCTTCTCTTCCTCTGACTGTAAGAGGCGCCGGGGCAGGCAAGTTTGAGCCATATTGCCTGGCGATGAAAAGCATCTGATCTGATGTGATCAGTTGCAGCGTTTCTTGGATGGAAGGCTTAGACCGGTTGCTAAGGAGCGGAAGGTGAGAGAGAGGCCTGGCAGCGGTTGAGCAAGGTTGTTTATTTAAGACAGCTGAGCAGCCCTGAGCCACATGACAGGAAGTCGGCCAATCTACCCTGACAGCAGCAAGAACTGAACAAGGAGCCTCCGTGAATACGGAGTGAAGGCCCACGACAGGCAGTGGGGAGGGGGGGGGGGGAAGGTGTGTTGAGAGCCCTCACTGTCTGCCCTGCTGGATTTGCTCTCTGATCATCTGCAGCTCCCAAGGTACATGATCACCGAAACTCTCCCCCTCATTCCGAACCTTCCCGTTTAATTGCAGCCCCACCCTGGTGAGAGTGAGCACAGCAACACAAAGAAGAGAGGAAATGAGAGAGAGATGGAAAGAAAGAGCGAGGGAGAGAGAATGATAACAGAGAAAGAATGAATGAGACAGAAGGGGAGAGAGAGCGTGTGTGAGAGAGAGACAGAGAGAGGAAGAGCGAGAGACTGTGTGTGTGAGAGAGAGAGAGAGAGAGAGAGCGAGAGAGCAAGAAGCTGCAAGCTTTCACACACAGTTAGCTAGCCCCATCTAATACCAGTGAGGGCCTATGACTCCCTTGTCAGGTTAGCTCCCACTGTCCACTGTGTTAAACGATGCCTACTGTATCCTCCCCCAACCGTGTTCCTTCCAGAATGACAGAAAACAAATAATGTGGCAGCAGTGGAGCTGACACAAAGAGGGGGCAGGGATCATCTGTGGAGTAAGTGGAGGACAAAGAAGAGAGGATTTGGGGAGAAATGGGGTGGGGGTTGGTGAGATGGGCAGAGATAAAATGAGGGTGATTGCGAGGGGTGAGGGTTGATAGAGTGAGGGGAGGGGGTGGTGGAGAGAGTGGAAGGCCGATTTTGAAGGAGTGACGGCGATAGGTGGCATTGGGGTGGTGGCAGTGGGGTGGTGGCAGTGGGGTGGTGGCAGTGGGGTGGTGATATTGGCTGCCTGGAGATGATATGGAGAAGTGGGTGAAATGAGCATTAGAAAGAGGAACAGAAAGAGGCCAATCAGCCCTTCTAGCCAGCTGCACCCATGAGATCGTGAGTGCTCATTTATCTCAGGGCCACCTATGTGCCTGCCCCAAGTCTATATCCCGGTAGTCCTTCAGATTTACAGCATGGAAATAGACCATTCAGCCCATCATGTGCATGCTGACCTAGTTTTCGAACTAAGACAGTCTCAGTTACCTGCATTTCGCTCAAATCACTGACCTATCATATTCCTGTTTCAGTCTTTCTTTTTAACATAGAACCAGAGAACATCACAGCACAGACACAGACATTTCATCCCTTCTGGACTGTGCCAAACTATAGTTCAACCCAGTCCCACTGACCTGCATCCAGTCCATATTCTTCCCCTCTCGTTCCTCACTCCCACCACTCTCTGTGTAAAGAAGGAACCCTCTCATTCCACACCCCCACCACTCTCTGTATGAAGTTCCCCCACTGATTCCACACCCCCACCTCTCACCGTGTGAAGGAGGACCCCCTCTCATTCCACACTCCCACCACTCTGTGTGAAGATTCCCCTCTAGTTCCTCACCCCCACCACTCACTGTGTGAAGTTCCCCCACTGATTCCACACTCCCACCGCTCTCTGTGTGAAGAATTTCCCCCTCCCGTTCCACACCCCCACCAATCTCTGTATGAAGAAGTTCCCCCTTTCGTTCTTCACCCCAACCCTCTCTCTGTGAAAAAGTTCCCCCTCTCGTTCCGCACTCCACGCACTCATGTGAAAAATTTACCCCTCTCGTTCCACAACCCCACCATCCTCTGTGTGAAGGTTCCCCCTTCATTCTCATTCCACACCCACCACTCTCTGTGTGAAGAAGATCCCCGTCTCGTTCCACACTCCCACCCTTCTCTTTGTGAAGAAGTTTCCCCTCTTGTTCCTCACTCCCATCACTCTCTGTGTGAAGAAGTTCACATTCTCGTTCCACACTCCCACCACTCTCTATGTGAAGGTTCACCCTCTAGTTCCACACCCACCACTCTGTGTGAAGAAGTTCCCCTCTCGTTCGACAACCACCACACTGTGTGAAAAAGTTCGCCCTCACGTTCCACATTCCCACCACACTGTGTGAAGAATATCCTTCTCTTGTTCCACACTCCCACAAATCACTTTGTGAAGAAGTTCCCCCTCTCATTCCACACCCACCACTCTCTGTGTGAAGAAGGACCCCTTCACGTTCAACATTCCCACCACACTCTGTATGAAATTCTCCCTCCCGTTCCACACCCCCACCTATCACTGTGTGAAGAAGTTCCCCCTCTTGTTCCACACCCCCATCTCTCACTGTGTGAAGGAGGACCCCCTCTCGTTCCCACTCCCACCACTCTCTGTGTGAAGAGGTTCACCTTCTCGTTCCACACTCCCACCACTCTCTGTGTGAAGAAGTTGACATTCTCGTTCCACACTCCCACCCCTCTCTGTGTGAAGAAGTTCCCCCTCGTTCCACACTCCCACCCCTCTCTGTGTGAAGAAATTCCCCCTCTCATTCCACACCCACCACTCTCCGTGTGAAGAAGTTCCCCCTCGTTCCACACTCTCACTGTGTGGAGGAGGAACCCCTCTCGTTCCACACTCCCACCACTCTCTGTGTGAAGAAGTTCACCTTCTCGTTCCACACCCACCACTCTCTGTGTGAAGAAGTTCCCCCTCGTTCCACACTCTCACTGTGTGGAGGAGGACCCCCTCTCGTTCCACACTCCCACCACTCTCTGTGTGAAGAAGTTCACCTTCTCGTTCCACACTCCCACCACTCTCTGTATGAAGAAGTTGACATTCTCGTTCCACACTCCCACGTCTCTCTGTGTGAAGAAATTCCCCCTCTCATTCCACACCCACCACTCTCTGTGTGAAGAAGTTCCCCCTCGTTCCACACTCCCACCCCTCTCTGTGTGAAGAAGTTCCCCCTCTCATTCCACACCCACCACTCTCTGTGTGAAGATGTTCCCCCTCTCGCTCCTCTCTCTCACCACTCTCTGTGTGAAGAAGGACTCCTTCACGTTCCACACTCCCACCACTCTCTGTATGAAGTTCCCCCTCTCGTTCCACACCCCCACCTCTCACTGTGTGAAGAAGTTTCCCCTCTTGTTCCACACCCCCACCTCTCACTCTGTGAAGGAGGACCCCCTCTCGTACCACACTCCCACCACTCTCTGTGTGAAGAAGTTCACCTTCTCGTTCCACACTTCCACCACTCTCTATGTGAAGGTTCACCCTCTAGTTCCACACCCCCAACACTCTCTGTGTGAAAAAGTTCCCCTCTCGTTCCACACTCCCTCCACTCTCTGTGTGAAGAAGTTGACATTCTCGTTCCACTCTCCAATCCCTCTCTGTGTGAAGAAATTCCCCCTCTCATTCCACACCCACCACTCTCTGTGTGAAGAAGTTTCCCCTCTCGTTCCTCACTCCCACCACTCTCTGTGTGAAGAAGGACCCCATCTCGTGCCACACCCACAACACTCTGTGTGAAGAAGTTCCCCCTCGTTCCACACTCCCACCCCTCTCTGTGTGACGAAATTCCCACTCTCATTCCACTCCCACCACTCTCTGTGTGAAGAAGTTCCCCCTCTCGCTCCTCTCTCTCACCACTCTCTGTGTGAAGAAGGACCCTTTCACGTTCCACACTCCCACCACTCTCTGTATGAAGTCCCCCCTCTTGTTTCACATCCCCACCTCTCACTGTGTGAAGGAGGACCCCCTCTCATTCCACACTCCCACCACTCTCTGTGTTTAGAGGGTCACGTTCTCGTTCCATACTCCCACCACTCTTTATGTGAAGGTTCACCCTCTAGTTCCACACCCACCACTCTCTGTGTGAAGAAGTTCCCCTTCTTGTTCCACACTCCCACCACACTCTGTGAAGAATATCCCTCTCTTGTTCCACACTCCCACAAATCACTTTGTGAAGAAGTTCCCCCTCTCATTCCACTCCCACCACTCTCTGTGTGAAGAAGTTCACCTTCTCGTTCCACACTTCCACCACTCTCTATGTGAAGGTTCACCCTCTAGTTCCACACCCCCAACACTCTCTGTGTGAAAAAGTTCCCCTCTCGTTCCACACTCCCTCCACTCTCTGTGTGAAGAAGTTGACATTCTCGTTCCACTCTCCAACCCCTCTCTGTGTGAAGAAATTCCCCCTCTCATTCCACACCCACCACTCTCTGTGTGAAGAAGTTCCCCTCGTTCCACACTCCCACCCCTCTCTGTGTGAAGAAGTTCCCCCATCTCATTCCACACCCACCACTCTCTGTGTGAAGAAGACCCCCTTCTTGTTCCAAACTCCCACCACTCTCTGTGTGAAGAAGTTCCCCCTTCGTATCACATTGTAATTGTACCTGCCTCTACTACTACGTCCGGTTGTTTGTTCCATAAGCCCATCACTTTCTGAAAAAGTTTGCCCTCTAGTTTTACACTCCACTACTCTGGAGAAAAAGACCGTGACCATCTCCCATTCAATCGCTGAAGATTTGATACAGATTTTAAAGTCACCTCTTCGTTTCCTACGCTCCTGGTAGATTATTCCAAACTTATGCAGTTTCACCCTACGACTCAGAGTTTTTTACTGAATTTCAGTTACACGTGACTGTAAATATTTCAAATGAGCTTAACCCTCCATTCCTGGTTCCCGCAGGAAAGAGGTAGAGGTGCCATAAGCCCTTCTCCACTGGGTTCAGTAACAGCCGCTGAACCTCCACCATCAGTCTCCTCAACGACAATCTCAACCAGGGACTCAAGAACAAGGACAAGGGGGAGTCATAGTCTTAAAATTAGAAGTTATTTCCAATTAAAACAGAGAGGAGGAAGAACCTCTTTAGTCAGAGGGTCGTGGATCTGTGGAACTCACTGCCGCACAAAGCAGGGGAGGCCCGATCACTGAGAGTATTTAAAAAGGAAATGGATAAGCATCTGATTAGTGAGGGTATCAAGGGATCTAGGGAAAAGGCTGGGAAATGGAACTAGGTATGAGCATAATTCAGCTTAGTGTAGAGTCACGGAACTGACTCGATGGGCCTAGTGGCCTGCCTCTGTCCCCTTATCTTGTGATCTTGTAAAATAGCGCCCATGGCCTGCACTGAAATTGCACCCCTCCCCCTCCTGTTAACAAAACTAATATAAACGTGACGTTTGGGTGATTTTCATGCACAATTGGTAAAATCTATTGTTGTAAGGTGGCCTTACATGATTCTCCCCTCCTCTATCTCTCACTAAAGCCCATCTGTAGGAGAATACATTGGTCGCCATGTCTGCCGATGAGGTTCAGGCCTTGGGAAAGGTCAACAGCGTGATGCTACTGGGTGCGGCGGAGGAAGCCAAGAGCAACCTGGAGCTGATCATGAAGCCCTACGCCAACTGGGAGGACTTCCTGACACCTGGACTGACCTCCATCGCCATCCTGGGGGAGCTGATCTTCATCGCGGCGGCCGAGGCCTTCCAGGTGAAGCTCATCGCAGCTGGCAGACCGCCAAGATTCCTGCGGCAGCCGGGATCCTTCCGTGCCTGCCTGATGCAGCTTTGCGACCAGGGATGGAAGGCCTTCAACAAGGCCCACAATAATATGGACCAGATCCGCCTCCAGACTCTGACAGTCCCCAAGCACCTGGCCAACGCTGTGCAGGTACTGAGCCGTGAACCCCAGGTGGTCAAGGCCATGCTGCCAAGCCGATTGAGAAGCCTGAGGACGGTGGTGGAGAAGTGCCAGGAACTGGCCTCTTCCGTCGAGGAGGAGTTTGCCTCGCTCATCGACCTTGTGCAAGAGTTGCTGGAGATCTGTGGCGGCTCCCAGACTGAGTACCACGACAGGATGGAAGAAGTCAAACAAGTGCTGAAGGAATCTGAGCTGCGGAAGGCGGCAGTGAAGAAGCAGAAGAAGAGGCTGGAGGCGGAGTTGTCCGAAACCCGGCTCAGGATGGAGGAAGCCCACACCTTGTACAAAAGGGCAGTAAAAATGATCCCCAGTGGCAAGACCCTGGTGGGAGTTCATGTCACCCAATCCTTGCTGGAGCTGGTCAATAGCCTGGCTGCGGAATTGGTCTCAATGGGCATAGCTGAACCTCTCAGCGTGGCCCTTGAGGTCACCGATGTAGCCACACAACACTTCAAGAAGAAGATCCAGAGCAAGAAGGCAGATGGACAGGCCAAGGTGGACAAGAGTCCCGTGAGCTCGGCCGGCATCTGCCTGAAGGCCATGGAGATGTTGGTAGGCACTGACCTGCTCCAAGACCTTGTGGAGGAGAGTGGGACCATTGACCCCAGCCGGCTGGCCATTAGCCCCTTGGATTACAAGTCCATGTTCCTGAGCAGCCTGAAGAAGGTTGAGCAGGAGATGGAGTGCGATGCCAAGGCCACCACCTTGGGCCTGTGCCAGGATGGTCTCACCGTGTGTGAGCAGTTGGAGGAGGTCCAGATGTCCAAGAACCCCAACGAGGCCCAACTGCAAAGCCTTGCTGCTGCCATCGAGCAGCACCACACCAAAGTGCAGGAGCACCTGGCAGACACAGTGAAGTCCAGCGGCACCCCGGCCATTACCCCACAGCCACCAAACCTGACCAGTGCCACCACAGTGGAGGTGCAGGAAGGGTTGGCCAAAAAGGTCCTGGATCAAGCCTACTTCAGGGTGGAGCAAGCCAAGAGCCAGCTGGACACCAGTAGAGAGGATTACCAAAAAATATCTGCCAGCAAGGACAAGGTGGACAAAGACCTGGATGAGGTCTTACTGACTATGTCGAGGTGTCAGGTGAAGAATATAGACTACGCCACGACCCTCAAACTGCTGCAGGAGGGTCTGAGAGCTCTGAGCCAGGTCAAGGAGCAGTGGGCCAAGATGAGCAACCTCTTCCAGATGACGTCCAATCTGATTAAAATCTCCCTCAACGACTCCATCAACCAGTTTACCAGTGACAGCGAAACCTGTGAGCTCATCCCCGGCTACTCCCAGGATTCCTTCATCAAGGACACAATCTACTCCCAGGCAGTCCACGCCTCCAGTGTTGCAAACCTCTGCCACATGATCGCTGATACCTACGTGGAGGTCTCCCAGAAGCACCTGAGGGACCAAATCACCAGTCTGGAGACCAATATTGCCCTGACACCCTCAGACTCTCTGTTTAACGTGAAACGAACCAAACTTCAGCAAGATTACACTGATGCCAGGAAGGCCATCAGGGAGCTGGTCCTAAAGAACAAGGATGCATTTGACGCACAAATTCAACAGAAGATTGATCACATCAACTCAACTCTTCAGAACGTCAAGCCTCTGGCCATACATCAATAGAACACAATTGTCCAAGCCAGTGCTCCAGCCATCCCCTGGAGGTCTGTAGATAGGGAGGGAATGGCACATAGAACATAGACCCACGTGTCTGTGCCCAACATGATGCCAAGTTCAACGAAAATGCTACTACTGATACCTGATCCGTATTCCTTCATTCCTGCCCTACTTGGGTCTGTCTAGAAACTTCTTAAACTCTACGATCTGATGTGCTCTCATCCCTGCCACCGGAAGCCTGTTCCAGGGGCCTACCACTCTCTATGCCTCGCCTGTGCTTACACTTCCTCCCTCACCACCATTCCAGGCCCCCAACAGTCCAGCCAAGTGAAGCAACACTTCCCTTGTGTGTCCCCGGAAGTGATCTACTGCATCCGCTGCTCCCTTAGTGGCCTCTTCTATATCAGAGAGACTGGGTGCAGGCCGAGGGGGACAAGAGATTGGGAGATCACTTTGCTGAGCACCTTCGCTCTGCTCACAGTGGCCAACCATTTCAATTACACGCCCCTCTCCCACACTCTGTCTGTCCATGGCCTCATGTTCTATCCCACCAAGACAACCCATAAATTGGAGGACCAGCCCCTGATTTACCATCTGGGCCCTCTCCAACAGGATGACATTACGACTTCTCCAGTGTTTTCTCACCTACTCTCTGTTCTCCCTCCCTTCCTTTCTCCTTTTCTATGTTCCCCTTGCTCTCCATCTCCTTCCCCTCCCCATTCACAGAGCCATCCTTCCTCCCCCGTTGGCTGCTGTACCGCTCTCCCTTATCCACCTATTACCTCCTGCCTGCAGGACTGTGCTCCTCCTCTTGCCCCTCCCCCACCATTTTGTTCGAGCATTACAGCATAGTACAGGCCCTTCAGCCCTCAACATTATGTCAACCCATGTATTCCTATCAAATAATAAGTCCTAAAGCCTTCCTACCTCATAACCCTCTATTTTGCTTTAATCCATGCACCTGTCTAAGATTCTCTTAAATGCCCCTCATGTTTCAACCTTTCATTTGTGGGATTAAGTGGAATACACAATGCTGTGCAAAACAACACGGGCAACCTTCTTCTTCCTATGGAGGCTGCGTGACCTGCTGAGTATCTCTGGCACGTTCTTGCACCTCACCACCAGGGCAGCCTGAATCTGCAGAGAATGAGAGCAGGTGTGAGGTTGAGAGTTTTGTAAATCATCAGTTGGCAAATGCTCATGTCTGGCGTGAGTCTGTGGCCGGGAATATCGTACCGAGCACAGTCGAATGTTGGCACTGATATGTGGACCATCCCTCTTCGGTAGGGTGGTCAATACCCCTGGACTGACTTCATAGACCTGCCTTGCCATCAGCTCTGAGCCTGCAGAAGGGGAGCTGTTACATCTATCCCACCCCCGAGGAGTCCAACTGCGCTCTAGAGGTAATGAACTCACTGCTATTTGGAGCAGATTGGGGAACCAGCAATGCAGGAATGAGCTAAGGATGGGCCTCAGAGTAGAGCACAGGGCAAGCAAGATTGCTCCCTGTGAAATTCAAGGGGTTGGTTTAAACCCCACAAAATCGATCGCTGTGAAAGACAAATGAGGCTTAGTTTCAACACAAAAATGGACCATTGAATGTACGTTTCTCCTCCACCAAAGAGATGCTTCAATAAATAATCAAAAGGCTCTGGAAAAAAAACTATATCAAAATTATTTTTGGACTTTTGTCATTTCTTCTTCTGCTTCGTTCGATGTGTGTGGTGATGTGGAACTTAAGGGAGAGAGATTCCCACCCCACAGTCCATAGAACCATAGAACATGACAGCACAGAAACAAGCTCATTCGGCCCCTCGAGTCTGTGCCAAATCATTTTTCTGCCTCATCTCACTGACCTGCACCCAGTCCATAGCCCTTCCTACCCCTCCCATCCATGTACCTGTCCCAATTCTTCTTAAGTGTTAAAATTGAACCCACATCTGGCAGCTCATGCCACACCCCCACCACTCTCTGCATGAAGACGTTCCCCCTCATGTTTCGTTTTCACCCTTAACCCATGTCCTCTGGTTTGTATCTCACCCACCTTCAGTGGAAAAAGCCGACCTACATTTACTCTGTCTGTCCCCCTCATAATTTTAATACCTTGATCAGTTCTCCCCTCAATCTTCTGCACTCCAGGGAATAAAGTCTGAACCTGTTTAACCTCTCCCTGTAACTCAATTCCTGAAGTCCGGGAAACATCCTAGTAAATCTTCTCTGCACTCTTTCTGTCGTATTGATATCTTTCCTGTAGCTCGGTGACCAGAATTGCACACAATAGAGGTACTCTCCGACTTGTGACAGATGTGAATATAAAATTTGCTTGGTTTGTAGCAGGTTCATTACGGTTATACCTCGAGGTTGGAAGAAGACTCACACACCAAGGCAGTGTAATCGCCACTGGCTTTATTGGGCTGCAGCTCTGCCTTTTATAGGTATCTGGCCACGTCACTACTGCACCGTGGCTTGAATGAAGCCTGCTGCTGATTGGCTGTCTCCGGTCCACGGGCCCGGATTGAACCCCCTTCAATCTGCTGGCAGTGACTGATCAATTCGACCGCTATTCCTGTGGCCTGTGGGAGAGGGCATCTCAACCTTTGTGCTATTGACCCAATCGTCGTGTTCGACAGCTGTTTGCTGTGTTGGCCCACAGGCACCCCACTATAACCTGCGATCAGGACACTGTCTTTTGGCGTCATTCGAACAGCTCAAACATAAATATGGTTTGTCAAATACGACGTTCCACTGGTACCTTCAGATAACATCCTTTATACAGGACAAATTAGGTCCAACTATGGCCCTACCAGAGGGCAGTGACATAGAGACCCTGATTCGAAGGGGGAACACATGGAGGTTCATCTCGGCAATGAAATTCTTGCTCCAAGAAGAAGGACCCAAGCCAGGCCTTAGAGGTAGGAGTCGGACTTCGGAATAATGATTGTTGAGCAGTGCTGCTCCGACCTTGTGATGTTGTAATGAGGGAGGGGGGATGTATTATACTGACCACTTGCTATTGACTATGGCTGTAGAGATACTCCACCCTACTGGTATAACAGATGGAGATGCTTTCCCACTGGCCAGTTTAGTGGTGGTTCTAGTCTGTTAATAAAAGCCCTGTATTAGTAAACACTTGTCTGGTCCATGTCTATGGCACATCAATTTTATTAACAGATTCTCAATCATGGATACTTCCCTGAAACCTGGAAGACTCGAAATAGATCAAAATGCTGCCCGAGCTAGAGAAATTTTTCACTACTGGCCCCAGTGTTTTGAAGCAGACATACGAGTGAACAATGTTGTGTGAAAATGGGCCATCTTGAGGCTCTCCTCGGAGAAGTTCCCTACTCCATGGTTAGGGAGACAGGCAGTTACCAGAATGCACTGAATCTCCTCCGAACCAAATATGATCGGCCACAGAACATCAACTTTTCACTCAAAAACTAGATCGACCCTTGCTGACTTGGCTATTTAAGCCCGGAGAAGTTTTATTAAGAAAACATTTAGACCCAGCAAACCTGACCCGATCATAGAGCGTGTTCGACTGCTTCATGCTAATCCGCAGAACGCTCATGTTATTTTTCCTGATGGAAGAGAGGACACTGTTTCCCTTAGGGATCTAGCCTCACCTGGTCTTCAGCCTACTAGCCCTTCCAGCTAAAAAGTGTCTCCAAAAGTGAATGGATTCTACAATAGCTCGTACTTCCTTTTCGATAGAGGATTGCCTGACCTCCGGCCCGTGTAATGTCCGAGAGAAAAAGGCTTCAGGTCTACCAGCTTGATTTAGAGTGGCTGCTAAGGCCCAATCTGACACATCAGATTCCACTTGGAATGGTAAATCCTCATCAATAGCTGACATGGTCGCCTTGACTATATCCTGTATGATGTTTTCAAAAGCACGGAGGGCTTCTTCAGACAGGGAAAAACTAGTCGTTTTAAACAGTAGCTGTGCTTAATCTGAATAGTTAGGCACCCAGTTCTGATAAGGTTCTGCATAGGTTAGTTAAGAAGGTTTAAGTGCTAGGTATTAACTTTGAGATAGTCAAATGGATTCAACAGTGGCTGGAAGGGAGATGCCAAAGAGTTGTAGTCAATAACTGTTTGTCAGGCTGGAGGCCGGTAACAAGTGGTGTGTCTGTGGGATCTGTATTGGGTCCCTTGCTGTTTGTCATTTACATTAATGATCTGGATGACGGGGTGGTCAAATGGATTAGTAAATATGCAGATGATATTAAAATAGATGGAACTGTGGATAATGAAGCTTTTCAGATATTGCAGAGGGATTTGGACTGCTGAGAAGAGTGGGCTGAAAGATGGCAGATGGAGTTTAATGCTGAGAAGAGTGAAGGGCTTCATTTTGGAAGGAATAATCCAAACAGGACGTACGTAGTAAATGGGGGGGGGGGGGGGCATTGAGGAATGCAGTGGAGCAGAAAGATCTATGAATAACAGTTCATCATTCCCTGAAGGTAGAATCTCATGTGGATAGGGTGGTGAAGAAGGGTTTTAGTCTGCTGGCCTTTATAAATCAAAGCATAGAATACCGTGAAGGCCTTAAGGAGGTGCCTGGGCTTCTTCTCCTACTACAACCAGTGGGTTCCTCACTACATGTATAATGTCCACCCCCTCTTAAAGTCCACCTCCTTCCCATTATCAGCCGAAGCCCAGGCAGCTTTTGATTACATTCAGAGCTACCTGGCAAAGGCCACCATGCATGCAGTTGATGAGAACATATCCTCAGGAGCAATGTCAGGTGATGCCATAAGGATCAGCATGCAACCTTACGAATCCAGTGGATTCATTAAAAGTTAAGAAAAGTTTTTCTTATAAAAATTACTTTAAAGTTAATATAAAGAAGAAGATGTCACCTAAATTAACTCGTACTAAAAAGTCTGAGGAGAAGAAATAAGCTGGGCCTACCTTAGCGTCAAAGCAGGCCACTGAAGTACTCTCTGGATCTACTGGACCTTCCTCCGGAGCCTTCTTCGCGGCGACCCGTAGAAACTGAATGCGCGGTGCAGAAAGAAACAAAGTTGGAAAAAAAGGTCTCTTAAAGGGGCAGTCTGGCGTTCAAACATCCGAGCATGAAGAGGATACAAGCCCAGTGGAAGAGGCTTCAGAAGAATATTAGAGTGAAGATGAAACATCAAGTTCAGAAGAAGAGCAGATGAGAGGCAAGAAAAAGTCTTTTAAGGAGGAAATGAATATGATTGAGTCAAAAATAGATGAACTTCAAATGAAAATTAATTTGTCTTTGGGAAATAATTTAAACTTCTTGTCCAAAGTACTGAAGCAAGTCAAAACAGTTAAAGTGGATATGCATTAAAGGTGATGAATAACGTTTCACGAAGAGTGGAGAAGTTGGAAGGTAAGGTTCAAGATGTTCGATAAGAGGTGCAGTCGAGAGATCTAATATGTCTGAAGGGGCGATGATTAGTTTGATCTCGACGAATGAAAATCTGTTGGAAAAAGTTGATTTTCTGGAAAATTATAGTAGAAGAAATAATGTTAAAATAGTGGGATTGTCCAAAGGTAAAGAAGATGTGATTCATTTTTTTTCACGAATGGATACTGAAGATATTTGGAAAAGAACATTCTGAGGATAAGATTTTAATTGAGAGACATCAAAGCCAGGTCCAAGCCAGAGACCTCAATCTGTCCTGGTTAGATTTGTGAACTACCAGGATAGAGAGAGGCTTCTAAGTTTGGCAATGAGAAGAGCTAAAGAACATGGACCTTTGAACTATGAAGGGGATAAGATCTTTTTTAAAATCCAGATTTGAGTAAAGCTTTATTAAAGAAAAGGAGAGAATTTAATCCAGTTAAGAAAGTTTCGTATGATAAAGGTTACAGATTAGTGTTGCGTTATCCTGCCACTTTGAAAATATTTGTACCAAGTCAACAGAATATGTTTTTTACAAATTATGTTCACACTGAAGAACATGCTCAGAGTTTGTCTAAAATTCAAGTAACAGAAGGCACTAATTTGTTGCAAAGAATTTAATGTATGGGGATGGGGGTTACCCCTTTTTTCTCTCTGATTGATGAAGAATTCTTATATTTGATGGAATTGTTGATTAAATCAATTTTCTTTCCTCTATGAGGGTCAGGGGATATGTTAGGTTGATTTCTGGCAGCTGCATGTGTTTTCGTGGCTTGGCCATGACCCATAAAATGGAGGGAGGTCATCCTGGTCCATCCAGTGCTTGTTGGAGAGGAATTTTTGTTCTTTTTTTTTCCTTCTTTCTCATTAGTAATTAAATATATTGTGTTTAATTTGAATAAACTTAATGTTTTTGGATTGCAGATGATGGTGCTCAGGACCAAATTACTTTGTGGGAATTCTTCCTGGATAGGAGTGATGAAAAGGGATTTTATAAATAAGGAAAATGAATAAAACAATTAAAGTTATGAGTTTTAATATTAATGGGATTAACAGAACAATAAAAAGAAAGAAAATTCTGTCTTATATTTAGAAATTGGGAGTAGATATTACTTTTTTACAAGAGACTCATTTAACTGCAAAAGAACACCTAAATTAAAAAGAGATTGGGTAGATCAAGTAGTTTTGTCCTTCATTTAATTCTAAAGCTAGACGAGTGGCGATTAAGAGAAAAAATTACCAGTTAAAGTTCAAAATGTGACTATGTATCCAGCAAGAAGATATATAATGGTAAATTATCAAATATTTTCAGAAGAATGGACTTGGTTAAATATATACACACTGAAAATAGATGATAAAAACTTTATACAAGGTACTTTTTTTATATTTTGGTGGATGTTTATGAAAATATTTTAGTCGGAGGTGATTTCAATTTGTGTTTGGATCCTTTATTAAATAGATCATCAAGAACAATAGTTAAATCTAAAGCAGCTAAAGCCATGTTATATTTAATTAAGGATTTAAATTTAATCAATATATGGAGAAGGAAATTTTAGAAATAGAGATTATTCTATTTATTTTAATAGATTTGACACATACTCTAGATTGATTTTTTTTTCTTTCGGTTCAAAATCAATCAAGAGTTTTGAATAATGATTATGAAACAAGAATAATGTCTGATCATTCTCCATTGTGAATGGAATTGGAATTTTCTGAAAAACAGCTGACAGTGTATAGATGGAGATTAAATTCTTTGTTATTAAAAAAGGGAAGATTTTTGTGCTTTTATAAGACAATGTATTGAATTATTTTGTGATACTAATTTATATTCAATAGAAGATAAGTTTATTATTTGGGATGCGTTAAAAGCATATTTCCAAGGACAGATTATGTTTTATTTCAAAAATTGAAAAGGACTTTATGAGAGGTAGAGATAAATTAGACAAATAAATAACAGTAATGGAAAAGGATACTTAATAATCACCATGAGAGGGGAAACATAGATGCTTAATTAATAATAATCCACGTTGATGTCATTGGGCCCCTGCTGGTATCCAAGGAGGCTCGTTACCTCCTTGCAGTGGTGGATCAGGCCAAAAGGTGGCCAGAGGGCATCCCGATTAAGGAGGCCTCCATGGAGACGTGCACCAGAACTCTGGTCAGCCAATGGATTGCCCGTTTTGGAGTTCCGGCACACATCACTAATGACTGAGGGGCGCAGTTCACGTCTGTCCTGTGGACTCAGATGGTGAAGCTCCATGCCATCAAGCTCCACAACACCACAGCATACCACCCGCAGTCCAACGGGTTGGTGGAGAGGTTCCATAAGCACGTGAAGGCATCGCTTATGGCCAGGCTCTCTGGACTAGACTGGGCGGACGAACTACCCTGGGTCTTCCTCGGGATTAGGACAGCACCCAAGGAGGACCTGCAGGCTTCAGCAGCAGAGATGGTTTATGGCGCACCGCTTTCCCTGCTGGGTGAGTTTTTCGGCCCAGACCCTGCCACCACGGCCACCGACAAAAACCTGCTGGTGGACCTTCGCTGGCAACTGGCCTCCCTAGCTCCCCCACCCCTGGCACGCCACGACACCTAGCTGTTTCATCTCCCCAAAGAGCTCGACTCGGCCCAGTTCATTTTCGTGCAGAGGGGACCACAAGGTACACTGCTACAGCATCCATACGACGTGCCATACAAAGACTTGCACTAGTCCAGCAGAACGTTGGGGGAGAGAGGGATGGTGACCAGTTAACCCTGACGTCCAATGTGGACTCAAATGGCCTGCATATGGTGGTCACCTATGGGTCAGGGAGAGATCTCCTGTTTGGCATGTGATAGAATATATAGAAATATTTTGGGGAGATAAATTAGGAAACATAGAGTAGGTTACATACATACACACACTTAAAAAAAAATTCAGTATAAGAGAATTAGGGGTTACGGAGAGAAGGCGGGGACAGGGTACTGAACTTTAAGATCAGCCATGATCTCATTGAATGGCGGAGCAGGCTCGAAGGGTCGAATGACCTACTCCTGCTCCTATCTTCTATGTTTCTATGAACTTTTTACGGTGGACCGCCTGAAGGTGGCTCATCTGGACTTATTGTAGCCAGTGCAGAGAGCTGCGCCCAAATGCCGGGGCCGGTCGCCAAAGCGACGGGACGCGTAGCCGTTTCTGGGGGCGGGGGTGGTGGCGCACATCCTCATGGTGAACCAGCCCCGCTTGTATCGCCACATGGCGGGGCAGCCACGGGGAAATGGCGTCGTCAGAGGTTTCTTTCTGACTCCAGGATCCCTTCCAGCCTGTGCACCCTGGGCAGCGATTATGATATCAAATGCACCAGGTGACTGAGCTCATGCTGCCCTTATAGGGGAGCGCTGAATGTGAATAAATACAGTCGTTAACGACCCTCAATGTAGTGGCTTCGTTTCCTCCACAGCTCACACCCCCACAAGTTTCATTATAATACAATGTTGACCTATAAGACAGAGAAAATGATACTAAGATCTAAACAGAAATATTAGGAATTGGAGAAAGATCTCCTACAGTTTTAGCCTGGCAGAACAGACTTTGAGAACGATTAATGCAATACAACGAGATAATAACAAAGTGATATTTAAACCACAAGAAATAAATGAAACTTTGAGGGAATTTTATGAGAAATTTATACACTTCAGAATCATTACAGATTATCTATTATAGATAATTATTTGTCATAAATAACATTACCCAGATTAACTGAAACAGATAAAGATAATTTGGACAGACTATTAACCGTGAGCAAGTGGCACTCCTCCCTCTTTCATCCCTCCCCCTCTATCACGTCTGAAGCAATGGAACCCAGGAACATTAAGCTGCCAGTCTTGCCCCTCCTGCAACCAAGTTGTAGCCCGATCAATGACCCCTCATAGACATGAAGTAAGGGCCAAAGGCTTTATTGATCTAAAGATCCAAGCTTGCCTCAGCTGTTGGCTCAAGTCCAAGGGCAAGTAGGGGGAGGAGACTAGGGCTCTCACCCTTTATCAGGGGCCTTAGGGGAGGGGCTATTGGTTC
The DNA here is from genome assembly GCF_036971445.1 of Narcine bancroftii. Classification (NCBI taxonomy): domain Eukaryota; kingdom Metazoa; phylum Chordata; class Chondrichthyes; order Torpediniformes; family Narcinidae; genus Narcine; species Narcine bancroftii. The sequence continues at coordinate 3,545,423 of NC_091472.1, forward strand.
AGCAGGGGGCCAGCCTGGCCAGCCCAGTGGGGAACGTGCCCACAGTACCATGTGCCACTATACGCATCTCACTAATAGTAATAATATCATAATCCCACATGTCAATCCATGCCCTAAGCTTGTCAGCCTTGCAGTTCATGAATACTTTCTTTTTTCTTTGGCTTGGCTTCGCGGACGAAGATTTATGGAGGGGGTAAAAAGTCCACGTCAGCTGCAGGCTCGTTTGTGGCTGACCAGTCCGATGCGGGACAGGCAGACACGATTGCAGCGGTTGCAAGGGAAAATTGGTTGGTTGGGGTTGGGTGTTGGGTTTTTCCTCCTTTGCCTTTTGTCAGTGAGGTGGGCTCTGTGGTCTTCTTCAAAGGAGGCTGCGGCCCGCCAAACTGTGAGGCGCCAAGATGAATACTACTTCGCCATGAATACCTTGCATCTGAACCTTCCTGACTAACCTCCCATGTGGGAACTTGTCAAAGGCCTTACTAACATCCATGTGGACAACATCCGTAGCCTTTCCTATCTCAACATAATTCTGTCGAAACACAATTTATAAATATTGCTTAGTCACAATTCAAGCAACTGAGAGTACTTGAGGTTAATCTGAGTTTAGTGAGTGAGCACGTTAAATTGTAATTTTATTTGGAGTGAGTCTGATTTAACCAGCTGTGTGTTTCATGTCATTTTTTTTAGCAGGAAGAATCATACCACGTTGCCTGGACATGATTTACCACAAAAGAAAGTGAGGCCCCCTTCACTACGGCAACGATCCAAGAGTGCATTTCATTGTTGAATGTTTGCAGACTTCCTTCCAGAGAAAAAGGCAAAAGGGGACAAAAATCAGAATGAGTAAATCTCCTCAAGTGGGTGACGGAAAAGTGTCTTTGTCAACATTCCTGACTGTTTCCTACACTGTCTGAGATGGCCGTCTGGTCCCTGCACCAACCCAGATGGGTGTCTGGTCCTATACTTTCCCAGTGGATGTCTGGTCCCTACATCAACCCAGATGGGTGTCTGGTCCCTACACCAACCCAGATGGGTGTCTGGTCCCTACACCAACCCAGACGGGTGTCTGGTCCCTACACCAACCCATATGGGTGTCTGGTCCCTACACCAACCCAGATGGGTGTCTGTTCCCCACACCAACCCAGATTGGTGTCTGGTCCCTACACCAACCCAGACGGGTGTCTGGTCCCTACACCAACCCAGATGGGTGTCTGGTCCCTACACCAACCCAGATGGGTGTCTGTTCCCCACACCAACTCAGATTGGTGTCTGGTCCCTACACCAACCCATATGGGTGTCTGGTCCCTACACCAACCCAGATGGGTGTCTGTTCCCCACACCAACTCAGATTGGTGTCTGGTCCCTACACCAACCCATATGGGTGTCTGGTCCCTACACCAACCCAGATGGGTGTCTGGTCCCTACACCAACCCAGATTGGTGTCTCGTCCCTACACCAACCCAGACGGGTGTCTGGTCCTATACTTTCCCAGTGGATATCTGGTCCCTACATCAACCCAGATGGGTGTCTGGTCCCTACACCAACCCAGATGGGTGTCTGGTCCCTACACCAACCCAGACGGGTGTCTGGTCCCTACACCAACCCATATGGGTGTCTGGTCCCTACACCAACCCAGATGGGTGTCTGTTCCCCACACCAACCCAGATTGGTGTCTGGTCCCTACAACAACCCAGACGGGTGTCTGGTCCCTACACCAACCCAGATGGGTGCCTGGTCCCTACACCAACCCAGATGGGTGTCTGTTCCCCACACCAACTCAGATGGGTGTCTGGTCCCTACACCAACCCAGATGGGTGTCTGGTCCCTACACCAACCCAGATGGGTGTCTGGTCCCTACACCAACTCATATGGGTGTCTGGTCCCTACACCAACCCAGATGGGTGTCTGTTCCCCACACCAAACCAGATGGGTGTCTGGTCCCTACACCAACCCAGATGGGTGTCTGTTCCCCACACCAAACCAGATTGGTGTCTGGTCCCTACACCAACCCATATGGTTGTCTGGTCCCTACACCAACCCAGACGGGTGTCTGGTCCCTACACCAACCCAGATTGTTGTCTCGTCCCTACACAAACCCAGACGGGTGTCTGGTCCCTACACCAACCCAGATGGGTGTCTGTTCCCCACACCAACTCAGATTGGTGTCTGGTCCCTACACCAACCCAGATTGTTGTCTCGTCCCTACACCAACCCAGACGGGTGTCTGGTCCTATACTTTCCCAGTGGATATCTGGTCCCTACATCAACCCAGATGGGTGTCCGTTCCCCACACCAACCCAGATTGGTGTCTCGTCCCTACACCAACCCAGACGGGTGTCTGGTCCCTACACCAACCCATATGGGTGTCTGGTCCCTACATCAACCCAGACGGGTGTCTGGTCCCTACATCAACCCAGATGGGTGTCTGTTCCCCACACCAACCCAGATTGGTGTCTCGTCCCTACACCAACCCAGACGGGTGTCTGGTCCCTACACCAACCCAGATGGGTGTCTGTTCCCCACACCAACCCAGATTGGTGTCTGGTCCCTACAACAACCCAGACGGGTGTCTGGTCCCTACACCAACCCAGATGGGTGTCTGGTCCCTACACCAACCCAGATGGGTGTCTGTTCCCCACACCAACTCAGATGGGTGTCTGGTCCCTACACCAACCCAGATGGGTGTCTGGTCCCTACACCAACCCAGATGGGTGTCTGGTCCCTACACCAACCCATATGGGTGTCTGGTCCCTACACCAACCCAGATGGGTGTCTGTTCCCCACACCAAACCAGATGGGTGTCTGGTCCCTACACCAACCCAGACGGGTGTCTGGTCCCTACACCAACCCAGATGGGTGTCTGGTCCCTACACCAACCCAGATGGGTGTCTGTTCCCCACACCAAACCAGATTGGTGTCTGGTCCCTACACCAACCCATATGGTTGTCTGGTCCCTACACCAACCCAGACGGGTGTCTGGTCCCTACACCAACCCAGATTGTTGTCTCGTCCCTACACCAACCCAGACGGGTGTCTGGTCCCTACACCAACCCAGATGGGTGTCTGTTCCCCACACCAACTCAGATTGGTGTCTGGTCCCTACACCAACCCAGATTGTTGTCTCGTCCCTACACCAACCCAGACGGGTGTCTGGTCCTATACTTTCCCAGTGGATATCTGGTCCCTACATCAACCCAGATGGGTGTCTGTTCCCCACACCAACCCAGATTGGTGTCTCGTCCCTACACCAACCCAGACGGGTGTCTGGTCCCTACACCAACCCATATGGGTGTCTGGTCCCTACATCAACCCAGACGGGTGTCTGGTCCCTACATCAACCCATATGGGTGTCTGGTCCCTACACCAACCCAGATGGGTGTCTGGTCCCTACACCAACCCAGATAGATGCTGCACCTTTAGAACCCCAATCTCCTCCAGGATTGTCCCTGGTTTATGTGAACCCTTTGCTGACATCATTGCTCGATGTCTCCTTTTACATTCTACTCCCCTAAACGTGGCTGGTGAAGGCATGGAATGTAGGTCCCTGCAGATCCTTCCAGGTGTTGCCGAGCTTTGCCGCTGCCAATGTCTTCCAGACCCGATGCAGGTGGGTAAAACAGACCCGAGTGCAAAGCCGATCAACATTAGGACCATAGAACATTACGACACAATAGCAGGACCCTTCGGCCCCCCAAAAAATTCCGAATAATTTTTTTTGCCTGGTCCCACTGGCCTGCACCCAGTCTATATCCCCCCCATCCTTCTTTCATCCATGTAGCTGTCCACAAATTCTTCTTAAATGTTAAAATTGAGCCCATTCACCAACTCAGCTGGCACCTCGTTCCACACTCCCACCACTCTCTCTATGAAGAAGTTCCCTCTAAACATTACCCCATGACCTCTGGTTTGGATCTCACCCACCCTCAGTGGAAAAAGCCGACCTACATTTACTCTGTCTGTCCCCCTCATAATTTTAAATACCTCGATCAAATCTCCCCTCATTCTTCTATGGTCCAGGGAGTAAAGTCCTAACCTGTTTAACCTTTCCCTGTAACTCAGTTCCTGAAGTCCAGGCAACATCCTAGTAAATCTTCTCTACATTCTTTCTATCTTATTGATACCTTTCCTGTAGTTCGGTGACCAAAACTGCTCACAATTCTCTAAATTTGGCCTCACCAATATCTTGTACATCTTTTCCATAACATCCCAACTCCTGTACTCAGTCATTTGATTGATGAGGCCAAGGTGTCAAAGCTCTCTTTACGACCCTGTCCACCTGCGATAGCGACATCTGAATCTTCCTCTTTGTTAACAGTAGGCTTTTTCAGGTGCATTCTACGCTAAGAATGCGCCTAAAGAAGCAGAAGCGGCCCTTTAAATTGCCGTTCTGGTGGCAGTATTTAAAGCGCAGCGCTGGCCACCTGAAGGACACAGCCACACAGGATGCGGCTCTGAGCCCACTCCGGCTCCTGCCCAGTGTCAGCTATGATCAGCAGCCTGAACCTTTAACATCTTCTTTCATCCAGCTGCATTCAGGTGGCTGCGGGAGCCACTGGGCTGAGCTGATTATCCCTCTCGGAGGAGGGTTATGTAGCTCACCTTAAGGATGCCTCCTGCACATTCAGGTGGCCTCAAAACAGCTGCATATTGCCTAAACCTGCAGCTTTATATGCGGGGCAATCGGCCACCTGAAAGTGCCTAGTAGCTCGAATATTCAGCCTTGAACTTTCTTTTTCATCTGAATCTAATCTAAATAAATTCCAAACCTTGATCTGATACATGATAATTTCTTTCATATCAAGGCTGGCTGTTGCTCAGGTTGTTACCTGGATCTCTTGGGACAGATTTTTAAATAACCGAGTATACATTACTGTCATTTGAACAATAAGATTCAGGCTTGTCCATTTTTTTGCTTATATCTTTTTCCAATAAATGGTAATCTTTGAAATGGCTCCATATCAAGGCTGGCTGTTGTCCAAGCTAAACACCAGAATTTACTTAGCTAAGGTCTGCGATTTAGTTCTGAACGAGAGGTGGGTCGATGATAAAAGTGCAGCAGGTAGCACAGTGAGGCACGTCCCCGTGGTAGCCAGAGCTCGCCTCCCCTTCCCTCCCATGGTTTCCCTCACCCTCTCCCCCAGACCCAAGTTTGGGATCAAGCCATGAGGAGATTGGGCTTGCCTCAATCTTACCCCCTCTCTCCCACAATCCCCTCGCGACAGACCCAGAGTCACGTAGAGTCATGCAGAATAGGAACCACCCCTTCCTCCGAGCTCGTCAATGCAGTCAGGTTGGAATTCTGGGCTCGTCCGACTTTGCCTGCAATGGTCCGTCACCCTACAGGCCACTCCTCTCCATAACTCTGTCCAAATGTCTCTGGAACGTCAATACTGTTCCCTTGAGCAAGTCATTCCAGGTACGGACCAACCTCTGAGACAAAATATTGCCCCTCATGACCCTCTTAAATCTTTTCCCTCTCCCCATAAACCTCTGACCTCTAGTTCTAGAATCATCTGCCCTGGGGCGGGGGGAGTGGTGGTGGTGGGGGGAAGCTAAGCATTGACTTTATCCATTGCCCACGTGATTTTGTAAACATGTCTAATATCACCCCTCAGCCTCTACCCTCCAAGGAATAAAGACCCGACCGATTCAACTTCTCCCTATAACTCAACCCCTCTTGTCCCAGAAACATGCTGGTGAGTCTCCTCTGCACCCTTCCTGCTTATTAATGTCCATCCTCTAACTGGGTAACCAGAACTACACACAGTGCTCTCGTGTGGTCTCACCAACACCTTCCACAGCCGAATTCACAAGGATTATGGATCCATTTATTATTCCATGATAACACTGTACATTAACAGTGCAATATATACAATATACTTCAAGCTTTTCTTGCTGTAAGGCAAACACAGAGTTGCCATGACCATCGCCCAGTGCCTCAACACCATTCTTCATGTTCACCAATCACGCATCAGGCCATTGCCGCTGATACGTTTAGTCCCAACCCTCCTGAAGGAACCGTCTCGGGTCCGTGTGTGAACCCTCGTTGCCAGAGCCTGATCCCAGGAGACAACTGCACCCAGAATACGGGGAGAAACGCAGACACAAGAAGTCTGACATTAAACAGAAATCCCAAAGTGCTCTCTCACTCTCACTGCACTCACCATCTCACCTCGATGAGGGGGACCAGTGTTGGACCCTCTCCAGACATGTGCTCAACATGATGATTGTGGAAGCTTCCATGATCATACTGAACAATTCCATGTCGTCCGATCCCTTTGTACTGTGGGAGGCCCAGTCAAGTCAAGCTTATTGTCATCTGATTGTACAAGTACAACCCGGTCCTCGGTGCAAAACACGCAGACACACAACCAGACATAACACAAGTACAGACCAACAATACATATGCAGGACAAGTATACAAATAAATCAATCAAATTTGCTTTGAATGTATGAGAGTCTTGGAGGGATTTTATGAGGAGTTCATCAGTCGTTCAGCATTCTCACTGCCCGTGGGAAGAAGCTACTCCTCAGCCTGGTGGCGCTGGCTCTGATCCTCCTGGATCTCTTCCCTGACAGGAACAGCTGGAAGATGCTGGGTGTGGGGTGGAAGGGGTCCTCGATGATTTTGTGCGCCCTCTTCAGACAATGATCCTGCTGGATCATGTTGATGGGGAGGTGGTACTGGAGGAAGACTCCAGTGATCCTCTCTGCCACTCTTACAGTCCTGTGGATTGACCTCCGATCCATTTCTCTGTAGCGACCGGACCTCACTGTGATGCACCCGGCCAGGACACACTCTCTCTCTCTCTCTCTCTCTCTCTCTCTCTCTCTCTCTCTCTCTCTCTCTCTCTCTCTCTCTCTCTCTCTCCCCCTCTCCCTCTCCCTCTTCCTCTCTCTCTCTCTCTCTCTCTCTCTCTCTCTCTCTCTCTCTCTCTCTCTCTCTCCAGTTCCTATAGAAGATTGACATGATGATGGCCGGTATCCTTGTTCGCTTCAGTCTCCTCAGAAAGTGCAGTTGCTGTGGTGCCTTCCTGACAGGTGAGGAGATGTTGAAGGTCCACGATAGGTCACCAGTTGAGTGAACCCCAAAGAACTTGGTGTCTCCACTCTCTCCACTACAGGGTTGTTGATGTGTAGTGGAGGATGGTCGTTCCTGGTCCTCCTGAATCCACGATCATCTCCTTCAACTTGTCCACATTGAGATTCAGGTTGTTCCTCTCGCACCATTTCATGAGATTTCCCACCTCTTCTCTGTAGAGCGACTCCTCATTGTTGCCGATGAGGCCGACGACTGTCGTGTCATCTACAAACTTGATGACTCTGTTGGAGCTGGAACTGGCGATGCCATCGTGGGTCAGTAGCGTGAACAAGAGCGGCTGAGCACACGGGCCTGAGAAGAACTGGACATTTCACATTAATCTACCCAATTATTCTTCCAACTTTCAGCAATAAGTCTTCATTCTTTATCTGCTCTTCCAATTCCCCTTGATCATTTAGTGGTTGATAAAAAAAATGGCAGGAGTTGCAGTAACGGCAGTGGATCTGCTGGTGCGGACCTGGGCAGAGCAGGGAGAGGAGACTTGGCACTCTCCCGCCGGGTCCTAATGCCCAGGTTGACTGCCATTTTCTCCATACAGGTTTTAAATGGCCTGTTACAGGAGCTATTGGTGCCTTACTTAAAATCTCGCATCCACAGGGTCTGTGCCTGTGTTCAACAGAGGTCACGAGTGGTTGCAGAGTCTGGGGGAGCAATGGACCGGCACAGGGCACCAGAGGTGGGGAGAACTCCCCTCCCCTCAACCCCGTTTAAGAAGGAGAAGTAAAGGAGACGACACACGGGATGATGACCACGGTGACGTACCAGCAAAGGACACGCGCAGGCTGCGAGGTGCTAGCAACTTGGTGGTGGTGGGGGGGTGGGGGGTGGGGTGGTCAAAGGACTCCCAACAGATTGCGGGCTGCTGGAGACTGGCTCGTGAACCAGGTATCAGAACCAGGGTGCTGACGGCAAGAAGGGCTCCCGAAGAGTCCTGGGTGCTGAAGGCTTCCTGATCGTGTCGAAGGTTTAGATCTGGAGCTCGGGTTGAACTAGAGTTTGTGCAGCTGGAGAGGCTGCGGTGGGGGGAGGGGGAGTGGGGGGCTGGAGGGGAATCGTCGGACTCTGAGGGGGCTCTCTTTTGCTTCTCTTTCTCTGATGTAAGAGGCGCCGGGCGATGCTGACGGTGAATCTTTGTCAGCCTTGTAACAGATGAAAGGGAAATTCTGATCATATGCTTTTCTGTTTTGATCACACAATAAATAGTATCTGATCAGATCAAAGTCACTCTCCCTCCTTGTTTATGAGTCCTCCCCGCCCGTGTCGCCTCACCAGATACTCGCCAAAAATATCCTCTCTCAGCACTTTCATTATCTGAAATCAAACATCATTTGTCTTTGTTGTGCCTCAAGCATTGAAAGAAATCCACTTTAAACCACCAGTTCTTCCCCTCACTTTGCCAGGCTCTTGCCTATCCTGTACGCCACAGGCAATCTCTCTCAGTTCAGGATTAGCCCCCAACTTCCCATCATCCCTGCTCTGAACACCCCCCCCAACTACCCCCCCCGCCAACCTAGTTTAACCCTTCCCAAAAAGTACTAGCCTATCTCCCTGCCAGAATATTAAAGCCCTTCCAGTTCAGAGATGTCCCATCCCTTATGTACATGTCACCTCTTCATCTGTAGAGACCCCATTGATCCAAGAACCTGAATCCCTGACCCTGGCACCAGTTCTCCATGTTCTGGCCTATCGTTCTATTGCTAACCTCACTAGCTCTCGGCTCTGTGAGTAACACAGAGATCTCTACCCTTGAGCTCCTGTGATTGAGGGCCATTCTTCATCTCATCTAGTGGTTAGCATAACACTGTTACAGCACCAGCGATCAAACCCCGCACTGTCTGTAAGGAGTTTGTACGTTCCCTCCTTGTCTGCTTGGGTCAGACAAGCTCCCCAGGAGCTCCAGATTCCTTCCACCATTCAAAATGCACCAGGGGTTGTAGGTTAATGGGGTGTAATTGGGTGGCACAGACTCGTGGGCCAAAAGGCCATGCTGTATGTCTAAAAACCTTTGGCTTCTCTCCCTTCCTCACCACCCCTTGCCCCCTCGCCTCCTCGGAGAAAGTTCTGCAACTGCTCAGAGATATTCTTGGCCCTGGCCTCCAGGAAACAAGATTCCATCAAGGGGTCCATCTTTCCTCCACAGAACGTCCAGCCTGCTCCATCCACCTTCCCTTGAGTTGGGCGCTATTAGCAGCTCCAATAATGACCCGGAGGGAGGGCCAGCCAACACATACAATCATATCACTACATTTTCTGTCCCTCTGAGGCTGTCTGGAGCGACTCAGCCAGCTGCTGTCCCCGAAAAGCTCATTCCCCCATCGGTGCTCGAAGTGACGCTCTTGTTACAGGAGGGAGGTGACAGGGGAACTCTCTGCTGCCCACCTCACCCCCTGTACCCTTTCTCATTGTCAAAGAACACATTAAATGTAGAACACTGCTGCACAGTACAGGCCCTTCGACCCTTGATGTTGTGCTGTCCCATATATTCCCTAGAGAAAGTTACTAATCCTTTCCTACTCCATAATCCTCTATTTTCCTTTCATGCATGTGCCTGTCTAAGAGACTCTTAAATGCCCCAAATGTTCCAGCCTCCACTACCATCCTTGGCAAGGCATTCCAGGCACCCACAACTCTCCCCGACATCTCCCCAAACCTTCCCTCCCTTCACTTTGTACATGTATCATGTGGTGTTTGCTGATCCAGTCCTGGGAAACAGGCGCTGGCCGTCCACCCTATCGATGCCTCTCAGAATCCGGTCGACCTCTATCAAGTCTCCTCTCATCCTTCTACGCTCCAAAGAGAAAATTCCCAGCTCTGCTTCATAAAACTTATTTTCCAATCTAGGCAACATCCTGGTGAATCTCCTTGACCCCCTCTCCACAGCTTCCACATCCTTCCTGTAATGAGATGACCTGCAGCCTGAGGCGGGAACACCTCGCCGTGATTATAAGCAAAGATTTTCTCCGCTTCCCTGAAGATCAGCGGCTCGTCCATCTCCAGCTCCAATTCTCTGTCTCTGTGGCTGCGTCAAGGGGTGTAAAGTGGTGGTGGGAACACAGGGGTCACGGAAGTATGGAGACCACGTGTGAGGAGGAGCTGGTGGGAGTATGGAGGTGGGGGAGTGCGTGGAGCTGTTGGGAGTGTGGAGGTGGAGAGAGTGGGGAGGTGGGGGAGAGTGGAGGTGAAGAGAGTGGAGGTGAAGGTGGAGGAGAGTGAAGGTTGGGGAGTGTGGAGTGGTAGGGGAGAGTGGAGAGGTGGGGAGAGTGGAGAGGTGGGGGAGTGTGGAGGTAGGGGAGAGTGGAAGGTAGCAGGTAGGAGAGTGCAGGGAGGAGGAACAGGGAGCGGGTGAGAGGGGAGAGGGAGATGGGAACGGGGGAAGGAAGGAGAATGAATGGTTGAGGAGAGGAGAGGGTGGGTGTGGAGGGTGATGAGACCAGACGGGGAGAGGGGGAGGAGAAGGGGAAGAGGAGGGTTGGAGACATTGGGGTTCAGGCAGTGGTCTAGGAAGTGGTTGAGTGTGAGGTGGTGGGTTTGGAGGGGATTGGGGTGTTGGAGGAGTGGACTGTAGAGGGCAGGAGAGGGGTGAGGGGTCCCTCTCTCTTCTCTGTCTCATTGGTCTCCAACAGCTCAGTGTGAAGAACCCAGTGCCTTGTTCATTCTCACTGCCTGTGGGAAGAAGCTGTTACCCAGCCTGGTGGTGTTGGCTGTGACCCTCCTGCATCACTTGTCCTGACAGGAGTGGCTGAAAGATACAGTGTGCGGGGAGGAAGGGGTCCTCGGTGATTTTGGAAACACCCCTGGTGAAAGGAATAGGCTCAAATTGTTGGTCACTCCTAACTTCCTCTGGATGCTCTTTGACCTTCCCAGCCCCTTAGTTTGCTGCTCTCGACCCCCTGGTGTCTGCAGACTTTCTTGTCTAACAACTGGAAACATGGATGTTTGGAGCTGCTGGCGGCAGTGAACGAATGGACTACAAAGGGCACCTGACTGCGGCTCCCACACCCTCCAGGTTTTGGGAGTTTGAGGTTCCTTTCTGATGGGTCGTTGGGCAAGATGCAAGTCACACGCTTCCCCTTGCTTTGGCCAGCTGCCAGCAGCCTTGCCTGTCTTCGCTTGAATTCAGAGGAATAAATTGTGTCGGGTGTGGTTGAGAAAGATCCGTGAGCATGTTTGCTCAGGGGCTGAGTGGTGGATCCAGGGTAACCAGTTGGAGCTCGTTTTCCAATGAGGTCTTGAAAGGAAAAACATCTGGATCCTACCAGCTGAGGCAGTGGCCATTTGGTTCATTGGCCGGGTCATTGGGTGTATTTAAGGCAGAGATTGATACACTCTTGACTGGCCAGGGCATCAAAGGTTATAGGGAGAAGGCCAGGTAGAGGGGCTGTAGGAAAATGGATCATATGGTGGGGTAGACCCGATGGACTGAATAGCCTACTTCTGCTCCTTTGTCTTATATAACCATAGAATTGTCGCAGCTGTGTTGCGGGCCGAGTAGGCGCACAGCATGGTATTGCAATCCGTCGCCGGCGCGGTTCTTTGGCAGGCGTGTAGAGCCATAAGACAGACAGCTGGGTACTCACCCAGTTAATGGACCACACTCACGTGGGGCTGCGCGCCAAGGAACGGCACGGTGGTTCACGGAGTCTCCTGCCGGAATGTGCGGGACACTCACGGTGCTTAATGTAAACCTGCCGGTCCCGTGAATTGGCAGCAAACTCAAAATGATGTCGCACCCCATCCCGTTGAGCTCGGGACGTGAGGTATATAAAAGAAACCTGTAAAGTCTAAAGAAGACAGTTTTGTGTTGACTAACCCCCTGTATGTGCATTGCTTTAGTAGCTCAACCAAAGTAGTCGCTACAATTGGTGACCCTGTCTACAAGATTCAGCCGAAGCTTGAATCTACAGTTATAATGGACGAGGCTACTGCAGCAATGGCAGCTGCCGCCACGGCTACAGTTAATGCGGTGGGACTTCACTTGCCTTCTTTCTGGACACATTAACCTCGGGTTTGGCTTAAGCAGGCTGAAACCCAGTTTCGTCTTCATGGCATAATGGCAGAGGTCACGAAATTCTGGCACGCCATAGGTGCGTTGGATGCTGCCACAGTATCTCGAGTAAGAGGATTTATTGCCAATCCCCCGGCAGAAAACCAGTACAGAAATTTTGCCAATTTCTTCTGGCCACGCTGGAACTGACTAGCCATGAGCGCAACATGTGGTTTTTAAATATGGAGGGCCTGCATGACAGTTATCCATCCGATCAAATGAATGATCGGATGCTCACATTAGCAGATGGTCATTCTCAGTGTTTACTTTTTGAGACTCTATTCCTGTCCAGACTCCCGGGTCATGTCGCAATACAAATCATCAACGTGGATTTCCACCGTCCCCATGACGTAGCACGGGAGGCTGACAGGGTCTATCATACTCCAACACAAGGGTCTGCTCACATACAGCCTGTTTTCACAGTGGATACATCTCCCGTGTCCTACGAGACTCCTGTGTCCGCGGTTCAGACAAAGAAGGATGAACGCGCTGACGGGCAGCGAGAATGGTGTTTTTACCATCGCTGTTGGGGAAAAAATGCCCATAAATGTGTCCCGCCATGTAGCTACCACACCAAAAATGTGGGAAACGCAAAGCTGGGGCTGCCATTAGAGGCCTCAGCAGCTGACACAAGTACCAGCCTATTGTATCTTCAAGATGATGCTGGAAAGTAGAAGTTTCTTGTAGACATGAGTGCCGAGGTCAGTTTGCTTCCGCCAACCTATTTTGAAAAGGCACATAAACAACAACACCCGGCTCTTCAGGCAGCAAATGGGACGACAATTCCCTGCTTTGGCACACGACGGGTCACGATTGGGATAGGAGCTGCGAAATTCCACTGGAATTGCGTCTTAGCTTCTGTTGCACAGTCCATTTCGGGTCCAGATTTTTTAAGGTCCCATGACTTGCTAGTAGACATGAAGCGGAGGAAATTGGTTCAAGCCACCACTTTTAAAACATACCCGCTGGTCTGCAGCAAAGGGAGAGTTTCCCATCTCGGGGTGCATACCCTGCACAAAGATGCCTACGCTACCCTGCTCAATGACTTTCCCGGTATTCTCTCTCTTAATTTCAATACCTTCAAAACAGCCCATGGTGTGTCCCATTAGACACTTCAGGCCTGCTGATTTATGCTAGGGCTCGTGGTCTTCCACCTGATAAACTGTGGCAGGCAAGGGCAGAGAAAATGTAGGTCGGCTTTTTCCTCTGAGGGTAGATGAGATACAAACCAGAGGACATGGGTGAAGTTCCTCCGAATGTTCCCCCTAAACTTTTCCCTTTTCACTCTTATCCCGTGTCCACCTGTGACACCACTTTCAGGGAACTATGTATCTGTATTCCCAGATCCCTTTGTTCCACTGCATTTTTCAGTGCCCGACCATTTACCGTGTACGTCCTTTCTTGGTTTGTCCTTCCAAAATGCATCACCTCACACTTGTCTGCATTAGATTCCATCAGCCTTTTTTCAGTGCATTTTCCCAGCTGGTCCAGATCCCTCTGCAAGCTTTGAAACCCTTCCTCACTGTCCACAACACCTCCAATCTTTGTGCCACATGCAAATTTTTGGATCTAATTTACCACATAATCATCCAGATCATTGATATAGACGATGAACAACAATGGTCCCAGCACCGATCATCCAATGTAGAGAAAGCCACAAAGGGAGCACCGGATGCAGTAAACAAGTCCTCTGGATGTACAAGTGAAGTGTTGATTCACGTGAAAGGCCTGTTTTTGGGCCCCGGACCGGGGTGAGGGAGGAGGTGCAGGCGCCAGTGTTGCACCTCCTGCGGGTACAGGGGAAGGTTGTGGGGTGTGGTGGGAGGGGAGGGATGAGTGCACGAGGGAATCGTGTTGGTTGTTTTCACCAGACCCTTTGTGGCCTTCTTTATGTCGGAGAGACTAGTCGCAGACTGAGAGATGGCTACTCTTGTCACTTCTGCTCCGTCCGCAACCTCAGCGATCTCCCAGTGGCCAACCATTTCAATTCCAGGCCACATTCCCACACTCACACATCTGTCCAAGGCCTTATGCACTGTGTCCCACCCTGACCACCCGCAGATTGGAGGAACAACACCCTATTTTCTTTCAGGGACGCCTCCAGCCAGATGGCTTAACATTGACTTCTCTGCTTTCCTTTAAACCTGCTCGGCTTTTCTTTCCCCTCCTCCTTTCCTGTCCTTCCAGTTCGTCCACCCATTTGGCCATCCCCCATTCCCCTCATTGCTGCTCTCCATCTATCATCTCCTACCTTTGCCACCCCTCCCCCCTTTTGTTTGAACACATTTTGCTCAAGCTTTGAAGGGCTCAAGCCCAAAACGTCAGTTTTGTATATTTTTGCCTTTGCTACATAAAGGACACTGACCTGCTGAGCTCCAGGATTCAGTGTCCTTACTTTAATCATGGTGTCCACACATTTTTGTGATCTACTTCAGTCTGTAAAGAGCTGGAACTGGATGCACCTCGTGATGGAGTAGCCATCAGGGACAATTGTGCGCTCCCAGATTTCCCATATCCTGCATTTGCACCTGCCTTAGGTGCCCTCATCTTACCTACCCACTTACTTGCCTAGACCTTACATGTTGAACGTCCTCAGCCTCTGCTTGCCAAAGCCTAAAATCACCACTCCTCCACTGGGCCACGCTCCATGTGAGCTTCCTTTTACTGACTGCAGCTAATTGGCTAATGCAAGGATTGAAATGATTACCTATCTCTCCCACTGCTTTTTAAATGCTTTCCCGATCCTGTACAGCCCCTCTCGTAGTCCCCAATCAGATTGAAATGAGATTCTGGCTCTGATACTCCTATATCTCTTTCCCGATGAGAGTAGCTTAGTGTGCAGGTTGGGAGGAGTCCTCAATGACTTTGCACTCCCTCTTTAAACCACAGTCCTGGTAGATCACATCGCTGGGGTGGGCGGGGGGCGGTTGGTGGGAAAGGAGACCCCAGCGATCCTCTCTGCCACTCTTATGGTCCTGTGGATTGACCTCCAATCTAATGTTCTACAGCAACCATCCCACACTGTCATGCAGCTGGCCAAGACACTCTTGATGGAGCTCGTGTAGAAAGTTGACACAATGGCGGCTGGTAGCCTTGCCCGCTTCAGTCATCTCAGCAAGCGCAGTCGCTGTTGCACATTCTCTTCTTTTTGAATATTTTGTTTATAATTTTTAAGTCATATAAACATCTATGATCATATTTTCGGACAGAAAATATATAATTAACTTCCCTCTCCATCCCCACTAACACCCACCCACTAAGAAAGAAGAAAGGAGACCATCACTTAAAAAACATTCAACTATTCAGCTGTGGAAACCGAGATGCCCATCAGAGCAGACTGAGAGATTAAATCTTCAAACCAAGAATTTTTAGATAAGGGCTTCATACTTTAACAAAAAGAAAGATATTTATCTCTCAAATTATACGTTATCATTTCTAAAGGAACACACGCTTTCATTTCAGTTCGCCATCTCTGCATTCCTAGAACTAAATCAGATTTCCAAGTGATGGCCAAACATTTTTTTAGAAACAGCCAAAGCTAAACGTAGAAATTCAATTTGATACATGGTCAATCTTAATCCTAAAGCAATCAACTTAATGCTCCCCTAATAAAAACAACATCGGTCCAAACGGAAGACTCACTTCTAAAACTTTCTCCAAAAATAATGGATCCAAAAATTCTTAACCTTAGTCCAAATCAATTGAAAAAGGTGCCTATCTCTACACCACATCTAAAACACAAATTAAATTAAATTTCTTTAATTTTTGAGGGATTAAATATAGTTGATGCAAAAAATTACATTGGACTAATCTGTATCTTACATTTATAACCTTAGTCATATTATTCTTCCATAAATTTCTCCAAACACTCTCATCTATCTTTCTGTTTAAGTCAGATTCCCATTTGAATCTTGATTTATGAACAGTTAATTCACACATTTTGTTTTGTAATAACTTGTACATTTCAGAAATAAACTTATTTTATTGAGTGAGTAATAATTCTAAAGAAGTTTGTCTGGGTAATTTTAAACTGTGACCTAATTTTTCCAATAAAAAGTTTTCACCTGGTAATATCAAAACTTCTCCTTTATTCCATATAACCATATAACAGGCCATTTCGGCCCTACTAGTCCATGCTGTAGCAAATCCCCACCCTCCTAGTCCCACTGACCAGCACCTGGTCCATACCCCTCCAATCCTCTCCCTTCGTGTAATTATCCAGCCTTTCCATATAACCATATAACCACTTACAGCACAGAACAGGCCAGTTCGGCCCTACTAGTCCATGCCGTAGCAAGTCCCCACCCTCCTAGTCCCACTGACCAGCACCCGGTCCATACCCCTCTAGTCCCCTCCTATCCATGTAACGATCCAGTCTTTCCTTAAATGTAACCAATGATCCCGCCTCAACCACGTCTGCCGGAAGCTCATTCCACATCCCCACCACCCTCTGCGTAAAGAAATTTCCCCTCATGTTCCCTTTATAATTTTCCCCCTTCAATCTTAAACCATGCCCTCTAGTTTGAATCTCCCCCACTCTTAATTGAAAAAGCCTATCCACATTTACTCTGTCTGTCCCTTTTAAAATCTTAAACACCTCTATCAAGTCCCCCCTCAATCTTCTACGCTCCAGAGAAAAAAGCCCCAGTCTGCACAACCTTTCCCTGTAACTGAAACCCTGACATCCTGTCAACATTCTCGTGAACCTTCTCTGCACTCTCTCTATTTTGTTGATATCTTTCCTATAATTTGGTGACCAAAACTGTACACAGTACTCCAAATTTGGCCTCACCAATGCCTTGTACAATTTCATCATAACCTCCCTACTCTTGAATTCAATACTCCGATTGATGAAGGCCAACATTCCAAATGCCTTCTTCACCACACCATCTACCTGAGTATCAGCCTTGAGGGTACTATTTACCATCACTCCTCAATCCCTTTGTTGCTCTGCACATCTCAATAGCCTACCATTTAATGCATATGACCTATTTAGATTTGCCTTTCCAAAATTTAACACCTCACACTTATCTGTATTAAATTCCATCAGCCATTTCTCAGCCCACACCTCCAGCCTTCCTAAATCACCTTTTAATCTACGGTAATCTTCCTCACTGTCCACAACACCACCAATCTTTGCATCATCCGCAAACTTGCTTATCCAATTCTCTACCCCTACTTCCAGATCGTTAATATATATAACAAACAATAGTGGACCGAGGACCGATCCCTGAGGAACTCCACTAGTCACCGGCCTCCAATTGGACAAACAATTTTCTACCGCTACTCTCTGACACCTCCCATCCAACCACTGCTGAATCCATTTCACTACCTCCTCATTTATACCTAATGCCTCCACCTTTTTTCCTAACCTCCTGTGGGGAACTTTGTCAAAACCTTTACTAAAGTCTAAATAGACAACATCCACAGCTTTCCCTTCATCAACCTTTTTTGTAACCCCCTTGATAAACTCTATAAAGTTTGTTAAGCATGATCTACCCCTGACAAAACCATGCTGATTACTCCCTATCAATCCCTGTACCTCCAAATATTTGTAAATACCATCCTTCAGAACACTTTCCATCAACTTACCCACCACAGACATCAGACTCACGGGCCTATAGTTCCCAGGTTTACATTTGGACCCTTTATTAAACAGCGGAACCGCATGCGCCACCCTCCAATCCTTTGGCACTACCCCCGTGGCCAGTGACATCCTAAATATCTCTGTTAATGGCCCCACTAACTGTCCACTAGCCTCCCTGAGTGTCCTAGGGAATATTTTGTCCGGTCCGGGAGATTTATCCACCTTTATCTTTTTCAACACAGCCATCGCTACCTCCTC
Organism: Narcine bancroftii; assembly: GCF_036971445.1. NCBI lineage: Eukaryota > Metazoa > Chordata > Chondrichthyes > Torpediniformes > Narcinidae > Narcine > Narcine bancroftii. The sequence continues at coordinate 3,563,414 of NC_091472.1, forward strand.
GGTTATCCTTATATGCTTCATGACCTCCCAACTATTTTTCTTTACTTCAACTGGTTCAATATTTTTTTCCCTAGTGAATACTGAGGCAAAGAAATCATTCAAAATTTCCCCCATTTCCTCAGACTTCTCACTCAGCCGACCCTCGCTGTCTACAAGGAGTCCAATTTTATCTCTCACTAATCTTTTACTTTTAATGTACTTATAGAAACCCTTTGGATTTATTTTTATCGGACTGCCAAAGCCACTTCGTGCCTTTTTTTGGCCTTTCTAATTTCTTTCTTAAGATTCCTTCTACACTCCTTGTAGTCCTCCTTCAAACTCTCAGCTCCCTGCTCTTTATACCTCTTGTACACCTCCCTTTTTCTCCTAACCAGATTTCCAATATTCCTCAAAAACCAAGCCTCCCTATGACTTCCAGTCTTTCCTTTGATCCTCACTAGGACATAACTACTCTGTACCCTCAAAATTTCTTTTTTGAATATCCTCCATTTCTCATTTACACCCTCACCTGAAAATATCCTGTCCCACTCAATACTCCCCAAATCCCTTCTTATTCCTTCAAAATTTGCTCTTCTCCAATCCAGAACCTCAACTTTAGGCCCCTCCTTGCTCTTCCCTAAAACTACCCGAAAACTAACAGAGTTATGATCACTAGACCCAATTTGTTCTCCAACATTAATGTCCGCTACCTGACCTAGCTCGTTCCCTAACAGGAGATCTAGTATTACACCGTCCCGAGTCTTCTACTAATTGATTTAGAAAACAATCTTGAACACATTTAACGAACTCTAGCCCATCCAGCCCTCTAACTGTATGGGTATCCCAATCAATGTGAGGGAAGTTAAAATCTCCCATGATCACTACCCTATGATTTTCACACATATACGTTATCTCTCTACACATTTGTTCCTCTAATTCCCTTGACCCATTTGGTGGTCTGTAATACACCCCTATTAGCACCCTCATGCCTTCTTCACCCCTCAATTCCACCCAAACAGCCTCACTGGACGATCCCTCCAGACCATCCTGCCACCTCACGGCAGTAATGTCCTCCTGAACAAGCAGAGCAACTCCTCCCCCTTTTTTACCCCCTGATCTATCACATCTAAAACAAATGTATCCTGGAATGTTAAGTTGCCAGTCCTGCCCCTCCTGTAGCCAGGTCTCACTAATTGCCACAATATCATGACCCCAAGTATCTGTCCATGCTCTAAGCTCATCTACCTTGTTCACTATGCTTCTTGCATTAAAATATATGCATCTCAGAGAATGACCCTCACATATATTCTCTTATCTTCCTTCTACCCTAATCTCCATCCTACCTTTGTTATCTTTTTTATTCCTATCTAGGTGGCCATGCTCCCTGGACACTGCTCTAACCCTCTGTTCCCCACCCCCGTGCCAAACTAGTTTAAACCTTCCCCCACAGCTCTAGCAAATCTGCTTGATTAAAAGATACAAACTTCCCCACTTCAACACAATCTTCAACATTTTTAATCCCCAATTGATTCCATATCTTTAAAAACTGATTATTAACAGTAAAAGGAAAAAAAAAATATTTTAAACTACTACGTTTGGGAGAATGGGGCCATGCAATGGGGCCATGTAAGGCAGGACGGCTGAGAGAGGTATTGTAGGCGAAGGGAAAAGGCTTATTGACAAAATTTGGGGTGGAACAGCAGTTGATTGAGGAGGAAAGAGCGAGATGCTTTAATGGGGAATGGAGGTTAGTGACAAATAATAGTGTGGATGGCAGTGTGGGAGACAGTCAGAAGGGAAGATGCGGGAAGTCTCTGTGATGCATTGACTTCAATGCAAGGAGTTTTGTAAGGAAGGGGGATGAGCTGATGGTGTGGATAGACACTTGGCAGAATGATGTGGTGCTAATTAGTGAGACGTGGCTGAAGGAGGGTTGTAGCTGGCAGTTAAATATTCCGGGATTTTGCTGCTTTAGGTGTGATCGAATTGAAGGGGTTAGGGGGTATGGCATTACCTAACAAGGAGGATATTACACCAGTACTGAGGCGTGATAGATTGAAGGGATTGTCAAGGGAGGCGATGTGGGTGGAAAAGAGGTGAGGTTACGCTTATAGGCGTGTATTATAGACCGCCAAATGGGGAGAGGGAACTAGAAGAGCAAATGTTTAGGGAAATAGCTGAGATGTGCAGTGAGCACAGGGTGATATTAGTTGTGGATTTCAATTTTCCTCACATAGATTGGGAGAAGCAGTCAGTCAGTGGACTGATTGGCTTAGAGTTTGCAAAATGTGTGCGGGATTGTTTTTTTGCATCAATATGTTGAGGGACCCACTAGAGAGGGGACAGTGTTAGATCTACTGTTGGGGAATGGAATAGGGCAGGTGATGAAGGTGTGTGTTGGGGAGCACTTTGGATCCAGTGATCATGGTATCATTAGTTTCAGCTTAATTATGGAAAGGGATGGGTCTGGTCCGAAGATGAAGGTCTTTGAGTGGGGGACAGCCAGGTTAGAGGAGATGAGAAGGGATTTGCAGAGAGTAGTTTGGGATGATCTTTTTTGCTGGGAAGGATGTAAAGGAGAATTGGGGAACATTTTAAGGTGAGATTTTGAAGGTGCAGGATCTTTATATTCCTGTCATGACAAAAGGCAAGGCTAAATGTTCAAGGGAGCCTTGGTTTTCTAGAGAGATTAGGAAGTTGGTTCAGGATAAAAGGGAGGCCTATGTTAAATACAAGAAGCAAAGGTTTGATGAGATGTATGGACGATACATAGATTGTAGAAAGAACCTTAAGAGAGAAATTAGAAAGGCAAAAAACAGGTACGAGGGGGCAACAGCAAATAGGGTGAATGCAAATCCGAAGGGTTTTTACAAATATGTGAATGGTAAAAGGAAAGTTAAGGATAGAATAGGATCCACTGGAAAATCAGAGCAGAGGAATGTGTGATGAACCCTATGAGATGGGGGAGATATTGAATGAATTCTTTTCATCATTGGTCACGATATTGAATCGTGCAGGATAAGTGAGGAAAAAGGGTTAGTTATGGAAAAGGTAGGGATTAGTAAAGAGGGGATTTTAAAACTTCTGGGGTATATAAATGTAGATAAGACTCCTGGTCCTGATGAGATATTCAACAGGACTTTAAGGGAGGTCAGGGATGAAATTAGTGGAGGCGCTGACAGTGATTTTTAAACGGTCACTGGAGGAAGGTGTGGTGCCGAGGGATTGGTGGGTTGCAAACGTGGTTCCACTGTTTAAAAATTGTGCAAGGTGTGGGCCAAGCAACTATAGGCCAGTAAATTTGACATCGGTGGTAGGGAAAATAATGGAAGGAATTCTTAGGGATAATATTGTTAAGCTAAAGAAATGTCTAATTTGAATTTCGCAACTTTTAATGTTCAAGGATTGAATGATCCAATTAAGCGTAAACATGTGTTGTCCTATATAAAAAAAATGAAAGTTGATATTGCTTTTTTGCAAGAAACACATTTGACTGAAAAAGAACATTTGAAACTGAAGAGGGAGTGTGTTGGACATGTGCTTGCTTCTTCTTTTAATTCTAAGACAAGGGGTGTAGCGATTTTGATTAATAAGAAATTACCATTTGAATTGGAATTATTTGAAGGAAATTCTGGGAGGGTTTTGATGGTGAGTTGTAAAATTTTTGCTGAATCTTGGACTTTGTTGAATATTTATTCACCTAATGTAGATGATGATCAATTCATATCAGAGGCTTTTTTAACATTAAATCAGGCCAATGAAAATATTCTGATTGGGGGAGTCTTTAAATGTGTTTTAGATTCTTTATTGGACAGATCTCCGAAAAGAATAAGGAAATCAAAGATGGCAATACAAATGGGACCTTTAATGAAAGATCTGAATTTAATTGAAATTTGGAGGAGAATAAATCCAACAGAAAAGGAATTTTCTTTTTATTCATTTTCCAGAATAGATTTCTTTTTGATATCGGCACATTTGCAAGGTAGAGTAGTGCAGGCTGAATATAAGAGTAGGGTTATATCTGATCATTCAATGTTGTTTATTTCTCTTGTGAGTTCAGAAGTGTTGCAATCGACTTATAGATAAAGGTTTAATACAATGTTATTGAGGAAACCAGAGTTTATAATATTTGTTAAGGAACAGATTACTTTATTTTTGGCTGAGAATGTTAATTCAGTAAGTAGTAATTTTGTATTGTGGGATGCTTTGAAAGCATATTTGCGTGGACAAATGATCAGTTACTCTACAAAAGTTAAAAAAACAATATTTGGCGGAAAGTTCAACATTGGAGAAACAAATTACTGAGATGGAAAAGGAATTTCAAAAAGATGTGAAAGCATCATTAACTAAGTTGAAATTACATTATGGTACTTTACAAACATATCAGTATGAGCGACATGGACATTTACCCCCTCCATAAATCTTCGTCCGCAAAGCCAAGCCAAAGAAAGAAAGTATGAGCGATTAATTCAATGATCAAAGCAATGTTACTATGAACTTGGCGAGAGCGTTCATAAGGTATTAGCAAGGCAATTAAAAATGGAACAGTTATCACAAACTATTCATGCTGTTAAAAAGAATTCAATAGTTACTTATAAACCTCAGGAAATTAATGATCAGTTTTATTCATTTTATCAGAAATTGTATACTTATGAGGGAAAGCAGGGCCCTGGTTTTATTGAATCTTACTTATCCAAGTTAAAGTTACCCATTTTAGAGGAGGAGGAGGTTAAGGAATTAGAAGGTCTGTTTACAGATTTTGAGATTAAAGAAGTTATACAAGAGGTGCCGAATAGAAAGTTGCCAGGTGATGACGGATTTTCAGTGGAATTTTATAAAGTATTTTATGAAGATTTATCCTCAGTATTTAGAGATGTATTGCAACAAATAACTGAGGATCAGTCATTACCAGAATCTTGTTTGAGTGCTATAATTACTGTGACTCCAAAGAAAGATAGAGATCCATTAAAAGTATCTTCGTATCAACCTATTTCTTTATTAAATGTGGATTATAAAATTATAGCTAAAGTATTAGTGAAAAGACTTGCTAAATATTTACCTCAGTTGATACATATAGATCAAACAGGTTTTATTAAGAATAGAAATGCATCTGACAATATCCTTAGATTGATAACATTGGTTAATGCATCAAGACAGCAACCTAACCACCCAATGGTGGTTGCACTGCATGCGGAAAAAGCTTTTGATAGGGTTGAATTGGTTTTTTTTATTTAAGGTGTTAGAGAAGTTTAATTTCAGCCCTTTTTTTATTGGTTGGGTTAAGGCTTTAATATAAAAATCTGATTGCCATGGTGGTGACAAATGGTCAAACATCTTTACCATTTAAATTAATGTGATCGACTCAGCCAGTTTGTCCATTATCACCACCCTTGTTTGCATTAGTTTTTGAACCATTAGCTCAGACAATATGGCAGAATGATAAGATTAAAGGGATGAGAATTGCGTATGTTGAATATAAGATTAATTTATTTGCGGATGATGTATTGGTGTATTTGACAGACCTGGAACAATCTTTGAAATATCTACAAGTTGGGGAAAGAGATTATTCATAATATAAAAATATTATAAAATCAAAATGGGTTGATAGAATTAAATATTTAGGAATAATTGTAAATAAAGATTATCAATTTTTATATAAATTAAATTATGTTCCTCTATTAAAAAAGATTAAAATGGATTTGATTAAATGGAAAGATCTTCCGTTAACATTTATTGTTCGAGTAAATTGCATTAAAATGAATATTTTCCCCCGTGTCCAATAATTATTTCAGTCAATACAGTAAACTCTGGTTTCCTCAATAAGATTGTATTAAACTTTCATCTGTAAGTTGATTGTAACACTTCTGAACTCACAAGAGAAATGAACAATACAGAGCTTACTTTCAAAGGGCTTTTTTCAGGACTTGAATAAGGCAGTGAGGGAATCTTTATGGAAGGGAAAGTTAGCTCAAGTAGCCTGACAGAAATTGACATGGAAATATGCACTAGGTGGACTTCAATTACCTCATTTTCAAAATCACTATGAAGCTGCACAATTGAAATTTATTAGTAGAATGATGGATATTGATCATCCCCCGAGTTGGGCGAAGGTGGAATTTCCCTGTATTTCTGAAGTTGATGTACATCAGTTTATATATAATTGGAATATGAATTTATTGCAGGAATGTAATATGCCAGTATTAAAACATTTTTTAAAGATATGGGTTAAAAGAAATATGGCTCTAGGAACAAAGGGTAAATTATCAATTCAAACTCCGTTATATCAAAACCAGCTTATTCCTTTCTCAATGTTCAATAACCATTTGAAGAGATGGAATTCTCAGGGTATAAAGGTGGTTCAAGATTGTTATAAAGAAAGTCCGTTTCTTTCTTTTAATCAATTGAAGGAGAAATTTGATATATCGGTAAACTCTTTATTTGTGTATTATCAACTCAGAGCTTTGATAAAAGATAATTATGGTAAAGAGATGAATTTGTCTAAGTTAACAAAATTGGAATCTTTGATTCTGAGGTTATATTTCAGAGGTATATCAATTGTTACAAGAAAGTATGGATAAACCGGACTGGGAGAAATCTAGAAATAAATGGGAAAGTGATTTAATTTATATTATCCCTCAAGAGAATTGGGCAGGTATGTGTCATGAAGGTGTAACTAAATTGACAAATGTAAGATATGGATTGGTTAATTTATAATATTTAACATCAGTTATATTTGACTCCAGAGAAATTGAAAAAATATGGATTTAGTAACTCGGATTCCTGTTTTAGATGTGGATTAAGTACTGGAACTTTTTTACATGCAGATCGATCCTGTGATAAAGTACAACCAGGGCTTGGGCTCAGAAAAGTCAGACTCAGGGTCAGAGGAGACAGTGAGTCAGCGCCTGGTGTCGGGTGAGAGGACGAGGAGCCAAGAGACAGCATCAGAGGGTGAGTAGAATAAATAGCTGGACTTACTAATTTGGCTGGTCCAATCTATATGTAAATTCGAGCTGGGAGTCGACGGAGGAGAAGCTCGGAGAGAGTGACGTGGAGGTAAGCAGTTAAATACAAGGGCTTATTGGGGCTTGGGCCTACTCAAATCAGGCTGGGAGTCTGAGGAGACAACAGCTGGAGTTTGAGCGGTGAGTCAGAGGAGCAGGAGCTTGGAGAGAGTGACTGGGTTAATTGGTCAAGCGGCCAGTAAAAGGAGTAAAAGGGGAGGGGGCGGCCAGCGAGGAGCGGCGCACTGAGTGAGTGGGGCACTGAAGGAGTGGGACTTCCAGCCTTTGGCTCAACAGGCTTAGGCAAAAGCAGGCGAGGAGAAGGGTAAGTGGCATTATTTTAGCTCAGTCATGCCTATGGGGTTAGTGCTTTGTACTGGATGCCAGATATGGGAACCATGGGTGAGTCCAACCTCCCAAATAGCCACATCTGCGTAAGGTGCACCGAGATGCAGTTCCTTAAGGACCGAGTTGGGGAAATGGAGCTGCAACTTGAGGACCTACTGCTGGTAAGGGAGAGTGAGGAGTTGATACATTCAACTTTCAGGGACATGTTTACCCCAAGACCAGGTGTGTCAGGTAAGTGGGTAACTGTCAGGGGAGGGAAGAAAAATACCAGGAAAATGGAGAGCACACCTGTGAATATCCCTCTCAGTAACAGGTATATTTTGTTGGATGCTGTTGAGGGAGATGACCTGACAGAAGCTGGCAGCAGTGACCAGGTCGCTGGCACTGAGCCTGGCGTGGTGGACCAAAAGATAAAGAGGAATGCAGTGGTCATTGGGGACTCCATTGTCAGAAATACAGACAGGAGATTCTGTGAGCCAGATAGGTATGCCCGCATGGTGTGCTGCCTCCCTGGTGCAAGGGTGCGGGATATCTCAAATCAGGTCCAGGGTATTCTAAAAGGGGAAGGCGAACAGCCTGACGTCTTGGTACATGTGGGTACCAATGACATAGATAAAAAGAAGGAGGAAGTACTGAAAAAGGATTACAGAGAGCTAGGACAGAAACTAAGAAATAGGACAGCCAGGGTGGTGATCTCTGGTTTGCTACCTGTGCCAAGTGCAACTGAGGACAAAAATGGAAGGTTAAGGAAAATGAATGTGTGGCTGAGGGGCTGGTGTAAAGGACAGGGTTTTAGCTTCTTGGACCATTGGGATCTCTTTGGGGGAAGGCATGACCTCTACAAGAAGGATGGGTTACACCTAAACCCAAAAGGGGTCAATATATTGGCAGCTAGGTTTGGTACAGCCGTCGGGTGCGGTTTAAACTAATTTGGCAGGGGGGTGGGAACCTGTATGATAGGCCAAGGACAGAAAAGATAAAACAGGAAAAGTTAGGTTAGGCAGCGAAAGTAAAAAATCAGAAAGAGCAAGGAGGGTGAAAAAAGCAAATCTGAAGGCTTTATATCTTAATGCAAGAAGCATTCGGAACAAGGTAGATGAATTGGCTGTGGAAATATGAGCCATAATCAAATACGATTTGATTGGGATTACAGAAACATGGCTGCAGGGTGGGCAAGACTGGGAACTTAACATCCCGGGGTATATGATATTTAGGAGGGATCGGCAAGAAAGAAAAGGGGGTGGGGTGGCATTGATGGTGAGAGAAGGAACCGACACGATTGACAGAAAGGATATCAACTCGGAAGATGCGGAATCTATATGGGTAGAACTGAGGAATAGCAAGGGGCGGAAAACGTTAGTGGGGGTGGTATATAGGCCTCCAAATAGTAGTGTAGAGGTGAGGGAAGGCATTAAAAGAGAAATTAGAAAAGCATGCAATAAGGGAACAGCTGACATCATGGGAGACTTTAATTTGCATACAGATTGGACTAGTCAAATTGGTAAAAATACAGAGGAGGAGGAATTCCTTGAATGCTTACGGGACGGTTATCTAGACCAATATGTCGAGGAACCAACTCGGGAGCAGGCCATTTTAGACTGGGTATTATGCAATGATAAGGGACTAATCAACAATCTTGTTGTGCGAGGCCCTTTGGGTAGAAGCGATCACAATATGATCGAATTCTTACTAGACATGGAGAGTGAAGAAATTAAAACCGAGACTAAGGTCCTGAATTTAAATAAAGGGAATTATGATGGTATGAGACGGGAGTTGAGTAAGATTGATTGGGTGGTGTTTATGGGGGAGTTGACTGTGGATAGACAATGGAAAGCATTCACAGATCTAATGGAGAAATTGCAAAAATCGTTTATACCGGTTTGGCATAAAAATAAACCAAAAAAGGTGACTCCACCGTGGATAACAAGGGAAATTAGAGACAGCATTAGGTCCAAAGAGAGAGAACATCAATTGGCCAAAAAAAGTACCACAACCGAAGACTGGGAGCAGTTCAAGATGCAGTAAAGGAGGACAAAGGGATTAATCAAGAGAGCAAAAATAAATGACGAAAGTAAGCTTGCGGCAAATATAAAAACTGACTGCAAAAGCTTTTATAAATATGTCAAGAGGAAAAGATTGGTGAAATCCAGAGTAGGTCCCTTGCAGTCGGAATCAGGGGAATATATAATGGGGAATAAGGAAATGGCAGACCAATTAAATTCTTACTTTAGTTCTGTTTTTACAAGAGAGGATACAAATAACCTCCCAAGGATGTTGGTAAACATAGAGACTAATGCAAGGGAGGAACTGAAAGAAACCAGTATCTCTAAGGACATGGTCTTGGGGAAATTGATGGGATTGAAGGCAGATAAATCCCAAGGGCCTGATAATCTACATCCTAGGGTACTCAAGGAAGTGGCCATTCAGATAGCAGATGCTTTAGGAATTATTTTCCAGAACTCGATAGAATCAGGATCAGAATCAGTATTTTTACCAATTTGACTAGTCCAATCTATATGCAAATTAAAGTCTCCCATGATGACGGCTGTTCCCTTATTGCACACTTCTCTAATTTCTCTTTTAATGCCTTCCCTCACCTCTACACTACTATTTGGAGGCCTATGTACCACCCCCACAAACGTTTTCCGCCCCTTGCTATTCCTCAGTTCTACCCATATAGATTCCGCATCTTCTGAGTTGATCCTGGAGGGTAGCTAATGTTATCCCACTATTTAAAAAGGCGGGTAGAGAAAAAGCGGGGAATTATAGGCCGGTGAGCCTTACATCAGTAGTGGGCAAAATGATGGAATCCATTATTAAGGATGTAATAGCGGAGCATATGACTAGCAGAGAAGGGATCGGAAAGAGTCAACATGGATTTACAAAAGGTAAATCGTGCTTGTCAAATCTATTGGAATTCTTTGAGATGGTGACAGGTAAAATAGATGGGGGAGAGCCAGTGGATGTGGTGTACCTGGACTTCCAAAAGGCCTTCGATAAGGTCCCGCATAAACGACTGGCTTCCAAAATCAAGGCTCATGGGATTGGGGGTAAAGTATTGATGTGGATTGAGAACTGGCTGGCAGGTAGAAGACAGAGAGTTGGGATAAATGGCTCGTTTTCTGAGTGGCAGGCGGTGACCAGGGGGTGCCACAGGGATCTGTACTGGGACCCCAGCTGTTCACAATTTACATTAATGATCTGGATGAGGGGATTGGATGGAATATCTCCAAATTTGCAGATGACACTAAGCAAGGAGGGGTTGTGTGCATGGAAGAGGGGGTCAGGAAGCTCCAGTGGGATTTGGATAAATTGAGGGACTGGGCAGATACATGGCAAATGCACTACAATGTGGATAAATGTGAGGTTATCCACTTTGGTAATACAAACCGGAGGGCAGATTACTATTTGAATGGCAATACATTGGGAGATGGGGAAGTGTAGAGAGACCTAGGGGTACTTGTACACCAGTCTCTGAAGGCGAGCATGTAGGTACAGCAGGCGGTTAAAAAGGCAAATGGGATGTTGGCCTTCATATCAAGAGGGTTTGAGTCTAGGAACAAGGATACCTTACTACAGCTGTACAGGGCCTTGGTGAGACCCCACCTGGAGTATTGTGTGCAGTTTTGGTCACCTTATCTAAGGAAGGATGTTCTTGCAATGGAGGGAGTGCAGAGGCGATTCACCAGGCTGATTCCTGGAATGGCAGGAATGACTTATGAGGAAAGCTTGCGCAAATTGGGATTGTACTCGCTGGAGTTTAGAAGATTGAGAGGGGATCTCATAGAGACATATAAAATTCTGGCAGGACTGGACAGAATGGATGCAGATGGGATGTTTCCAAGGATTGGAAAATCCAGAACCCGGGTCCATGGTTTGAGGATAATAGGCAAACCATCTAGGACCGAGATGAGGAAGAATTTCTTGACCCAGAGGGTGGTGAATCTGTGGAATTCATTGCCACAGAGGGCAGTGGAGGCAGGTTCATTAAATCTATTGAAGAGGGAATTAGATCTATTTCTTCAGTATAAAGGTATTAAAGGTTACGGAGAGAAGGCGGGGACGGGGTACTGAACTTCAAGATCAGCCATGATCTCGTTGAATGGCGGAGCAGGCTCGAAGGGTCGAATGACCTACTCCTGCTCCTATCTTCTATGTTTCTATGTTAACCATTTTGGGAAGGGTTTAGATTGGTTTTGGAGAAATTATTTAAAATTAAATTGCCATTAGACCCATCGATTTTTTTTTGTTGGACTATATGATTTATTTGAAGGGATTGGGGTTGGATAAATTTCAAATTTCATTTGTACGTTTAGTGTTATCTGTAGCATGAAAATGTGTAGCTAGTACTTGGAAAGATAAGGTGGATATTAACATAGTATGTTGGCAATGAATTAAGGGCTTGTATTTGTAGGGAAAAAAATACATGTAATTTGCATGATAATTATTCTTATTTTGTTAATATGTGGCCTCCTTACCTGGACTATATGAATTTGAAAATACTTTGAAACATTCTATATATTCTGTTTTGTTTTTGTCTTTGGCTCCCCTTAAAGGGGGTGGCTCGGGGGGTGGGAGAGTGGGGAGGGTTTCTTTTTTATATAAAATTGATTTCATTTTAAGTTTGATTGTATTAATGATTAAAAATCATTTAAATATTTTTTTTTAAAAACAAAGCCCCCTCCTCCTCCACTGATCCTGCTCAACCCACTGACCTCCTCCAGCATCTGCCTCATCTGGCCTGGCCCCTCTGCCCACAAGACATAACAAACACAGGATTCCTCTTGTCCTCACCTACCACCCTACATCCAACACTCCATCCTCTGTAATTTCTGCCATCCACAACATGATGTCACTACTAGATGCATCTTCCCCACTCTTCCCTTCTGTCGGGACCAATCCCTCCGTAACTCCCTCATCCACTCATCCCTTCCCACCAATCACTCCCCCTTCGCCCCTTGGCACTCACCCAGGAAGTGCCACACTTGCACCCACCCCTCCTCCTTCACCACCACTTGTGTGCATCCATGAGAGTGATCGACTTCATCCGGTGCTCCCTTTGTGGCCTTCTCTACATCGGAGAGACTGGGTGCAGACAGGGAGATCGCTTCTCTGAGCACGTTCACCAAGTTCACATCAGGTAGAGATCACCCAGTGGTGCACCACTTCAATTCCGCGTCGTTTATCCCAGCGAAACCACCCATAAATTGGAGGATCCGCACTTGATTTTCTGTCTGGGATCTCTCCAACCGGACGGCATTAACGTCGACTTCTCCAGTCTCTGAGAGCCCACTCTCTGTTCTCCCTCCCTTCCCTTTCCCTCTGTCTTCTTTCCCTCAGCTCTCCACCCCCTTCGCTCTTCATTCGCAGAGCTGTCCCCCCTCCCCCTGTTTGCTGCTGTGCCCTCCCTCCATATCCTCTTATAACCTCCCGCCTGGAGGGCAGTCCTGCTCTCCCTGCCCCTCGACCCCACCATTTTGTTTGGGCACCTGCCCAATTTTTTCATAACTTGATGAAGGGCTCAAGCCTGAAACGTTGTTTATGCATCTTTATCTTTCCTGTATATATGAAGTTCTGTGTCCCTAGTGTACACACACTCAAATGAACACACTCACTCGTTCTTCAGTACAAAAAGGAATAAGGCCCTCTTTATTTTCTCAGCCACAACAAAGCATTCTTCATTTCCCCAAAGACCACCCAGCCAACCCCTTCTGATCTTCTCATTGGCTCTCTGCCACAGGGCTCTCCATCTCCTCCCACTGTGTCTGCGATCCATTGCAGCGTACACAGCCCCCACCTGGCACTGCCACTCCCGGATACGTCACTAGTGGCGACTGGCGCTGCTCCAACACAGGTAAGTGCTTGACTGCAAAAGTTCACTGCGTGGCCTGCTGGGTTTCTCCAGCATTGTGCATCGTTTTAACTTCAACCACAGTATCTGCAGACTTTCGTGTTTCACTTGTTTCTTCAATGCCTGAGATCCTGGCATCTCCACCCTCCTGTCTCTGCAACCCCTGACTATAAGAGTCCCTGTAGCCATGAAGACCTCACCAGGGCACTGTCTCGCTGGTGAATGACCCCCTGAGAAAGATACTCCCCCTGCTTGGTTTTGGTCGCCGAGAAATGAAATGTCCAGGGCATCGAGGACAGAGTAGAGGACCTAGCGAAGGCAAAAGATATCCTAAGTTCTCGAGAAGAAGGATGGAGATGCAAGGACGTGGTGCCAGTAATGGGGAAGTCACAGCAATCTCTGGCTAAACCGGAATGGTGTGAGTCTTTAGATAGTACAAGGTCACGTGGGGAATTATGCAGGTGGTATCAGTGTTTAAAGCAATTGTAGAATATCAAATTTACCGAACTTACAAAAAAATTGTTTCCATCCAAAACTCAGAAGAACAGGAGTTGGGATGTTATGGTAAAGTTGTATAAGACACTGGTGAGGCCAAATTTGGGGTATTGTGTGCAGTTTTGGTCACCGAACTACAGGAAAGGTATGAACAATATAAAAAGAGTGCAGAAAAGATTTACTTGGATGTTGCACCAATTTCAGGAACTGAGTTACAGGGAAAGGTGAAACAGGTTCGGACAGATTCATGGATAGGTGAGGTATGGAGGGCTATGGACTGGATTAAAAAAATGGTTCGGCACAGACTAGAAAGGCCGAAGGGGCCTGTTCATGAGTTGAATTGTTCTGTGGTTCTATGGTTTTCAGAAGTTATCTCGGAGAAGTCCAGCATCATCTAGCTCCTGGCAAGATCTAATCTTCGTCACAAATCCTCATTGAGTGAGGGAGAGGGGAAAAGTGAGGGGGGCCCATTAAAGGGGACACCGGTGGTTGTATTTAACACCCTACCATCGCGGGGGTCTGTATCCAATATGGTGGCTCCTTTGACCAGCAACGGCCATGTGGTGTTGAAGACTCCAGGGAAGTGGAGGCCTGGTGCAGGGCACAAGAAACTGGGGAGTCCATCCTCCCCCATTTGAGAAGGAGAAGCAAAGGATTTGACCCACAGAACGGTGACCTCGGCAGTGGACTATTGAACAGCTCTTCAGCTGAAGAACAAACAGGCAGCAGGGCTGCTGGAGACTGCGGTCGAGGGACGCGCGCACCGGGCTGTGGGGTGCTTGAGACTGCAGTCCAGGGACTCGCACAAGGTATGGGCTGCTGGAGGCTGGCTGGAGACTAGCTGAAGTGCTACCAGGTATCGGGACTGAGATGCGAGAGGGTACCAAGGGTGCTGAAGGCTTCCTGGTCATGTCGGAGGTTTGGATCTGGAGCTTGGGTTGCCAATAGTTTGTGTGGATACAGAGGCTGCGGAAGCGCAGGAGAATGACTCAGCTTCTATTTGTCTGACTGCAAGAGCCGCTTCAGGCAGTTTCTGCCGATGGTGAATGTGTCTGCCTTATGAAAGGCCAAAACAGATTCCGTGTGATATTGTACTCTTTTTAATTACCTGAAGATAAATTGAATCTTGAAATGAGCAGAAGATAACTGGCTTTGTACATAAGCACAGTTGAAGAAGTGCGTTCTTCCCACTGTGTCTTCAGACCTCCAGGGGACGGCTGGAGGACTGGCTGGGACGATTGTGTTCTATTGATGTATGGCCAGAGGCTTGATGTCCTGAAGAGTTGAGGTGATGTGATCAATCTTCTGTTGAATTTGTGCCTCAAATGCATCCTTGTTCTTTAGGACCAGCTCCCTGATGGCCTTCATGGCATCAGTATGATCTTGCTGGAGTTTGGTACGTTTCACGTTAAACAGAGGATCTGAGGGTTTCAGGGCAAGGTTGATCTCCAGACTGGTGATTTGGTCCCTCAGGTGCTTCTGGGAGACCTCCACGTAGGTATCGGCGATCATGTGGCAGAGGTTTGCAATATTGGAGGCCTGGACTGCCTGGGAGTAGATTGTGTCCTTGACGAAGGAATCCTGGGAGTAGCCGGGGATGGGCTCGCAGGCCTCGCTATCGCTGGTAAACTGGTTGATGGAGTCATTGAGGGAGATTTTAATCAGGTTGGACGTCATCTGGAAGAGGTTGCTCATCTTGGCCCACTGCTCCTTGACCTGGCTCAGAGCTCTCAGACCCTCCTGCAGCAGTTTGAGGGTCGTGGCGTAGTCTATATTCTTCACCTGACACCTCGACATGGTCAACAAGACCTCATCCAGGTCTTTGTCCACCTTGTCCTTGCTGGCAGATATTTTTTGGTAATCCTCTCTACTGGTGTCCAGCTGGCTCTTGGCTTGCTCCACCCTGAAGCAGGCTTGATCCAGGACCTTTTTGGCCAACCCTTCCTGCACCTCCACTGTGGTGGCACTGGTCAGGTTTGGTGGGTGTGGGGATATGGTCAGGACGCCGCTGGACTTCACCGTATCCGCCATGTGCCTCTGCACTTTGGCGTGGTGCTGCTCGATGGCAGCAGCAAGGCTTTGCAGTTGGGCCTCGTTGGGGTTCTTGGATGTCCGGACCTCCTCCAACTGCTCACACACGGTAAGGCCATCCTGGCACAGGCCCAAGGTGGTGGCCTTGGCATCACTCTCCTTCTCCAGCTCAACCTTCTTCAGGCTGCTCAGGAACATGGACTTGTAATCCAAGGGGCTAATGGCCAGCCGGCTGGGGTCAATGGTCCCACTCTCCTCCACCAGGTCTCGGAGCAGGGCAGTGCCTACCAACATCTCCATGGCCCTCAGGCAGACGCCGGCCCAGCTCACGAGACTCTTGTCCCCCTGGGCCTGTCCGTCCACCTTCTTGCTCTGGATCTTCTTCTTGAAGTGTTGTACAGCTACATCGGTGACCTCGAGGGCCAGGCTGAGAGGTTTGATCATGCTCATTGAGACCAGCTCCACAGCCAGGCTGTTGACCAGCTCCAGCAATGATTGGGTGACATGAATTGCCACTAGGGTCTTGCCACTGGGGATCATTTTCACTGCCCTTTTGTACAAGGTGTGGGCTTCCTCCATCCTGAGCTGGGTTTCAGACAACTCAGCCTCCAGTCTCTTCTTCTGGTTCTTCACTGCCACCTTCCGCAGCTCAGATTCCTTCAGCACTTGTTTGACTTCTTCCATCCTGCTGTGGTACTCAGTCTGGGAGCCACCACAGATCTCCAGCAACTCTTGCACAAGGTCGATGAGCGAGGCAAACTCCTCCTCGACGGAAGAGGCCAGTTCCTGGCACTTCTCCACAACCGTCCTCAGGCTTCTCAATCGGTTGGGCAGCATGGCCTTGACCACCTGGGGTTCACGGCTCAGTACCTGCACAGCGTTGGCCAGGTGCTTGGGGACTGTCAGAGTCTGGAGGCGGATCTGGTCCATATTATTGTGGGCCTTGTTGAAGGCCTTCCATCCCTGGTCGCAAAGCTGCATCAGGCAGGCACGGAAGGATCCCGGCTTCCGCAGGAATCTTGGCGGGCTGCCGGCTGCGATGAGTTTCACCTGGAAGGCCTCGGCCGCCGCGATGAAGATCAGCTCCCCCAGGATGGTGATGGAGGTCAGTCCAGGTGTCAGGAAGTCCTCCCAGTTGGCGTAGGGCTTCATGATCAGCTCCAGGTTGCTCTTGGCTTCCTCCGCCGCACCCAGCAGCATCACGCTGTCGACCTTTCCCAAGGCCTGAACCTCATCGGCAGCCATGGCGACCAATGTATTCTCCTACAGATGGGCTTTAGTGAGAGATAGAAGAGGGGAGGTATGAGCTTCGGTTCAGTCAGAATCATATTCAGAATCAAAACCAGAATTTATTGTTATGAACAAGTCATTAAATTTGTTGTTTTGTGGCAGCTTCACAGAGTAAACATTCACATAAACTACCTTACAATAATAAATAAAAATAGTGCATGAAAGGTCGGGCAGTGTCTTATGGATTCAATGATCATTCAAGAATCTGATGGCAGCGGGGAACAAGCTATCCTTGTGCCACTGAATGCTTGCAGCAGCCTGCAATTGCGGAGATTGGGCCGGCACATCACGTGGCAACAGACGCGGACAGAGATCGCTGAAGCGACTCCCAGGATAACGAACAGGCCGGGGGTAGAAGCTGGGGTGCATCAGACCAACAGCCCTAAAATGGCTTTAGTCAAGCTGCCCAGCTAACTCAGCAGAAACAGGTTGGGGAAGAAGGGCATTCAACTTGAACAGTATTAAAGCAGCCTTTCCAGCCCTAATAAAGGAGTGAGCTTAACCTGCCACACTGTGAGTGTGTGTTTCTTCATAGTGGTTGGCTACATGCTCGTCTTCATGCTCCTGTACCTTTTACCCGATGGTAGCAGAGTGAAGAGGACATGGCCTGGGTAGTGGGGTCTTCGAGTGTAGAGGTTGCTTTTTTAAGACCCCATCTCATATAGATGCCCTCAATGGAGTGAAGTCTGGTGCCCATATGTCACTGACCGAGTTAACAACCCTCTGGAGTTTATTCTTGTCATGAATGTGGGCATCTCCATACCAGGCAGTGATGCAACCAGCCAGAATGCTGTCCACGATACATCTGTGGAAGTTTTTCGAGAGTCTTCAAAATTAAACCAGGTAACTATAGGCCAGTGAGCCTGGCGTCAGTCGTAGGTAAATTATTAGAAGGAGTTCGGAGAGACGGGATGTCAAGGTATTTGGACAGGCTTGGGCTGTTTAAGTACAGTCAGCATGGCTTTGTGCGGGGTAGGTCATGTTTAACAAATCTTGTAGAGATTTTCAAAGTTACCAAGATACCGTAGATGAAGGAAAGGCTGTGGATGTTGTCTACATGGTATTTAGTAAAGTCTTCGCCAAGGTCCCACATGGGAGGTTAGTTCAGAAAGTTATGCCACGAGCTGTCCATGCAGAGGTTGTAAACTGGATTAGAAATTGGCCATGTGGGAGTAAACAGAGTGGTGGTGGATGGTGGCTTCACATATTGGAGGCCTGTGTCGAGTGGTGTGTCTCAGGGATCTGGACTGGGACTATTGTTCTTTGTTGTCTATATCAATGAGCTGGATGATAATGTGGTAAAATGGATCAGCAGGTTTGGTGATGACACAAAGATAGGAGTAGTGGACAGGGAGGACTTGCAGAGGGATCTGGACCAACTGGGAGACTGGGCCAAAACATGGCAGATGGAGTTTAATGCAGACAGGTGTGAGTTGAAGTATTTTAGAAGGGTAAAGCAAGGAAAGACGCACACAGTAAATGGTCAGGCACTGAGGAACGTGGAGGAGCAGAGAGATGTGGGGATACAGCTACATTGTTCCCTGAAGGTGGCATCACAGGTGGACAGGGATGTATAGAAAGCTTTTGGCATCTTGGCCTTTATAAATCAAAATATTTTGTATAGGAGTTGGGATGTTTATGTTATAGTTGTATAAGACTTTGGTGAGTCCAAATTTGGAATATTATGTGCAGTTCAGGTCATCTAACTACAGGAATGATATGAATAAGATTGAGGGAGGGCAGAGAAGATTTACTAAGATGTTGCCAGATCTACAGAAGTTGAGTTGCAGGGCAACATTAAACAGGTTAGGATAATATTCCTTGGAATTAAGAATTTGAACTACTCTTTATTGGTTGGGTAAAGGCATTATATACCAAACCTTCTCCCTGGGTGGTGTCGAATGAACAAGGGTATAAAATTAATTTGTTCACAGACAATATATTGATATATTTATCTTATCCTAGAAATTCATTCGAACCATTACAAAATTTGTTGAATTGATATGGAGTGATTTTGGATTATTAAGTTAATTGGGATAAAAGTGATATATTATCGATATTGGATGAAGATTATTCAGATTGTAAACATCTTACGAAGTTTAGATGGTCGAATAAAATTATTTAGGAGTAATGGTGGATAGAGAATATCAAACTTTGTAGAGTTTAAACTATGTACCATTATTAAATAAGATTAAATTTGACTTAAATAGATGGAAGATTTGCCTGTAACTTCGATTGGATGAGTAAATTGTATTAAAATGAATATATATCCGCATGTTTAATATCTTTTTCAGTCTATTCTGTGTGCTATTCTGAGGAAATTTTTAAAGGAATTATACAAAGTAATTCATTTGCTTTTATGGAAAGGTAAGTGGTTGAGAGTTTCCCTGCAGAAGTTGACATGGAGGTATGATTTAGGTGGACTTCAATTACCACATTTTCAGAATTATTATGAGGTGGCACAATTAAAATTTATTAATAGGTTGTTTGACATTGATCAACATCCATTATGGGCAAAGGTGGAGTTGGTTCAGATTTCTGAGAATAAAATACATCAATTTATATATAAATGAAATTCTGCTCTTTTGCAAGTAAATTGGCCAGTACTGAAACAATTAATGGATATTTGGTATAAATGGAACCAAATTAACTAAAGGTTAAAATTTTAGCTAAGACGTCATCATATCAGAATAAAATAATTCCTTTTTCTCTTAATAGCCCCTATTTGAAAGATTGAGAAATGAAGGGTGTGAAGTTGGTGGAGGATTGTGTTGAAGCTGGTATGTTTCTTTCTTTTATTAGACTTAGAGAGAAATTTGGGATATCATTGAACTCTTTATTTGCTATTATCAGGTTTGGGATTTACTGTTGGAAAATTTTGGACAAGAATTGGTGTTACCTGGTCAAACTAAATTTGAGATATTAAATGCTGATAAGGGAAAGAAAGGATTATTATTTCCGAAATGTATGTGTCATTACAGGAAAAGATGACTAAGGTTGATGTATATAAAATGAAGGACAAATGGGAGAAGGATTTATCCATTGCATTATCTCAGGAGGAATGGTTGAATATGTGTGTAGTGTTATGAGATTAATTAATGTAAGATATAGTTTGGTTAATTATAATTTCTTGCATCATTTGTATTTAATTCCTGAAAAGTTGAAAAAATATAGTTTTATTTCTTCGGATTTGTGTTTTCTTACATTCAGTACGGGCATGTATAAAAGTTAAACCTTTTTGGGAAAGGTTTGGAAGATTTATTTTAGATGGATTTGCAACGATCCATTGGTGTGTTTAATGGGTTATACTAATACATTAACGACGGGTTTGCGATTGGACAAATCTCAAATAACATTTATACGATTAAGGTTGGTAGTAACTAGAAAACGTATAGCAGTTACTTGGAAGAATGATAACTTACAATTTGCAAAATAATTACCCTTTTTTTGTTAAAATGTGGACTTTATATATGAAATGTGGACTTTATATATGAAATGTATAAATTAATTTTTTTTTGTGATGTAAAGCAGCATCTATTAAATACCCGATATAATTGTTTTCCGGTCCAATGGGGGAGGGTTGTAGGGGATGGAGTAGGTGGGGGGTGGGGGGAGGAGAGGGTTATAGGGATTTAGATTTTTTTGTTAGATTGTTTTGTATGTATGTATGTATCTTGCAAAATTTCTAAATAAAATTTTCAAACAAAATGTGGAAGGATATCAATAAGATTGACAGAGTGCAGAGAAGATTTATTCGGATGTTGCCGGATCTTCAGGAGTTGAGTTACAGGGAAAAATTAAATAGGTTTGGATTTTATTCCTTGGAACGAAGAAGAATGAGGGGAGATTTGATGGAGGTTTACAAAATGATGGCGGTATTGTCAGAGTAAATGTCAATTGGCCCTTTCTAATTAGATTGGGAGAGGTAAATACAAGAGGAGATGTCTTTAGGCTGAAAGGGGTGTGAAATATGGATGAAAAGGATTAAACTCGCACCATTCTGTGAAATGGAATGCAAAGTATGTAGATAAAAGCTTGAGAGTAGACAGCACCGGCTAGTGGGTTCCTTCTTATCAGGAGAACCAAGGATGCAAGGATCTGGTTCAGGCTGGTACAGTGACCTAAGGTAGTCTATAGCTAGTACTGCGCTTGCTTAATAGAGACATGAATATTAACTTAGACGCCCCGAAGAAGGGAATGAACTAATTAACATAACATGCGATGTATGAATAGGGAGGAACTAAGTGATTGATGGAAGGGAGAAGGAGAATATTGTAATGTATTGGGATTCTGATTGGAAGAAGGTAAATGAAGGTGGGGTGATGTTGAGCCCGGGACTGTACAAAGGAGAGATGATTCTGAACCTCCGATGTGTCTCCAGACCAGAGACACCCGACACTGCAGACTATCCATTTTGGGGGCAATAATAGGAAAGCTGAATATTATTGAAATGGAGACAAGCTAGGGAGTGGGGAGGAGCAAATGGATCTGGGAGTACTTGTTCACCGGTCACTGAAGGCTAACATGCAGGTTCAGAAAGCTGTGAAGAAGGCAAATGGCATGTTGGCTTTCATAAAGAGGGGATTGGAGTATAGGAACGGAGACGCCTTTCTGCAGTTGTACAGGGCCCTGGTGAGACCCCACCTGGAGTATTGCGTCCAGTTCTGGTCTCCAATTTTGAGGAAGGACATACTAGCTATAGAGGGTGTGCAGCGCAGATTTACAAGGTTAGTTCCAGGGATGGCGGGGTTGACATATGCTGAAAGACTAGAAAAACTGGACTTGTATCCAATGGAGTTTAGAAGGATGAGGGGGGACATGATTGAGGTATACAAAATTATCAAGGGGATAGACAGGGTGAAGTCGGATTACTTGTTCCCAGTGATGGGGGAGACGAGGACTAGAGGGCATAGTTTAAGAATACAGGGTAGGCCCTTTAGGACGGAGATGAGAAAACATTTTTTTACCCAGAGAGGTGTGAATCTGTGGAATGCCCTGCCACAGAGGGTGGTAGAGGCAGATTCGCTGATGATGTTCAAAAGAGAGTTAGATAAGACTTTAGTGGGCAAAGGAGTTCGGGGTTATGGGGATAAGGCTGGAAAGGGGTACTGATAGTAGTGATCAGCCATGATCTGTAAAATGGCGGTGCTGGCCCGACGGGCCGAAGGGCCTACTCCAGCTCCTATTGTCTATTGTCTATTGTCTATTGACTCAAAATAAAGCTGAACGTGTTCTCCAAGACTTTGTCTCCAGAGTAGTGATGGTGAACACTTTATATTTCACAGGGAAAGGTTTAGGGGGAACATTAGGGGGAAGTTCTTCACTCAGAGAGTGGTGGGAGTGTGAAACAAGCTGCCATCTGATGTGATGGGTCCGGACTCAATCTGACTTTTAAGAAAAAATTGGATAGCGACATGGATGGGAAAGGTCTGGAGGGTTATGGAATAGGAGCAGGTTATTGGGACTAGCTGAAGAATGGTCGGCACAGACTAGAAGGGCCGTATGGCCTGTTTTCTGTGCTGTAACATTCTATGGTTCTATTGTTCCTCGGTGACATACCGAATCTCTTCAAACACCTCATGAATTCTAGTCGCTGGCGAGCCTTCTTCGTGATCGCATCAACATGGAGGCTCCTTGACAGGTCCTCGGTGATGTTGACACCCAGGAATTTCAAATCATTGACCCTCTCCACTGTTGAGCCCGTGACAAGGACTGGATCATGCCCCCCCTGACTTCACCAGCAGGCAATGGGTTCGCAATCCTCACTTAAGCTGGAGCTCAGGACCCCATGTGGAGGGGTCGTCAATCCAAGAAGCCCCACCTGACATGTGGGGTCTTTAGGGCCAGCTTCTCCCACAAGATGAAACATCCTCTCCACACCTGCCTTGGTCACACCTCTCAGCATTATACACCATCCCAGATCAACTCTTCTCAATCTCCGACTGGTCCAATCCTTTGTCAGACAACAAGAATTCAAACATTGCTATTAATGTTGCATGAAATTAATTGTTTTCCAGCCACATATTGTTACAAAATTACATTTCAATAGAAATAAATTAGTGCAAGAAAAAGAGAAAGTGAGGTCATGTCTGATGTTCTTTGTCCGTTCAGAAACGGGAAGAAGCTGTCCTGTGTCACTGAGTGCTCATCTTCAACTCCTGTACCTCCTTCCTGATGGTATCAGTGTAAAGAGGGCACGGCTTAGGTGGTGGGGGCCCTTGGGCTGCTTTCTTAACACATCGCCTCTTGTAGATGTCCTCGTCTGGTGGAGAGTGATAGCTGTGATGTTGCAGGCCATGCTCACAACTCTCTGTAGTCTTTCCCTGTCCTGTTCTTTGGCACCCCCATACCACATTTGTTGTTCTATGAGGGTCATGTGGTTTTTCAAGCAGAGAGAGTCAAACAGTCTTTCTCTCTGAGACAGTGAGAGACACACACAGAGATCACTTCTACATTGGTACAACTAGCAGAAGCAGCTGGGACTGGAACAGGACAAGCTGGCAAGCTTGTGAAAAGCCCCATTTTACAAGATGGCCTGGTCAAAGCCCTTGTGGTTCATGCAAGAGGAGAGGACTGGCTGTCTAATGTTTCACTTGGAATAAGGGAAACAAAAAGGAACTCTGTGGTGACCTAAAAGAAAGAGGTTATCATCGGGAGAACCCTCTAAAGGGGCAAGTTTTGTCAGCAAGACACTGAAGTGGGTGATGGAAGTAAATCAGTTGTGAGTGTCCAAAGAGCAACAAATCTCTCTCTGTAAACCGACAAGAACCTTCCTGAGTGGCAACCATTTACCTTTCAAGCACCAAAGCCTGGTTAAGATTCATAAATGTTAAATTCTGTGCACAGTCTAAGAATTGCCTGCAACCAGTGAACTTGGAGGAAAGAGAAGTGAGATTGGACTGTGAACCAAAGAACTTTTCTGAACCCTTAAACACACGTGCGCTTAGAATGAGAAGGGGGTTAAGTTAAGGTAATACTGATAAATTAAAGTTTGATTCCATTTTCATGTTTAAAGATAATTGAAAGCAACTTTTGTTGAAGTGACTATTTGTCCTGGTGAATATATATATTGCTGCTGGACTCATAACACCAGAAATTTGAAATTCTTTCCACTGCTGACCCCTCAATGAGGACTGGTTCGTGTTCTCCTGATTTCCCCTTACTTTAGTCGACAAAGAGCTCCTTGATTTTGCTAACGTTGAGTACAAGGTTGTTGTTGTGAGGTCACTCAACGAGCTGATCTGCCTCCCTCTTGACTGTGGTGTCATCGGCAGATTTTTAGACAGCACTGGAATTGTGCCTGGCCACACAGTCATGGGAGTGTAATGAGTAGAGCAGTGGGCTAAGAACGCATCCTTGGGGTGGGCCTGTGTCCATGATCAGTGAGGAGGAGACGCTGTTTCCAATTCGTACTAACTGCGGTCTTCCGATGAGGAAGTCAAGGATCCAGTTGCAGAGGGGGGTACAGAGGCCTGGAGTTTGGTGTTTGTAGACCAGCACTAAGGGGATGATACTGTTGAAGGCTGAGCTGTAGTTGATGAAGACCAGCCGTATCTTTGAATTGTTGTTATGTAGCTAATCCTGAGCTGAGTGGAGAGCGTCTGCTTTTGACCGATTTTGATGATTGGAAAATTGCAGTGGGTCCAGACCTTTGCTTAGTTACGTGTTAATTCCAGCCATTATCAATCTCTGAAAGCATTTCATTACAGGAGATGTGAGTGTGACTGGGTGACATGTCATCCATTAGCACTCCTGTCTGACCGGTGACATGGATATGTTCCAATTTGCCTAACGCAGCAGCAGGTCTATGGCGGATGCCATCTCATTGGCCCTACACAAAGCCCTGGAACACCTGGACAGCAAAGTTGCCTACATCAGGATGCTCTTCATCGACTACAGTTTGGCATTTAACATCTTCATCCCCGCAAAACTGATCAGCAAACTCCAAGATCTGGGAGTTATCACCTCACTGTGTAATTAGATCGTAGATTTCCTCACCTCCAGACCACAATCAGTGAGGATTGGTAAGAACTTCTCCTCCACAATCTCCATCAGTACCGGAGCACCACAGGGCTGGGTTCTTAGCCTCCTGCTCTACTCACTTTACACCTACGACTGTGTGGCTTGATAAGACAATAACTCCATCGACAAATTCGCTGACGATACCACGTAGTGGGTTGTATAAAGGATGGGGATGAGTCAGCGTACAGGGTGAGATTGAAAACTTGGCTGAATGGTGCACCAACCACAACCTCGCACAAAATGCCATCAAAATTAAGCAGCTGATTGTTGACTTCAAGAAGGGAAAGCCAGAGGGATACAATCCAGTGATCACTGGGGGATCAGAGATGGAGAGGGTGAACAAATTTAGGTTTTTAGGAGTCACCCTCTCAAAGGATCTTTCCTGGACCCAACACACCACTGGCATCTTCACCACCTCTACTTCCTCAGGAGTTTGCGGAAGTTTGGTACGACACCAGAAATTCTAGCAAATTTCTACAGAGGTGTGGTGAAAAGTGTGGTGACCGGCTGCATCACAGTCTGGGATGGGGGACTACAATACTCCTGAGCGAAAAGCCTTCCAAAAGATAGTGGACATGGCCCAAGACATTACAGGTAAAACACTCCCCTCTATTGAGTACATCGACAGGGAACGCTGCCGTCAGAGAGCAGCAGCGATCATCAAAGACCCACACCACCCAGCACACGCTCTGATCCCGCTGCTGCCATCTGGAAAGAGGTCCAGTTGCAACAAGACTCACACCACCAGGTTCAGGAACAGCTGCTGTTCCTCCACCATCAGACTCCTTAACGATAAACTCAAACTGGGACTCTTACTTGAGCAATTTATTGATTTAAAAAATTCTCTCTGTATTGCACAGTCAGGTTGTTTGCATTTGTTATCTTTTTACAGATCTTTTGATTGTCTACATGTTTACGTTGTGCACAGTTTAATTTTGCATTGCCAGTAAATGGTAATTTTTCCGCGCCCGTAAGAAAAGGAATCTCAGGTTTGTATGTGATGTCACATATGTACTCGGACAATAAATCTGAATCTGATAGTCATTGAGGCTGCTCCCTCCGCTCTTCCTGGACACCGGGGATGCTCGATGCCCTTTTGAAGCAGGTGGGAACCTTCGACTGCAGCAATGAGAGGTTGAAAATGTCCGTGAACACTCTGGCTAGTTGGTTGGCACAGATTTTCTGTACCCTGGCAGGCATGCTGTCGAGGCCTGTCACCTTGCAAGGGTTCACCCTCTTGAAGGATGTTCTGACGCTGGCCTCAGAGACAGATATCGCAGGGTTGTCAGCCTCTGCAGGGACTCCCATTGGTGCCGTTGAGTCCTCCTTTACAAACATGTTCAGCTCATTGAGTAGTGAAGGACCACAGCCATTTATGGTGCTGGGCCTCACTTTATAGGGTGCAATGGCCTGCAATCCCAGCCCTACCTGGCGAGTACCTGACCATCTCCACCTTTTCTCAGGAATGTCTCTGCTGCTGAGATGGGCTTCAATCAGCCGTTCCTCCTTCCTGACCTCAGGGACCGATGGCCTGACCTGTCCTGTTGCAGCCCAACAGGTTGGGCTCTGCTGTCTCTGGAGTCATATCATGGGCAAATCCAGGGTTTCTAACAAACTTCCCTCAGAACAGAGAACAAGCAAGCACAGGATCAGAAAAAACGACTGGAATTCGGACTGAAAACGGGCATGCGCTAAATGTGTTGGGATTTCCAGACAGCCTTTGACAAGGTTCCGCACATGATGTTATTTGACAAGATCAGAGCCCACGGTGTCACAGGAAACAAGACGAGTGTGGGGAGAGCATTAGCCAATTGGCAGGAAGCAGAGAGTCGGAATACAGGGCCCATATTCTGGTCACCTGCCAGTTGTTGCTGGATTCCACAAGGGTCGTGGTTGGGACCACCTCTTTTTATGTTGTATATTAATTATTTGAATTGTGGAATGAATGGGTTTATGACCAAGTTTGCAGATGATACAAAGGGAGGTGGAGGAGCAGGTCGTGTAGGGGGAACAGGGAGGCTGCAGAAGGTCCTAGACTGATGAGGAGAACGGGCAGTGAAGTGGAAAATGAAATATAATGTGGGATAGTGGATGGTCACGCAGTTTGGTAGAAAAAATTAACGGGCAGAGTGTTTTCTAAATGGGGAGAAAATTAAAAATCCCCAGATGCGAAGGGACCTGGGATCCTCGTGCAGGAGCCTGAAGACAAACTTGCAGGTTGAGTCGGGGGTGAAGCAGGCAAAGACAATGTTGCCGTTTGTTTCGAGAGGAATAGAATCTAAGAGCAGGGATGTGATGTCGAGGCTTGATAAGGCCCAGGGGAGACCTGCAGTGCCCTGATGGAATACGAGGCCTGCTGATGCTCCAATTGGCAGGTGGCCTCAGTTTGACATTGGACGGAGACATGGACAGACATGTCGGTGCAGGCGTGTGGCGCGGAATTGAAATGGTTGGCCACTGGGAGGCCCTGTTCCCCTCCCACCCCCACACCGTGCACGTGTGCATTTTGCAACCAGTGCCCGAAGGAAATGAACATGCTCACAAAAGGTCAGTGAGCTCGATTAACGCAGTCTTTAATAATTATACTTGTTGAAAATAACCTCTCAGCTGTTAGCTCATTAGTCAGTTAAGCAAGTAGTTAATCACACCTTGTATTACATTAACACATGCCAGAACAGTTTTATGGACCATGAGGGATCGGCTGTGCCAAAATGGAATTGAAACTATTTCAACGTTAGACTTGCACAAGCATTCAGTGCACCCGCAGTTTTGTCACAGGGAGAAAAATTTGCACCACATAAGATATTTGCCCTGACTGATAACTATAAATGAGAGGGAACGTCGCTGGGAAGTCCTGAGTGGACAGAGTGAAGATCTTCACCAAAGTTATCTCCCAGTCTGCATCCAGTCTCTCCGATGTGGAGAAGACCACCAGATGACCCCCGTAGGTTCCAAGGTGAAATTCTGCTTCATGTGGAAGGTGGTGAGGGAGGAGGTGTGGGTGCACGTGATGCATTTCTGGTGGTCACGTGCTTAGGTACCAAGGGGTGTTTTATGGGGAGGGATGAGTGGCCGAGGGAGTCCACTGCAAGACCTCCCCACTTCATCCCCCCCCCCCCCCCAGTGGCCAACCATTTTAATTCCACACACCATTCCCACATGAAGCTAGCCGCAAATTGGAGGAACAACATCTAATATTCTGTCTGGTCACTCTCCAACCGGAGAGTTCCAGGTTCCCTTGAACCCCTCCCCAGAGTCTGTCTTTCTCTTTCCCTATCCCTCCCTCTCCTTTCCTCTGACTCCCCACCCCCTCCCCCTCCTATCAGAGAACTACCTCCGCCCGATCAATTCCCAGCTCTTATCTCGTCCATTCTCCGATCTGTATCCAGCTGTGACATCATATCTATTTGCCTGTTCTCGCCACCACCCCCCCCCCCAATTCAACGCGAACACGTCACTACAGAAGGAGCGGGTCTGACCTGTGGAAAGACATCTCAGATTGATTGCCAGAGCACATATGGAGTCACATTCAACCTAGAGATTCCTTTTTCCTGCGGGCCAGGCAGAATTACCACTTATTGGCCATGCAATTAAAAACTGTGCACAATATACACATGTAAACAAAGAAAGAAATGTAAACAAACTGTGCAATACAGAGAGACTGTAAAAAATCTATAAAATGCAATGGTCAGAGTCTTTAAATGAGCCCCTGATTGAGTTTGTGGTTGAGGCGTCCGATGGTGGAGGGGGAGCAACTGTTCCTACACCTGTTCGGGGCGAGTCTTCTGGCACCGACACCTCTTTCCTGATAGCAGCAGTGAGAATACTTTTTTTGCACTACTCTGCTTTCCCTACCATTCCTTCTCCATCTCTCTCTCCATCACATCACTGTGTATCTCTCTATCTCCTCTCTCTCCTTCACTCTCCATCCATCTCCCATCTCTCCATCCATCTCTTCCCCTCTTTCTGTCCCTTTATCTGTTTTTCACTCTCGATCATCTCTCTCTCTCTCCTCCCTCTCTCTCCTTCCCTCTATCTCTCTCTCTCTCTCTCACTTCCTTTTTCTCTCTTTTCAGATGATAACCATCAAGCCTGTCCCTCATCTTCCACCCCAGAGCAACCACTCACAGGCTTCAATCCAGGAAATGTTGCACTGACTGCCTCAGATGGAATTCTAATTAAAACTCCCAATTGATTATGTACGGATCAACTTTAGATCAATGAGTCACTGTGACATTTTAATGGCAAAACAAACTAATGCCCACAAGAGCATATAAACAAACACACAAGCATGTATCCACATACTGTACATACATTCACATACACACAATGCGTGGACACACTCGCACATTGACCCACACGCAACCTCCCACACACACACACACAAGCACACAGTCACATGCACACAGTTACACATATGCTCTCTCTCACATACACAAACCAAAACACTGAGACACTCTCACACACACAGGTACATACACACTCTCACTGATGGACACTCTCTTTCACACACTCACACACACACACACACACACACACACACACACACACACACACAAACACACACACACGCTTTGACAGAATATGCCCACACGCACACATAATATGTCCACACTTTGTGCATGCATTTGCGCGTGGATACCCGTGCATTCACACACTTGTCCTGTGCCCAAGTTGCATGTAAAGCGATCAATTCTCCAACCCACACCTCATTGCCCGTCTCTGCCTGCTCCCAGTTCACCTGCAAGAAGTGCTCACTGTGTGCTGGTGGGAGAAGTGTTGCCACTGTCCTCTTTTCACTGGAAGAGTCGAGATGGGGCCTC
Source organism: Narcine bancroftii (assembly GCF_036971445.1). NCBI lineage: Eukaryota > Metazoa > Chordata > Chondrichthyes > Torpediniformes > Narcinidae > Narcine > Narcine bancroftii. The sequence continues at coordinate 3,593,257 of NC_091472.1, forward strand.
TGCAGCTCACACCCTGTGCTGGGACTTCACAGACAGCTGGTTTATATCCAGCTAGGTGGAGAGCAGCCTTCCAGTGAAACAACCCCCGTCCTGGGCGGAGTTAGGCAAATTCTGGGAGTGGGCAGAGCCTCTCTCCACACACTCCTGGGGTGAGGTGCAGGGCTGGGTGTTGAAGGACAGGGTCTGCTCAAGAGAACAACCTCAAAGGCCCACATGGGTCAAAAATAAAAGGGGTCTCCTTTGTCACTGCCAGTGGCTTTCAGCTCTCTTGGAATTCCCCAGCTGCTCTCTCTACCCCTCATTCCTCACACGCCTTCCTCAGCCCAAACAATCAGATTCCCCCCCCCACCACCTCCACAACCCACTCCTGTCTCCTCACATTGCCCTACGCTGCACTGATAGCCCCTGTGCCAAATTCTGAAAGCAATGGTTCAATGCAACTTGTTGAGGCTGAGCAAATTTAAATTCCTCAGATGATCTTTCCTGGACCCAACACACCAACGGCATCGTGAAGAAAGCTCGTCAGAACCTCTACTTCCTCAGGAGTTTGCAGAGGTTCGGTACGACACCGGAAACCCTGGCAAATTTCGACAGAGGTGTGGGTGAAAGTGTGCTGACCAGCTGCATCACGGTCTGGGATGGGGACACCAATACTCCTGGGTGTAAAGCCCTGCAAAAGGTAGTGGACACAGCCCAGGACATTGCAGGCAAAACCCTCCCCACCATGGAGAGTGAGTTCTGCCGTCGGAGAGCAGCAGCAATCATCAAGGATCCACACCCCCCCAGCACATGCTCTGTTCTTGTTGCTGCCATCAGGAAAGAGGTATCAGGGCCACAAGGCTCGCACCCACCAAGTTCAGGAACAGCTGCCACCCCTCCACCATCAGACTCCAAACCAACAGACCAATTTAAGGACCCTTGCTTTGCACATTATTTTTACTCCATTTTTTTTCCTGTTTTTGCGCAGACAGTTGTTCACGTTTCTCTCTTTTGTGTACAAATCTTTTTCTAGAGTGCAGTTTACATTTACAAGGAGAACAAGTCTCAGGGCTGAATGTGATTTTATCCATGCACTCAAATAAATCTGAACTTTTAGCTTCTGTGGTGATCTGTAATTCCACCACTAAGTCACCAGGGATCATCCCAATGACCTTGTCTATAAAGCCGTCCAGAGCTACAGTCCAGCCTTCCAGGTTCATCTTGCAGAGACAAGACCTCTTCGTGTCCATATTAGTTTATTAAAGCCGTCTTATACTCGCACCGCTGGTGTGGTTATTGTCAGTACAGGTCTAACTGCTCTGCCCAAGACTACAAGAAACTGCAGAGGTTTGTGAACGTGGGTCAAACCCTCACACACCCCTCACCCCTCTATCGCACACCGCCCTCTGCTCCATCGACCATCAAACCCACCTCCCCTCCAATGACCATCACACACCCTTCCTCTCTCCACACTGCCCTCCACTCCATCGACCATCAAATCCACCTCCCCTCCATTGACCTTCCCATACCCCTCCTCCCTGAATACCGCCCTTCACTTCATTAACCATTGCACATCCCTCCTCTCCATCGCGCACCATCCTCCGCTCCATCGACCATCATACCCCCCACCCCTCCATTGCACACCACCCTTTGCTCCATCGACCATCATATCCCCCCACCCCTTCACCACACACTGCACTCCGCTCCATCGACTCCATTACACCCACCTTTCCGTCGACTCCATCACACACCCCTTCCCCTCCATTGACTCTCTCAATCGTCTCCCCTCCATCAACTCTGTTACACTCCCATTCCCCTCCACCACACATCCCCCTCATCCCTCCATCGACTCCATCACGCACTACCCACCCCTCCATCAAATCCCTCACACAACCCCTCCCTTCCATTAACTCACCCTCTCCATTGTTTCTTTCTACAATTCCCTGGCCTCAGAAAATGACGTCACATTATAAGATCCCTCCCACCCCAGCCACCTCCTTCCTGTCAGGAAGAAGAATCCCTGTGTCTCATAATCGTTTCAGGACCTCGGTGTATTTGTGCAATGATGTACATGTGAAATAAAGTATATTTTTGAAAGAAAGTGGGGTGAGGAGGGATCTCCACACTGTGAGAGGGGTGGTGAGGAGGGAGCTCCACACTGTGTGGGGAGGGGTGGTGAGGAGGGAGCTCCACACTGTGTGGATGAGGGATAGTGAGGAGGGAGCTCCACACTGTGGGAGGGGTGGTGAGGAGGGATCTCCACACTGTGGGAGGGGCAGTGAGGAGGGATCTCCACACTGTGGAAGGGGTGGTGAGGAGGGATCTCCACACTGTGGGAGGGGCAGTGAGGAGGGATCTCCACACTGTGGGAGGGGTGGTGAGGAGGGATCTCCAGTGTGGGAGGGGCGGTGAGGAGGGAGATCCACACTGTGGGACGGGTGGTGAGGAGGGAGTTCCACACTGTGGGGGGGAGAGGGGTGGTGAGGAGGGAGCTCCATACTGTGTGAGGGGCGGTGAGGAGAGATCTCCACATTGTGGGGGGAAGGGTCAGTGAGGAGGGAGTTCCACACTGTGGAAGTGGCGGTGAGGAGGGAGCTTCTCACTGTGGGAGGGGCACTGAGGAGGGAGCTCCACATGGCGGGGGAAGGGGCAATGGAGAGGTGAAGTGCCAGGAGGTGGCAGGAGGTGCTTCTTCTTCTTATCAGTGGGAGTACTTTTCGCCTTACACGCTTTAGCGAAGTGGCCGAGTTTCCCACAATAGCTGCACGTAGCAAATCGAGCCGGGCACTTCTGTCTGGGGTGCCAGCTCTTATCACAGGAGTAGCATTTTTCAGGTGTTCGCCTTTTTCTTTCCTTTGGGGTTCCAGCACTCCTGGATGTTTCCCCTTCGGTTTCTAGCATTTCACTGGACCACATGGCACTTCTCAGTGTTTGGGCGAGAGTGACTGCCCGGTCGTAGGTTAAGGGCTCCGTCTCCAGCAGCCTCTGTCGGATGTAACTGGAGTCAATCCCATTGACAAAAGCATCCAGCTTCAAGGCATTGCGGTGTTGTTGCACATTGACTGCCCTGACATCACATTCGTTTGCCAGTCGAGGACCAGTGCATAGGCAGCATGACTTTCCCCGGGTTTCTGGCGTCTAGTCAGTAACTGGTGACGAGGAAGCACCACGTTCCCTGGTGCCTCATAGCAAGCAGTCAGACGTTCCCGGGCTATGGCCAGAGGGGTAGCTCCTTGCATTACGGTGAAAGGGACCTCACCCAACAGAGAGTTCGGTGGCCCCACTGTATCGCCTCATCGACCACGTTGTTTCAAGCCATGTAGTAATTGAAACAAGCAATCCAGTGGTTGAAAATTTCTCTGGCCCTCGGGGCAGACTGGTTGATTATCAGCTGCTCTGGCCTGAGGGCTACATCCATTTCTACTAATAAATTTGAAGTGCCAGTTGATGAAGTCGACAAAGACGATGTGGTCAAATAATAATCATGGCTTTTATTACCAGAAACTCATGGTACAATAATGAAAGACAATAGATGCATCTACAGTTACATCCAAGGGGAGTGTCCTTAACAGTAGAGATAATGCACAGCCAATGTTAGTACAGCAAGGCTTGCCAGAGGGGAGATAGGCAGCTTGGCAGACATTCCCCACAGGAGGGAGCTCCACACGGCAGGGGCGGGCGTGGTGGGGAGGGAGCTCCACATGGCAGGGGAGGGGTGGTGAGGAGGGAGCTCCACACGCCAGGGGGAGGGGCGGTGGGGAGGGAGCTCCACACGGCAGGGGAGGGGCAGTGTGGAGGGAGATCTACACTGCAGGAGGGGAGGGGCGGTACAGAAGTCATGGTCTGCTCCACCAGGAAGACAGAGAAAGATAAATGATTTAACAGGCTGAACTGGGATTTGAATGAAGGAGGGTTTGAATGGGGGGTAACTTGGCCAGACTTGTTGATCAGGTGACATCTCCTGCTTGTGAGAGGCAGAGAAGCATTAATAGAAACTTGAAAAGTCAATGTTAATGCCATCTGGTTTGAGGGAATCCAGATGGAATATGAGATGGTCATATTCCATTTAGGCACCAATAGGAATTGAAGGTCATTTCCTCCAATTTGCGGGTGCTCTCAGTCTAGCAGGGCACGAGACCATAGACAAACGTATCAGGAAGGGAATGGGACAGGGAATTAAAATGGCTGGCCACGCTATTGCGGCGGACAGAGCTGCAGTGCTCAACAAAGCGATCTCCCAGCCTGCGCCCAGTCTCTCCAATGTCGAGGAGACCCTCTGAAAGTCAACACATTCTAATCCCTCATCAATTCAGAGGGAAATGTGCGGTGTGGAAGGGTTTTGCGTGCCTTCTTCAGACAATGATCCCGATAGATCACATCACTGGAGGGGGGGAGTCTCAGTGATCTCCTCTGCCACTCCTACAGTCCTGAGGGTTGACCTCCGATCCATTTCTCTGCAGCAACTGTAAGGCACTGAAGCAGCCGGCCAGGATGCTCTCGATAGAATTCCCGTAGAAAGTTGATGTGATGGTGGTCGGTAGCCTTGCCCACTTCAGAATCAGATTTATTGTCATTTAAAGATTAATAAATGAGCAAAATAAGAAGAGAAAGTGAGGGGGAATCTGTGGTTTATTCTCCATTCAGGAATCTGATGGCAGAGGGGAAGAAGCTGTCCTTGTGCCACTAGGTGTTCGTCTTCAGGCTCCTGTGCCTCCTTCTTGATGGTAGCAGAGTGAAGAGGGCAGGGCCTGGGTGCTGGGTGTCTTTGAGGATAGTGGCTGCTTTCTTAAGATGTCCGTGATGGCGCTGGCAGAGTTCACAACCCTTTTGTTCTCCCTGCTCATTGGCTCTTCTGTACCAGAGAGCAATGCCACCAGTCAGAATGGTCTCCCCATTACACCTGCAGAAAATTGCAAGAGTCTTTGTTGATGAACCAAATCTCCTCAAACATAGTATTACTGCTGACACCCAAGAATTTGAAGTTCTTACCCCTTTCCACTGCTGACCCCTTGATGATGTTCTCATGATTTCTCCCTCGTGAAGTCCACCATCACCTCCTTGGTTTTGCCAATGTTGAGTGCAAGGTTGTTATTGTGACACCACTCAACGAGCTGATCTACCTCCCTCCTTTCTGCTTCCTCGTTGCCGTCTGTGATTCTGCCGACGACCGTGGTCTCATCAGCAAGTTTCTAGATGGCACTGGAATTGTGCCTGGCCACACAGTCATGGGTGTAGAGTGAATAGAGCAGTGGGCTAAGCTTGGGGTGGTCCTGTGTTGAGTGTCAGTGAGGAGGAGACGTTGATTCTGATTCATACTGACTGTGGTTTTCTGATGAGGAAGTCAAGGATCCAGTTGTCGGGAGGGGTGCAGAGGCCCAAAGTTTGGAGCTTGTTCACCAGCATTAAGGGGATCATGGTGGTCTTCCCAGTCTTCTCAGGAAGTGCAGGCATTGGTGTGCCTTCCTGAAGAATGAGGAGATGTGTGTCCAGAAAAGGTCTCTGAATTTTTAAAAATTTTAAATTTAAATTCAGATATATAGAATGGTAACAGGCCCTTTGGCCCATGAGCCCGTGCTGTCCAATTATGTCCAAATGACCAACAACCCCCGGTATGTTTAGAACAGGGGAGGAAACCAGAGCCCCTGGGAAAAACCCACACGGGAACGCGGAGAACATACAAACTCCTTACAGACAGCAGGGGATTCGAATCCCGGTCTCAATCGCTAGTGCTGTAGCAGCTATGCCAACCGTGTCGCCCCAAAGTGGACTCCAAGAAACTCAGTTCTCTCCACTATAGATGGTGGTCATTCCTGGTCCTCCTGAAGTCTACATCTCCTTTGTCTTGGTTATTCCCGCACCATTTCATGAGATTTCACAAGATTTCAAGGCCGTGTCTTATAGGTCCCCACATAGTCAATGAGAATTGGAGGGGCAAGGAGATTGCTGCCAGGTGTAGATCAAACAAGGTTGTCATGGTTGGGGATTTCTACTTTCCAAATATTGGTGGGGAAAGTCATTGTGTGAAAGGTTTTGAGTTTAGAGCAAGGGTGGACAAACCCAAATTTATCCTGCCTACGATCTAAATTTATCTGTCCAGCACCACCCACCCGCCTCCCAACCCCTGTCTGGCGCCTCCGAAAAATCAGTGCGGCCTACCATTCAACCACTGACGCATTATCCGGCCCAGGGGTAGTAGGGTAAAATTTACCCTACTACTCCTGCTCTAGACAATGGAATTTGTCAAATGTGTGCAGGAAAGTTTCTCCAGGAGAGGCCAACAGGAGAGAGCAATACTTCCTCTCGTCTTTGCAAATTGGGCAGTGTTTGTGGATGAACATTGGGGAACTGGCGACAATTGTTCTATTAGGTTTAAGATAGTTCTGAAGAGAGACAGGGTGGGACAGTAAGTTAAAATTCAGAATTGGGCAAAAGACTAGAATAAAATACAGTTAATTGTAACAGGTTGTTTGAAGGGGAGGAACGTTGGGAAAATGGGATGATTTTAAAAGTATGTTAACAAGCATCAGGACACGCATATACCTGTTAGAATGGAGTGACAGGGAGGTGGGAAAGACGAGGACAATTCGGGCCCAAATCAAGAGCAAGGAGGAGGCAGGGGGCAGGGGCAAGCAGCTGGGATCAAGCGTCGACCAGGAGGAGTTTCAAGAATCATATGACCACTGAACCATAGAACACTACAGCACAGAAAACAGCCTATTCAGCCCCTCTAGTCTGTGCTGCCCACTAATTGTCTAGTCCCTTTGACCTGCTCCCATTCCATAACCCTCCGGGCCCCTCCCATCCATGTATCTATCCAATTTATTCTTAACACACACATCATCAAGCCCACATTCACCACATCAGATGGCAGCTCATTCCACACTCCCACCACTCTCTGAGGGAAGAACACCCCCCCCTCCAATGTTCCCCTAAACCTCCCCCCCCTTCATCTTAAAACCATGACCTCTGGTATTTATCTCCCCCAATCTAAGTGGGAAAAGCCTATTCGCATCCAGTCTGTCTCTACCTCTCATAATCTTGTAAACCTCTATCAAATCTCCCCTCATTCTTCTTCGCTCCAAAGAATAAAATCCTAACCTGTTTAATCTTTCTCTGTAACTCAACTCCTGAAGACCTGGCAACATCCTAGTCAATCTTCTCTGCTCTTTCAATCTTATTCATATCCTTCTTGTACTTAGGCAACCAGAACTGCACACAATACTCCAAATTTGGCCTCACCAATGCCTTCTTCAACATAACATCCAAACTCCTATTCTCAATACTTTGATTAACAAAGGCTAAAATGCCAAAAGCTTTCTATACAACCCTGTCTACATGCAACTCCACCTTCAGGGAACAATGTAACTGTATCCCAGATCTCTCTGGTCCTCTGTGCTTCTCAGTGCCCTAACATTTACAGTGAACATCGCACCTTGGTTTGTCCTTCCAAAATGCAACACCTCCCACGTGTCTGCATTAAATTCCATCTACCATTTGTTTGGCCCAGTCTCTCTGTTGCTCCAGATCCCCCTTCAAGCTTTGAAAATCTTCCTCACTGTCCACTTCGCCACCAATCTTAGTGTAATCTGCAAACTTGCTGATCCAATTTCCCACCTTATCATCCAGATCATTGATATAGACAACAAACAACAATGGTCCCAACACCGATCCCTGAGACACATCACTCGACACAGGCCTCCAGTCTGAGAAACAACCATCCACCACCACTCTCTGTCTTCTCCAACACAGCCCAATTATGAATCCAGTTTACAACCTCTCCGTGGATTCCTAGTGTCTTAACCTTCTGAACTAACCTCCCATGTGGGACCTTGTCAAAGGCCTCAATGAAGTCCATGTAGACAACATCCACAGCCTTTCCCTCATCTACCATTTTGGTCACTTAAACACAACGTACCATGCACAAAGCCACGCTGACTGTCCTAAATCAGCCCATGACTGTCCAAATGCCTAGATATCCTGTCTCTCAGAACTCCTTCCAACAATTTACCCACCATCAACATCAGGCTTACCGGTCTATAATTACCTGGTTTATTTTTGGACCCCTTTTTAAACCAACGGGGCAACATGAGTTACCCTCCAATCCTCTGGCACCTCACCTGTGGCTAAGAACATTTTGAATACATCATCCAGGGTCCATGAAATTTCTACACTTGTCTCCCTCATGGCCTGTGAGAATATCATAACCGGCCTAGGATATTTTTCTACCTTTATTTGCTGAAAGGCTGCAATTCCCTCCTCCTCCTTAATCTCCATCTGTTTCATGACCCTTCTGTTTGTTATCCTTCCTTCCTTCAAAATACCAGTTTCCTGAGTAAATACTGATGTAGAAAAACTGTTTAAATTCTCCCCCATTTTGTGAGGCTCCACACATACCTGACCACTCTGATCCTCTAGGGGACCAATTTTGTCCCTTACTGTCCTTTTAATCTTAATATACTTATAGAAACCCTGCAGGTTTTCCTTCACATGATCTGCCAGAGGAACCTCATGGCTTCCCTTTGCCTTCCTGATTTCCTCTTTGAGTAATTTCTTGCATTTCTAGACTTCATTAGCTCCTTGTTGCCTATACCCACTACACACCTCCTTCTTCTTCTTAACCAGACCGCCAATATCCCTTAAAAACCAGGGTTCCTTCTGCCTGGTAACTTTGCCTTTAACCCTAACAAGAACATCCAAAATCTGCACTCTCAAGATTTTGACTTTGAAGGCCTTCCACTTACTGAACACACGCCTGCCAGAAAACAACATCCCATTCCACTCTTCCTAGATCCTTTCTCATTTCCACAAAATTGGCCTTCCTCCAATTTAGAATCCCAACACAAGGACCAGATTTAACCTTTTCCATAATTAGCTTGAAGCTAATGACATTATGGTCACTTGACCTAAAATGTTCACCTACATGTAGATTTGTCAACTGACCTGTCTTGTTCCTTAATAGGAGATCAAGTGCTGCATCCTCTCTCATTGGTACATCGATATATTGAGTTAGAAAATGTCCTTGAACACATTTGACAAACTCCAACCCGTCCAACCATTTCATAGAATGGGAGTCCCAGTCAATATGTGGAAAGTTCAAATCTCCTCCTATCATAGCCTTCAGTTTCTTACATTGGTCTGCTATCTCCCTACAGATTTGCTCCAATTCTCTCTGATACTGTGCGGACTATAATACAACCCCATCAGTGTGGTCACAACTTTTCCGTTCCTCAACACCACCCAAGGGCCTCTGTAGACAAACCTTCCTGGCTGTCCTGACTTTGCGCAGCTGAGATATTTTCCCTGACCAGCAATCCCACTCCTCCCCCTTTCATCCCTCCCCCTCTATCACGTCTGAAACAGCGGAACTCCGGAACATGGAGCTGCCAGTCCTGCCCCTCCTGCAACCAAGTCTCACTAATAGCAATAATATCATAATCCCACATGCCAATCCATGCCCTAAGATCGTCAGCCTTTCTAACAATGCTCCTTTCATTAAAATAAGTACACCTGAGAACATTTCTATCACATACAAACCTGAGGAACAAGCTGAAAAGGGAAATCAGGAGGACAAAAAGAGGACAGAAGAGAGATCTCGCAGATCACAAGGTTTATTTTGAAATTACAAAGGACTTTTGCTATGTTGGGAATTTGAGCAATGAGGAATCAGAGATGGAAATGGGAGATATTTGTCAGTGCCTGGATACTTCAAGATTCCTCTTAACCATAACCATTTACAGCACAGAAACAGACAAGTTTGGCCCTACTAGTCCGTGACAAACATCTACACCCATCTAGTCCCACTGACCCACATTTGGCCCGTAACCCTCTCCCATCCATATTCCAATCCAACCTTTCCTTGAATATTAACATCGATCTCACTTCTACCACCACTGCCGGAAGTTCATTCCATACCCCTACCACCCTCTGCATGAAGAAACTCCCCCTTATTTGTTCGAATACTGTGACATTATTTTTTAAATTATATGTTATTTTTCCCAATGGAATATTTCCATGTTCCATTGCTGTATTCTCAGGCTCTCTTCTGATTTCCAGGTTGACATTATACATTTTTTGGCTACAGCTAAGGATATATAATAAATCTTTTTTGTGCTTCATCCAAATCGAGGCCAAGTTCTTTACTTCTTATATTACTTAGAAGAAAGATCTCTGAATTTTTTGGGATGTTGTTTTTTGTGATTTTATTTAATACCTGATTTAGATCTTCCCAAAACTTTTCCACTTTCTCACATGCCCAAATTGCATGTCCTGTTGTTCCCGTTTCCTTCTTACAGCGAAAACATCTATCTGATACTGTTGGGTCCCATTTATTTAACTTTTGGGGTGTGATGTATAGCCTGTGTATCCAGTTATATTGTATCATGAGTAACCTCGTGTTTATTGTATTTCTCATAGTTCTGGAGCATAGCTTTTCCCATGTTTCATTTTTTATCTTTATGTTTAGATCTTGTTCCCATTTTTGATTGGGTTTACCGTTTGTTTCCTCATTCTCTTTCTCTTGCAGTTTGATGTACATGTTTGTTATAAATCTTTTAATTATCATCGTGTCTGTAATCACATATTCAAAGCTGCTTCTTTCTGGTAACCTCAGCCAACTTCCCAATTTGTCCTTCAAGTAGGTTTTCAGTTGGTGGTATGCAAACATTGTACCGTGAGTTATACCATATTTGTCCTTCATTTGTTCAAAAGATAATAATTTATTTCCCAAAAAACAATTTTCTATTCTTTTGATCCCTTTTCTCTCCCATTCTCTAAAGGAAAGGTTATCTATTGTGAAAGAGATTAGTGGATTTTGCATGAATAATAATTTTGGTAATTGGTAATTTGTTTTTTTCCTTTCTACATGAATCTTCTTCCAAATGTTGAGCAGATGCGGACCGTACCTGGAACACAACAGAGAGGGCTTGCCTCGGACCTCCACCCCCCTAAAATGACAGAATGAGAAGACGAAATGAACTGACCCAGTGTGTAAAAGTAGATGACACAATTTTCTTGTTTATTTTAATTGTGTGAAGACATTATTTCATGGGTTTAATGTATTGTATATGTTGAATGTTTAGTGGGTAAGGGGGGGGGTGGGAAGGAGGGAGGGAAGGGAGAGGGGAAAAAGGGGAGAAAATGACACTGTGAATATTCAAGAGGGAAATGTTTGTGTGTATTTTGGTTAATATGGTTCATAGTGTGAAATATTAAAAAATTTAAAAAAAGAAACTCCCCCTTATGTTTCCCCTAAACTTCTCCCCTTTCACTCTCTATCCATGCCCTCTTGTTTGAATCTCCCCCACTTTCAGTGGGAAAAGCCCATCCATCCACAATTGACTCTATCTTTCCCCCTTATAATTTTGAATACCTCTATCAAATCACCCCTCAACCTTCTACGCTCCAGGGAATAAAGTCCCAGCCTGCTCAACTGTTCCCTGTAACTCAAACCCTGAAACACCGGTAACATTCTCATAAACCTCCTCTGCACTCTCTCTATTCTGTTTATATCCTTCCTGTAATTCAGTGACCAAAACTGCACACAGTATTCCAAACTTGGCCTCACTAATGCCAATGCCTTATACAACTTCATCATAACATCCCAACTCCTGTGTTCTATACTCTGGTTTATGAAAGCCAACATACTAAATGCCTTCTTCACCACCCTGTCCACATGTGATTCAACTTTCAGGGAATTATGTACCAGGACTCCTAAATCCCTTTGTTCCACTGCACTCCTCAAATCTCTACCATTTAACATACATGTCCTATTTTGATTAGTCCTACCCACATGTAGCACCTCATATTTAACAGTATTAAACTCCATTTGCCATCTTTCAGCCCACTCTTCTAACTGTCCTATATTACCCTGTAAGCTTTGATAATCTTCGTTACTGTTCATAACACTGCCAACCTTTGTATCATCTGCAAATTTACTAATCCAATTTGTCACCCTATCATCTAGATCGTTACTATATATAACAAACAGCAGTGGACTCAGTACCGATCCCTGAGGCCCTCCACTCGACACCGGCCTCCAATTCGACAAACAATTTTCCACCATTACTCTCTGGCATCTCCCATCTAACCATTGTTGAATCCATTTCACTACTTCATCATTAATACCTAATGCTTCCACCTTCTTTACTAACCTCTTATGGGGAACCTTGTCTAAAGCCTTACTCGTCCAAATAGACAACATCCAACACCTTTCCCTCATCAACCTTTTTAATAACCTCCTTGAAAAACTCTACAAGATTTGTTAGACATGATCTACCATGTACAAAACCATGCTGACTACTCCGAATCAATCCCTGTCCTTCCAAATAGTTGAATATACCATCTCTAAGAACATTTTCCATTAATTTACTCACCACCAACATCAGACTTACAGACCTATAATTACCAGGTTTACTTTTGGATATTTTTTGGAACAGCAGAACAACATGAGCCACCCTCCAGTCCTTGGCACTTACCCCGTGGCCAGTGACATTTTAAATATTTCTATCAATACAACACCCTCACTATTTGTTCACTAACCTCCCTCAGGGTCCTAGGGAATATTCTGTCAGGACCTGGAGATTTATCCACCCTGGTCTTTTTTAATTAAGCAAGCAGTACCTCCTCATTAATTCTTATATTATCCATGAGCTCCTGACCATATTTCTTCACTTCATCTGGCTAAATATTCTATTCCTTAGTGAATACTGAAGAAAAAAAATCATTTAAAATTTCACCCATCTCTTCTGGCTTCTCACGGAGCCAAACCCACTCATATTCAAGGGGTCCATTCTTTTTTTTTAACTTTAAATGTACCTGTAGAAATCCTTTGGATTTATTTTTACTTTTCCTGCCAAAGCAGTTTCATTTCTCCTTTTAGACTTTCTAATTTCCTTCTTAAGATTTATTTTACACTCCTTCTATTCCTCAAGCAGTTCATCCATTCCTTGCTGTTTATACCTGTCGTACACATCCCTCTTCCTCCAAACCAAGTTCCCAATATATTTTGAAAACCAAGACTCCCTACAGTTTCTAACCTTTCCTTTAATCCTCACAGGGACTGACCGACACTGCCCTCTCAGAACTTCGCCTTTGAATATCCTCCATTTATCTGCTACATTCTTCCCTGAAGATACCTTATCCCAATCCACATCCTCCAAATCTTTTCTCATCCCCTCCAAATTTGCTTTCTTCCAATCAAGGATCTCAACCTTTGGCCCACCTCTATTCTTTTCCATTACTAGTCTAAGACTAATAGTGTTGTGATCACTGGACCCAAAGTCCCCAACACAAACCTCTGTCACCTGACCAACCTTGTTCCCTAAAGGGAGATCCAATACTATCCCCTCTCAAGTTGGCTCTTCTACGTATCGATTAAGGAAATTTTCCTGGACACATTTAACAAACTCTACCCCATCCAGCCCCCTTACTCTATGGGTAAGTTAATGTTCAGAAAGTTGAAATCTCCCACAACTACCACGTTATGTTTATTACACATATATGCAATCTCCTTACAAATTTGCTCCTCTAATTCCCTTTGCCCATTTGGCGGTCAATAATACGCTCCCATTAATGTTTTCATGCCCCTGCCATTCCTCAATTCTGCCCAAATGATCCCACCAAACCCTCCTGCCACAGCACTGCTGCAAAGTTCTCTCTAATAAGCAATGCACCTCCTCCACCTTTTACCCCCCTGTTCTATTATGGTTTAAACAACACAGAATCCTGGAATATTTAACTGCCAAACATGCCCTTCCTGCAACCAAGTTTCACTAATGGCCACAATATCTTATTTCCACATGGCCGTCCGTGCCTTAAGCTCATCCTCCTTATTTACAATGCTCCTTGCATTAAAATATATGCACTTAAGAGACTCTCCTCCACATAAACTCCTTTTGTTACCAACTACTTTCACCTTCCTCCCTCCTTCATTTATATTTTTGTTCTGTTCCCTCCCTTCCTTCCAGCCCAGATGTTCTTCCTCCCTAATCTCTGAACTCTCATTCAGATTCCTACCCCCGTACCCTCCCAAACTAGTTTAAACTATTCCCAACAGCTCTAGCAAACCTGCCCATTAGGATATTGGTTCCCCTCCAGTTCAAGTGCAGCTCGTCCTTTTTGTACAGGTCAGACTTGCCCCAGAAGAGATCCCAATGATCCAGAAATCTAAACCCCTGCCCCTTGCACCAGCTCCTGAGCTCCACCTTCATCTTCCACAACTTCCTATTCCTACCCTCTCTAGCGCATGGCACAAGCAGCAATATCGAGATTGCCACCCTTGAGGTCCTGCTGTTCAACATCTTCCCTCATTCTATGTAATCCCTTCAGAATCACCAATGTCCGTGAATTTGCCTCTAACGTTCCCGCAGCTTCTGCAGCCGCACAGACTCCTGTCCGATCCATCGGCCACCAGGGCTCCAGATCCAGACCTTCCAACATGATCAGGTAGCCTTCAGGGCCTCAGGCCCTTCAGGGCCCTTCTTGCCCTCAGCACCCTCTTGAATCTCGACTCTGATACCTGGTTCCCATGAGCCAGTCTCCAGTGGCCTGTGCAACCTCCCTGAATGCAGCCTGTGTGGGTCCCTCAGCCACTGAGCCCCTCACTGTCATGGTCACCGCCATGTAGAATCATCTACTCTGCTTCTTCTTCTCAACGGGTGATGGTCTTCCCATTTCTGGTGCCCTGTGCCAGTCCACTGCTCCCCCAGAATTCATAACCCCTCATGTGGCCACTGCCCAGCACAGGCACTGCCATCTTGGGTTGTTACAGGATTTTAAATAAAAATGTAATTAAGTGTGGTGGAATCAGAGAAAGGTGAGCTGGTCCAGAAATCAGAGGGTGCGGCATGAGACCCACTTCTGTCTCCCACTCACACAAAGGGAGGTTTATGACCCAGGCCATGCACTCGGGTTCCGTAACGACATTAGCTGATAGAGCTGATAGAGTCAAGGATCTTCCTGCCCACATGAAAAAGGACAAGCTCTCTGGCTGATAGAGTTTGTGCCCCTTCAGAGGAGAGTGACCTATCGTGGACAAACGACATCTCCCCACTTGTCAGCAACAGCGGGGAACGTGGCGTGATGGTGTAGGGAGAAGACGTGGAAAAAGCCTCTCTTGGCAAAATTAATTAAAACATGACTTTTTAAATTAGTGAATATTTTTTAAACTTTTCTAAAGGTCTGAAAAGTTGACTGCAAAATATCTAAATCACAGACTCCAAAAAGACCCCGGCTACAACTGACTGAAGTTCCATGATGGAAGAAATTGGGCCGACCTTGGAGACTCAGCCTCCAATCCCTCGGGTAAGGATCCCAACTCCAGCGCCACCTTCTCGGGGAGCCGGAGAAGATGGCGCTGGAGCACGGAAAAAGAGTACGGAAATGACCGTTGAGCCAACGCGCCTGCGCAGAATATCGCGCATGCGCTACGGAAGTGATTGATTCGGAGCCTGCGGCCTGACTTCGACCACGGTAGCAAGTCAAATGAGGGCCAAGCAGAGAGAGCCCACATACAATTTCAACCACTGGCAACTTGTACAGAAGAAGTAGGTAGGAGGGGAATCCCAGGGAGAGGGATCAGAAGGAGGAAGAGACCAATATATTCAAGGTAAAGTGGGTGCAGATTATGTTACCCAAAAAAAAAACCTCTAGATCCACAGATTTTTTATAAAGTTTTGAAAAAATTGATTGAATTAGTGAAAAAATGGATGCAAATTTAGCAGAAGTGAAAACAGATTTTACCACTCAACTGGGAGCTATTAGGGAAGAAATGGCTGTAATGAAGACAGATCTGGCAAAACGTAATAAAACTATTGATAAAATTAAAATCAAAGTTCAAAACTTTGAAGAAGACTTTCAGGACTGTCACATGGAGGTAGAAGATCGTAAAGGTACAGTTAATAAGATAGAAGATTCTTTTATGGCGTGGGAAATTCAGGAAAAGGATTTATAGCAGAAAGTTGGAAAATCAGAGTCGAAGAAATAACGTGGAAGTTGTTCATTTGCCTGAGGACTTTGAGGGCACTAAATCCTGTACAAAAAGCCTGGGGGCCACAAAGCCCCTTTAATGATCCAGTATAACAGCATCTTCTTCTGTGTGGATTTGAGTCATGAAATTGTCAAAAGAAAAGAATTTAACCCAGCCAAGTCAGATTTTGTGGAAGAAATGATATAGATTTGCTTTTCGATATCCAGCAGTTCTTAAAAGTTTTTTTTATGGACAATATGAAGCACAAGTATTCTTCTATGCAGACTGAAGTAATTAAATTGTTAAAAGAAGAAACAAATTTAACCCAGCTGTGACAGAGCATATAGATTTGTTTTTTGGAGTTAAATCTGGAAAGGTTTGTTAGAGTAAGTTACATACAAACACTTTAAAACAGATCTTATTTGAAATATTGGAGGTCTGCCCTATGCTAAACATATCGGCCCCACAGCTTTTGCAAGAGCTTTGAAGAATGCTCAAGAGACTTCACTAATGGATTCTTGCTTACAAAAGGCAACAGATGAAAGATCTTGTTGAAGCCACATATTGTCTGGAAGAGAACTTGTTGTTTGAAGAGGGTCATGCGGTTTTGTAAACAGAGAAGTCAAACAGACTTTCTCTCAGAAAGAGAGATAGACACACACACACAGATCACTTCTGCAGTGTTACAGCCAGCAGAAGTGGCTGGGACTGGAATAGGACAAACTGGCAAGCTTGTGGAAAGCCCTTTTGGAGATGGCCTGGTCAAAGCCCTTGTGGTTCATGCAAGAGGAGAGGACTGGCTGCCTAATGTTTCACTTGAAATAAGGGAAACTAAAAGGAGCTCTGTGGTGACCTGAAAGAAAAAGGTTATAAATTTTGAGATAGTCAAATGGATTGAACATTGGCTGAAAGGGAGAGGCCAGAGAGTGGTAGTGGATAATTGTCTGTCAGGTTGGAGGCCGGTGACCAGTGGTGTGGCTCAAGGATCTGTATTGGGCCCATTGTTGTTCGTTATATACATTAATGATCTAGATGATGGGGTGGTGAATTGGATTAGTAAATATGCAGACGATACTAAGATAGGTGGAATAGTGGATAATGAAGAAGGTTTTCAAGGATTGCAGAGGGATTTGGGCTGCTTAGAAAAGTGGGCTGAAAAATGGCAGATGGAATTTAATGCTGATAAGTGTGAGGTGCTTCATTTTGGTAAGAAGAATCAGAACAGGACATACGTGGTAAATGGGAGAGCATTGAGGAATACAGAAGAGCAGAAAGATTTAGGAGTAACGGTACATCGTTCCCTGAAGGTAGAAACTCACGTGAATAGGGTGGTGAAGAAGGCTTTTAGTATGCTGGCCTTTATCAATCATTGCATGGAATATAGGAGTTGGGAGGTGATGTTGAGATTGTATAAGACGTTGGTGCGGCCTCATTTGAAGTTCTGTGTGCAGTTCTGGTCGCCTAATTATAGGAAGGATATAAACAGAGTGGAGAGAGTGCAGAGAAGGTTGACCAGAATGTTGCCTGGGTTTAAGCATCTGGAGTATGGGGAGAGATTGGACAGATTGGGTCTTTATTCTTTGGAGCGTAGAAGGTTGAGAGGGGATTTGATAGAAGTATTTAAGATTATGAAAGGGATAGACAGAATGGATGTGGATAGACTATTTCCGTTAAGAGGAGGAAAGTTTAAAACAAGAGGACATGAGTTAAGAATTAAGGGGCAGAGGTTTAGAGGTAACATGAGGGGGAACTTCTTTACTCAGAGAGTGGTAGCTGTGTGGAATCATCTTCCGGGAGAAATAGTGGCGGCGGAGTCAATTGTATTATTTAAGAAAAGGTTGGACAGGTCTATGGATGAGAAGAAGATGGAGGGTTATGGGCATTGTGCAGGGAGGTGGGATTAGAAAGGGGTGTTTGGTTCGGTGCGGACTAGAAGGGCCTAATGGCTTGTTTCCGTGCTGTAATTGTTATGTTATGTTATGTTATATGTTATGGAGAACCCTGAAGGGGCAAGTTTCTTCAGTAAGACACTGAAGTGACTGATGGAAGTACATCAGTTGTGGATGTCCAACAAACAACAAATCTCTCTCTGAAAATGGACAAGAACCTTCCTTACCTTTCAAGCACCAAAGCCTGGTGAACTTTATACATGTTAAATTCTATGCACAGTATAAGAATTTCCTGCAACCAGTGAACTTAAAGGAATGAGAAGTGAGATTGGACTGTGAACCAAAGAAACTTTCTGAACTTACACACACGTGCGCTTAGAATTAGAATGGGATTAAGTTAGGTTTGTTAACTTAAGTTAATGTTTGACTCTGTTTTCATGTTGAAAGATAATTAAAAGCAATTTTTGTTTAAGTAACCATTTGTCTTGGTGAATATCTATTGCTGCTGGGTTTATGGGTTGTCTCAGCTCATAACATTTTATGGGGACTCATCTGGGATTTGAACCCGTAACCTCTCGCTCGTCCATTCAGATTGAAAATTGGAGTTTTTGTGACATATTAGTTGTATATTTTCAAGCTAATTTAAAGCTTGTGTGTGGAAAAACAGCAGAATGGATGTTGATACATTTTTGTCGCCACATCACCTGCAGAGAAGAGAAAAGAGGAGCTGATGGTTATTTCTAAGGTTGTAGCATCTGTGCAGTGGGCCGAGCGGGCACACAGCGCATTATCGCGAACTGTCGTCTGCGTGGTTCTGCGGTTGTGCAGAAAAAATAATATGTACATCTGCATACTCAACTAATGGTCCGCACGTGAGAGATACTGAGCGTGGAGGAATAACACGTGAGTCTCCTGCCAGAAGGCGCGGGACACTTACAAGGCTAAATTTAAACCTGCCGGTCCTGTGGATCAGCAACAATGTCACTGTGACGTCCCACCTTGTCCCGTGGAGCCCGGGTTACACAGTATATAAAAGAAGCCTGTAAACTCTGAATAAATCAGTTTTGAGTTGACTAGTCTGGCGTGTGTTTTTGTATTACTTCAGTAGCTCTACCTTAGTAGCCGCTACAATTGGAATCATGTTGGGGTCAATCTGGGAAAGCTAAATTTCTTACTAAGTTGGATTTGTTGAAAGGTTACTGGTGTGTGCCTGTAACTGAGAGAGGAAATAATATTTCAGCTTTTGTAACGCTATCCAGTTTATGTGAGTACAACGTGTTACCTTTTGGCATGAAAAATGCCCCTGCAACATTCCAAAGGATGATTAATTTGGTAATCCAAGGGTTAACACATACAGATGGTTATACTGATGACTTGGTCACAAAAGGTGACACAAGGGAAGAACCTGAGGGAATTGGACAAATTGTTTGCAAGATTATCCAAAGTGAATTTAACTATTAATTTAGCAAAAAGTCAATTTGCAAATGCCACTGGGACACACTTGGGTCATGTAGTTGGTCAGGGCAAAGTTGCACCTATTTAAGCTAAGGTGAATGCAAATTCTGAGTTTCCTATTCCCAATCGCAAGAAATCAGTGAGAAGGTTTTTCGGAATGGCAGGATATTATAGGAAATTTTGCAGAAATTTTGCTGAGGCTGCTCTTCCTTTAACCAATCTTTTGAAGAAAGAGGAGAAATTTGTGTGGACTAAAGATTGTTAGGCAGCGTTAGAAAATTTAAAGGAGATGATATGTCATTGCCCTGTGTTAAAATCTCCTGATCTTGACAGACCATTTTCTGAGGCAGTGGATGCCAGTGAGGGGGCAGTAGGTGCAGTTTTATTACGAAAACATAATGAAATTGACCATCCAGTTGCCGACTTTTCAAAAACAATTCAATGTTCATTAAAGGGACTGTTCCACTATTGAAAAAGAACTGTTGACTATCATATTTGCTCTGCAGAAATTTGATGTATATCTCAGTACCTCTCAGGAATCAATTGTGATATTTACTGACCAAAATCCTCTGGTAATTTTGAATAAAATGAAGAATAAATAAAGAAGATTGTTAAAATGGAGTTTAATATTACAAGAATATCTCTTCTCTTTGGCTTGGCTTCGCGGACGAAGATTTATGGAGGGGGTAAAAGTCCACGTCAGCTGCAGGCTCGTTTGTGGCTGACAAGTCCGATGCGGGACAGGCAGACACGGTTGCAGCGGCTGCAGGGGAAAATTGGTTGGTTGGGGTTGGGTGTTGGGTTTTTCCTCCTTTGCCTTTTGTCAGTGAGGTGGGCTCTGCGGTCTTCTTCAAAGGAGGTTGCTGCCCGCCAAACTGTGAGGCGCCAAGATGCACGGTTTGAGGCGATATCAGCCCACTGGCGGTGGTCAATGTGGCAGGCACCAAGAGATTTCTTTAGGCAGTCCTTGTACCTTTTCTTTGGTGCACCTCTGTCACGGCGGCCAGTGGAGAGCTCGCCATATAACACGATCTTGGGAAGGCGATGGTCCTCCATTCTGGAGACGTGACCCACCCAGCGCAGCTGGATCTTCAGCAGCGTGGACTCGAGGCTGTCGACCTCTGCCATCTCGAGTACTTCGACGTTAGGGATGAAAGCACTCCAATGGATGTTGAGGATGGAGCGGAGACAACGCTGGTGGAAGCGTTCTAGGAGCCGTAGGTGATGCCGGTAGAGGACCCATGATTCGGAGCCGAACAGGAGTGTGGGTATGACAACGGCTCTGTATACGCTTATCTTTGTGAGGTTTTTCAGTTGGTTGTTTTTCCAGACTCTTTTGTGTAGTGTGCTAATTAATCACATCAGAGGTTTAAATAATGTGATAGCAGATTGTTTGTCAAGATATTAAAATTGATCATGTTTAGAAATATAAATTCTCCACGCTGGGTTACATGTTATAACGTGTTATATATTGTGTCTTGTTATTACTTTAGTAATTTTAAAGTCAGTTTAGTTATAACTGAATTTTAACTCAAGAATTAAAATTCCTTTGTAGGGGGAAAGTGTGACAGAGTATGTAGCTAGGTTTTTGGGAGATAAATTGGGGAAGGTCACATACGAACACTTTAAAACAGATCTTATTTAAAACACTGGAACTCTGCTCAAGCAAGACATGTCAGCACCAGAGCTTTTGCAAAAGCTTTGGAGAGTGCCCAAGAAACTTCACTAATGGATTTTTAAAAAATATTTTATTTATAATTTTTCACATAGGCTTGCAAACAAATACTGTGACCTGATAACGATAGCAGTTCACAATCGCTAATACATGTACATGTATTTCTTTTCTCCATGACTATATCGACAAGCCCGTGTCATTGCTCACCCCCTCCCCCCACCAATAAAACTAAACAATTAGTTCATACTACAATGTCAATAACAAACACCAACATTAAGGAGATGAATTAGAGTACAAATTGTAAAAAGAAATGAGAAAAGAAACAGGGACTATCAATCCACCCAGACTATAGATCTCAATCCACCTAGACTATAGACCAATGTTACAATCTCAATCCACCCAAACTATAGTCCCATCTGACAATCTCTATCCACCCAGATTATAGTCCCATATTACAATCTCAATCCACTTTGACTATTGTCCCATTTTACAATCTCAGTCCAACTAGACTATAGTCCCATGTTACAATCTCAATCCACCTAGACTAGAGTCCCATTTTACACTCTCAGTCCAACTAGACTATAGTCCCATGTTACAATCTAAGTCAACCTATACTATATTCCCATGTTACAATCTCAGTCCACCTGGACTATAGTCCCATGTTACAATCTCAATCCGCCCAAACTATAGTCCCATTTTACAATCTCTATCCACCCAGATTATAGTCCCATGTTACAATCTCAGTCCACCTAGAATATAGTCCCACGTTACAATCTCAATCCACCCAGACTATAGTCCCATATTACATTCTCAATCCTCCTAGACTATAGTCCCATGTTACAATCTCAGTCCACCCAGACTATAGTCCCATGTTTCAATCTCAATCCACCCAGACTATATTCCCATGTTACAACCTCAATCCACCCAGATTATAGTCCCATGTTACAATCTCAATCCTCCTAGACTATAGTCCCATATTACAATCTCAATCCTCCTAGACTATAGTCCCATGTTACAATCTCAATCCTCCTAGACTATAGTCCCATGTTACAATCTCAGTCCACCCAGACTATAGTCCCATGTTAATTTTTCCATAGAGACCCTTGGTACCTAACCATTCCAAAGAAGCCTCCTAACCATATGTGAAAACTGTTTGAAGAAACCCTGAGGCAGCAGCACAGGCAATGTTTGGAAAAGATACTGGAATATTGGCAACACATTCATTTTGGTGCAGTTGACCCTGCCTACCAGTGTGATAGGTAGGGGCATCCACCTCTTTAAGTCCTCCTTGACTCTTCCCAGCAAGGGAGCATAATTTAACTTGTATAAATTATTCAAGTCACTATCAATATTAACACCTATGTATTTGATCCCCTTCTGTGGCCACCTTAAACTACTAATTCCTTTAAATTGATTATAATTCCCCTCAGTGAGCGGCATCACCTCGCTCTTATTCCAATTGATCTTATACCCAGACAGCTCCCTATAGTTCTCCAGTACCTCCTGCAGCCTAGGCAGGGAAGTTGCAGGGTCCGTCAAATATATCCAGTACATTGACAGCAAACAAATTAATTTTGTGTTCCTCCTGGCCCACTCTATAACCTTTGATGGCTGGATCCTGCCGAATGACTTCTGCCAAAGGTTCCATAGCCAGCACAAAGAGAGATGGTGAGAGTGCGCACCCTTGCCAACAAGATCTGATAAGTGGAAAGGCTGTTGAGACCTGCCCATTGGTTCCAATTTTCGCCTTGGATGTGTGGTATAGCGCCCTAATCCAATTTAGAAAAATTGGTCCCAACCCTGCGTTCTCCAGCACCTTGAATAAAAATTCCCTTTCCAGTCTATCAAAGTTCTTTTCTGCATCCAAGGAGATGGCCAGACCCTTCTCATTTCTAGATTGCGCCAGATGCATAACACTCAGCAATCTGCCAATATTACCTGCTGCCTGCCTTCCCTGCTCAAAGCCTGTCCGATCCTTGTTTATCAATTTCGGCAAATGCAATGCCAGTCTCACCAGGGCTTTGGCAAGGATCTTGCAATCGGTATTCAGCAGATAAATTGGCCTATAGGAAGAGGGCATAAGTGGATCCTTACCCTTCTTCAACATCGTCATAACAATCGCCACTGTATAAGATTCTGGCAGGGTCCGCGTTTCCCTAGCCTGGTCCACTACCTCCATTTACAGAGGCATTAATAAATCCTTAAATTCTCGATAGAACTCACGCGGGAACCCATCCTCCCCTGGAGAATTGCCTGCTTGCAGCGCATTCAATGCTTTACCCAGTTCTTCCTCAGTAAAAGGAAGATCTGATCCTCTGGGTTCCGGGAGGGGAGGTCTAATCTGGCCACAAACTCGTATTCTTGATTGAGGTCCCGAGACAATTCAGATTTATATAATCCTTCATAAAATTCCCTGAAAGTCTCATTAATTTCCTTTGGTTTGTATGAGACCTGGCCATTCCCCATTTGTATTGCATTAATTGTTCTAGAGGCTTGTTGTGCCCTCAACCAACAAGTGAGTACCTTATGTGCTCTCTCCCCAACTCATAATATTTTTGTCTTGACCTCATAATAGTCTTTTCCATACTATACATCTGAAGCATATTATATTCCAATTTCCTGTTTATGAGAGCTCTGTAATGGTCCTCTAGGCCAGATTCCTGAAAATCCTTCTCTCATTGGGTAATGTCCTTTTCCAATTCCTCCACTTCACTCATATAATTTTTCTTGACCATTTTCATATACCCAATTATCTGACCCCTCAAGTATGCCTTGAGGGTGTCCCATAGAAGAAATTTATCTGGAATAGAGGGGCAGTTGTCCTCACAAAACTGAGTTATTTGAGATCTTATAAAGCTACAAAACTTGGGCTTTTTCAATAGCAAAGTGTTAAGATGCCACCTATATGCCATGTCCTGCTTATCTGGCATGTCTATAGTCAAGATCAGGGGGAGTGGTCTGAGAGAAGTCTCGCTCTGTACTTGACTTCCATGATCCTACCCTCTAAATGGGCTGAAGCCAAAAATAAATCTATTCTGGAGTGGGAGTCATGTTGTTTCGAGTAGAATGAGTAGTCTCTCTCTCTTGGATGCATTCTACACCACACATCTATTAAATTCAACTCTCTCATACAGTCAATGGTGGCTTTCACCACTCTAGTCCTTGTTGTACGGTTTGTGGACTTGTCCAATAGAGGATCCAGGCATAAATTAGAGTCGCTCCCTATCAAAATATTTTCACTTCCCTCCACCAAATGTAGGGAAATGTCCTGTATACATATTTCATCATCAAAATTGACTAGGGCCCAGGACTCTAAGTAAACACATTGACTAGGGTCCAGGACTCTGAGTATATTTGACAGTCCACCATTACGAATCTACCCATTTTGTCTGCAGTCACCCTCTGCACCTACACTGGAACACTTTTCCTTTCTAAAAGGGCCACTCCCCTTGCTTTTGAGCCAAATGAGGAGGATATTACCTGGCCCACCCACTCTCTTTTTAACTTTTGATGTTCCCGCTCAGTAAAGTGTGTCTCTTGAAGAAAGGCCAAATCCACCCCTATTTTTTTAATGTGTGCCAAGACTGTTTAAGCCACACATGTCAAACTCTGGCCCACGGGCCAAATTTGGCCCGCGATATAATTATATTTGGCCCGCAAGATCATTTCAAAAATGTATTAGAGGTGGCCCGCCCTGCAGCGAGAGCCATGCTGTTTTTTGGTAATGTCACCCCCACCATCCTCCCCTTCATTGCACATCCTTCCCCATTGTAACACGAGAAATTGTAACATGAGAAGTCTGTCGATGTCATCAGCCGGCAAGCCAGTTGGAAGGCTCCCCGCACAACCAGTCACTTCTCCCACCTGTCGAGCGGTGCGGCGGATTGGAGAGCGCCTGTGATTTCCTGTCGGCGCGACGGGCATGGCAGGCTGCGCACGGCCCCGGGCAGCGCGAGCCCCGCGCGACTGGCACCGGACGGCCCTTCCACAGCGCGAGCGCACTTCTCCCGGTTGCCACGGCTTCAGCGCTGGCACCCACATGGACCCCAGGGACGGCTGGTTCGGCCCTGCACGTGAAGAGAGAGATGGTGGCTGTCTGCAAAGGCTGATCGGCAGTGCGCTGGGCCTGAGTGGGTGGGTAAGCAGGGGTGGGCAGAGGGTTTAGGTGAGGAGTAATGGGCAGGGGAAGTTATGGTGGTGCGAGGGGCAGTTAGAGGGATGGATGAGTAGAAGGAGGGGTGGATAGGGAAGAGGTAAAATGGGAGGGGCAGGGCGAGTAGGGGAGGGGTGATTAGAGGATGAGAGACGGGTAGAGGGAGGAACAGGTTGAGGGGAGAGGCAGTAGAGGGGCGTGTATAGGATGGGGTGGGTAGAGGCAGAGCGAGTGGAGTGAGGGGTGAGTAGAGGTTTTGTAAAGGACTGGTCAGGTAGAGGGATGGTGGGTCGAGGGTGAATAGAGGCCTAGAGCCTGAGGAGTGAGCAGGAAATGCTGAGTCCTGATGCAGGCCAAAATGGACACAGCCTGTGAATGCTGGCTACATCTCCGCAGGGACCAAATATGTTTCCCTCAGGTCAAGCAAAGGATGAACTTGAGGTACCTACTCCTGACCTGTAACATTATCCTCCTAAAGTTATATCCTAAAGTTTAACATTACATATGTTGAAAGAAGAGAAAACATGCAGATGATGTTGAAAATTTTCAATAAATATTTAGTTAAGCCCTCAACTTAGTCCAAGTTTTAAATTTTGGCCCTCCGTGAATTTGAATTTGACACCCCTGGTTTAAGCTGTTAACGTTAAAAGAGACTACCTTTATGCTCTTAGTCATTATCTCCAAGTTCTTCCCAAGGTACTCCCTCCATCACTATGACCCCCCCCCCCCCCCCACGCACCCCCAATCTCTTACCGTCCGACCTTTGGTCCGTTCCACCTGACCCTTGAGAGTCAGGAAATAAAAAACAAGGGGGGGGGAGACAAAGACAATAATTCAAATAACTGAGCAAAACAACTTGAAACCAAATGGAAAAGACGTTCACAGTCAGACTTCCCTTTCATCCCACAC
Source organism: Narcine bancroftii (assembly GCF_036971445.1). NCBI lineage: Eukaryota > Metazoa > Chordata > Chondrichthyes > Torpediniformes > Narcinidae > Narcine > Narcine bancroftii. The sequence continues at coordinate 3,619,281 of NC_091472.1, forward strand.
TACCTCCCTCCCCCCTCTATTTTGTTGATAACTTTCACTGATTACCAACAAAGCCCTTGTACAACATGCTGTCCCATTGGCCCCCATCAACTCCTTTCCCCAACTCATGAGCTGACCAGGAAAAACTAATATTACAACTTTTCATTTGTTTGGTCTAACCTCTTTCTCAACTTCTGTATTTATACAATTTAGATAACATTAAAAACAAAACCCATGTTATTATAGTCCAAGGGATGTTTATATCCCACTATGGGTCAAATTTGTTACTTATTAAAACTATCCCAGGCGGTCCCCTGACTAGACTTTACATTCCCATCGTACTCCCCAACGTTGATAAGCCTGTGACATATTCCTGGGCTTTTCCCGGATCTATTAAAAATTTCTTTGGTCCTTCTGGCAATTATATCTTCAGGGTGCCTGGGTACCTCCACACTCATTCATATTTCTTCTGCTTGAGCATTCTCTTAGCCGGTTCAAACGCCTTCCAGGCCTTCAGGAGTGCCGAGCAAATATCTGGAGAAAAAGATCTTGTTCCCCTCTAACTCTAGAGGGGATCCCCTTCTCTTTCCCCGATCGCTGCCGCTCCTAATATTTTCTCCCTGTCCCGGCAACAGCCTCACCAGAACAGCCTTTGCCTGGGACCGGGTTTGGGGAAGAGGGACCTGTGTGCTCTCTCTACCTCTATTCTTTCACCCAGTATCCCCTTACCCAACACCTCAGTGATCCAGGTTTGAAAGAAGCGAACTGGATTCTGACCTTCCACCCCCTCCCTTAGCCCCACTATTTTAATATTGTTCCTCCTGCTATAATTCTCGTGGGCATCCAGCTTCTTCCAGATGCTCTCCCTTTCATTTATTAACTTTTCCATTTTATTGAACATAATATGGATATCATCTTCATTTTTATTTATTCTTTCTTCTGCTTCGGTCACCCTGTCCATTAGCCCAGATAGGGTGCCCTGTCCAGATTTTTTCCCCATATCCTGGGCACTTTTGTCCACAGCTAGGAAGAGCCTGCCCTCCATCTGCCCTAGCTTGTTAATTACATCCTGCAGGGAGGGCTCTGGGCCTCCCTGCATACTTTTCCTTAACAGTCCTTTTCCCCTTGGTCTCCTAGCTTCACAGGGTCTACCCTTGCCGATGGACTCTTCCTCCTCTGGACTGCTGGACCACACTTCTCTGCTGCTGGTGCTCCCTGCCTCCTCTGAGCCAGTGCTGGACTGCCCCCTCTGAAGTCGCCTGCTGTTGGGACTCCCGCTGAGACTTGAAGTTTCATAGAAAGATAGAAGATAGGAGCAGGAGTAGGTCATTCGGCCCTTCGAGCCTGCTCCGCCATTCAACAAGATCATGGCTGATCTTAAAGTTCAGTACCCCGTCCCCGCCTTCTCTCCGTAACCTTTAATACCCTTATACTGAAGAAATAGATCTAATTCCCTCTTAAATATATTTAATGAACCTGCCTCTACTGCCCTCTGTGGCAATGAATTCCACAGATTCACCACCCTCTGGGTCAAAAAATTCCTCCTCATCTCGGTCCTAAATGGTTTGCCTATTATCCTCAAACCATGGCCCCGGGTGCTGGATTTTCCCATCCTTGGAAACATCCCACCTGCATCCATTCTGTCCAGTCCTGCCAGAATTTTATAGGTCTCTATGAGATCCCCTCTCAATCTTCTAAACTCCAGCGAGTACAATCCCAATTTGCACAATCTTTCCTCCTAAGTCATTCCTGCCATTCCAGGTATCAGCCTGGTGAATCGCCTCTGCACTCCCTCCATTGCAAGAACATCCTTCCTTCGATAAGGTGACCAAAACTGCACACAATACTCCAGGTGGGGTCTCACCAAGGCCCTGTACAGCTGCAGTAAGGTATCCTTGTTCCTAGACTCAAACCCTCTTGATATGAAGGCCAACATACCATTTGCCTTTTTAACCGCCTGCTGGACCTGCATGCTCGCCTTCAGAGACTGGTGTACAAGTACCCCTAGGTCTCTCTGCACTTCCCCATCTCCCAATCTATTGCCATTCAAATAGTAATCTGCCCTCCGGTTTGTATTACCAAAGTGGATAACCTCACATTGATCCACATTGTAGTGCATTTGCCATGGATCTGCCCAGTCCCTCAATTTATCCAAATCACACTGGAGCTTCCTGACCCCCTCTTCCGTGCACACAACCCCTCCTAGCTTAGTGTCATCTGCAAATTTGGAGATATTCCATCCAATCCCCTCATCCAGATCATTAATGTAAATTGTGAACAGCTGGGGTCCCAGTACAGATCCCTGTGGCACCCCACTGGTCACCGCCTGCCACTCAGAAAACGAGCCGTTTATCCCAACTCTCTGTCTTCTACCTGCCAGCCAGTTCTCAAACCACATCAATACTTTGTCCCCAATCCCAGGAGCCTTGATTTTGGAAGCCAATCGTTTATGCGGGACCTTATCGAAGGCCTTTTGGAAGTCCAGGTACACCACATCCACTGGCTCTCCCCCATCTATTTTACCTGTCACCATCTCAAAGAATTCCAATAGATTTGTCAAGCACGATTTACCTTTTGTAAATCCATGTTGACTCCATCCGATCCCTTCTCTGCTAGTCATATGCTCCGCTATTACATCCTTAATAATGGATTCCATCATTTTGCCCACTACTGATGTAAGGCTCACCGGCCGATAATTCCCCGCTTTTTCTCTACCCCCCTTTTTAAATAGTGGGGTAACATTAGCTACCCTCCAATCCATGGGTACTGATCCTGAGTCTATCGAGTTCTGGAAAATAATTCTTAAAGCATCTGCTATCTGAATTAAGTTTCACTTTCTCCCTTAGTGATGGCAGCAACACCGGTTTCTTGCAGTTTCCCCTTTTGTCGGGAAGGTCCGTTACCCACGGGGTTGCGGTGCTGTCCCGCACCCAACGCTGATGCCGACTTCACCTCGGACCTCACATCTGCCGTGAGTGCATCCGTCTTTGCGATCCTGCTGTGGGAGGGGGGATGCAGCCCTTTCCTTCTCTCCAGAGGCTTCCAGAGGGGTTTCCCTGCGTACCTGCCGGGTATTGACACTGGATTCGTCCAGGACTTGTTCTCCCCATCTGGTGAGTTCCTCCTTTGGAGCTATAGTTCCCATTTCGTGCCCTTGCGTGGTCCTACCATTTTCCTCTCCACAAGGCATTCCAGGCTTGCCCTCTCACCTCAGTGGTGATTCTTTCGCACTCTTGCTTGCAGACTTGCTTTTTTTGGTCATGTTGCATTGAAAAATTCTTCTCATATCCTTTTTTGGTGTTTTGGATGGGTCATTTGAGGTTTTGATCTTGTTTGTAATCAAAAATCCTGGGAGAATAACATTGAAATATTCGAACAAGTATGGGAGCCTTACATTAAATACAATAGCGAAAACCTACCGGGAACAAACATTACCTAAGTTGATGGAAGGAGAAGAAAAGAAAAGAATGGACTCAGTAGAATTTCTGGTGTATTTTTGTTGAATGACAACATTGTCTAACTGAATTCATGCAACCTAGATTGTATAACTAAAATGGATGAGAGGGGGGGGGGATGGGGGGGTGGCTTGGGAGGAGGGAGGGGGGAGGGAGAAAAAGTCACTGTAAATGTGTGGAAAAGAAAAAGTGTATATCATGGCTATTGTGATTTATGGTGTGAAAAATAAAATATTTAAAAAAATAAAAAATAAAAAAAAAAAATAAAAAAAATCCTGGGAGCTCTAGGAATCCACCTCCTCAGTAACTGATGAAATAATTTGTCGGATCCACAGACTATCTGATGTGGCACTTGCTGTTCTAGGAGGGTCATGTGGTTTTTCAAGCAGAGAGGGAGTCAAACAGGCTTTCTCTATGAGTGAGAGAGAGAGAGAGAGAGAGATCAGTGCTGCAGTGCTACGGTCAACCGCAGCAGCTGGGACTGGAACAGGTCACGCTGGCAAGCTTGTGGAAACCCCAATTTGGAAGATGCATTTTGAGTGCTTAGTTCAGCCTGGTCAATGCCCTTGTGGTTCATGCAAGAGGAGAGGACTGGCTGTCTAATGTTTCATTTGAAATAAGGGAAACAAAAAGGAACTCTGTGGTGATCTGAAAGAAAGAGGTTATCATCTGGAGAACCCAAAGGGGCAAGTCTCGTCAGCAAGACACTGAAATGACTGATGGAAGTACATCAGTTGTGAATGTCCAACAAACAACAAATCTCTCTCTGAAAATGGACAAGAACCTTCCTGAGCAGTAACTTTTTACCTTTCAAGCACCAAAGCCTGGTGAACAGTATAAATGTTAAATTCTGTACACAGTATAAGAATTGCCTGCAACCAGTGAACTTGGAGGAATGAGAAGTGAGATTGGACTGTGAACCAAAGAACTTTTCTGAACTTCCACACACATTATATACACGTGCGCTTAGAATTAGAAAGGGGTTAAGTTATGTTATTTAAGTCAATAGTGATAAGCTAAAGTATGATACTGTTTCTAATGTTTAAACTTAATTAAAAGCAACCTTTGTTTAAGTAACCATTTGTCCTGGTGAATATCTATTGCTGCTGGGTTTTGGGGTCCTCTGGGCTTGTAACACAGATGACCAACAATTTGGGCCTCTACCATTTGCCAGGGGTGTTTCCTAAATCATCAAGGACCCCTTCATCCCCGCCCACTGAATCTTTCCGCTGTTCCTGTCGGGGAAGAGATACGGGAGGATCAGAGCCAACACCACCAGGCTGGGGAACAGCTTCTTCCCACGGGCAGCGAGAATGAATGAGGCAACACCGCAGCACCTTTGTGGCAGCCACGCTCAGCTACATCCCCCAGCTGAACACACTGGGTGCTTCACGCTGAGCTGTTGAAGAGCAATGAGACAGAGAAGAGAGATGGACCCCTCACCATCTCTCCCACCCTCTGCAGTCCACTCCTCCAACACACCAATCCCCTCCATGAGCCCCATCTTTCACACTTTCATCCAAATCCCTCCAATCACCAGCAAGCTCCAACAACCCAATCCCCTCCAAACCCACTACACCTCATGCCCAACCACCTCCTCGACCACAGTCTGACCCCCAACATCTCCGACCCTCCTCTTCCCCTTCTCCTCCCCCACTCCTTTCCCCGCCTGCTCTCTTCACCCTTCGCACCCACCCCTCCTCTCCTCAATCATTCAATCTCCTTCCTGCCCCTTTCCCATCTCCCTATTCCCTCTCACCCTCTCCCTGTTCCTCTTCCCTACATTCTCCTACCTGCTGCCTTCCCCACTTCCATTCTGTCCACCTCCACTCTCCCCCACCACCACATTCCCCCACCTCCATACTCCCACCAGCACCTCCTCACACGTGGTCTCCATACCTCCGTGACCCCTGTGTTCCCGCCACCACTTTACACCCCTTGACGCAGCCACAGAGACAGAGAATTGGAGCTGGAGATGGACGAGCCGCTGATCTTCAGGGAAGCGGAGAAGAATGTTGCTTATAATCACGGCGAGGTGTTCCCGCCTCAGGCTGCAGGTCATCTCATTACAGGAAGGATGTGGAAGCTGTGGAGAGGGGGGTCAAGGCGATTCACCAGGATGTTGCCTAGATTGGAAAATAAGTTTTATGATGCAAGGTGAGCAGAGCTGGGAATTTTGTCTTTGGAGCATAGAAGGAAGAGAGGAGAGTGAAGAAATTAAAACCGAGACTAAGGTCCTGAATTTAAATAAAGGGAATTATGATGGTATGAGACGGGAGTTGAGTAAGATTGATTGGGTGGTGTTTATGGGGGAGTTGACTGTGGATAGACAATGGAAAGCATTCACAGATCTAATGGAGAAATTGCAAAAATCATTTATACCGGTTTGGCATAAAAATAAACCAAAAAAGGTGACTCAACCGTGGATAACAAGGGAAATTAGAGACAGTATTGGGTCCAAAGAGAGAGCATATCAACTGGCCAAAAAAAGTACCACAACCGAAGACTGGGAGCAGTTCAAGATGCATCAAAGGAGGACAAAGGGATTCATCAAGAGAGCAAAAATAAATTACGAAAGTAAGCTTGCGGCAAATATAAAAACCGACTGCAAAAGCTTTTATAAATATGTCAAGAGGAAAAGATTGGTGAAATCCAGAGTAGGTCCCTTGCAGTCGGAATCAGGGGAATATATAATGGGGAATAAGGAAATGGCAGAGCAATTAAATTCTTACTTTAGTTCTGTTTTACAAGAGAGGATACAAATAACCTCCCAAGGATGTTGGGAAACATAGAGACTAATGCAAGGGAGGAACTGAAAGAAATCAGTATCTCTAAGGACATGGTCTTGGGGAAATTGATAGGATTGAAGGCAGATAAATCCCAAGGGCCTGATAATCTACATCCTAGGGTACTCAAGGAAGTGGCCATTCAGATAGCAGATGCTTTAAGAATTATTTTCCAGAACTCGATAGAATCAGGATCAGAATCAGTATTTTTACCAATTTGACTAGTCCAATCTATATGCAAATTAAAGTCTCCCATGATGACGGCTGTTCCCTTATTGCACGCTTCTCTAATTTCTCTTTTAATGCCTTCCCTCACCTCTACACTACTATTTGGAGGCCTATGTACCACACCCACTAACGTTTTCCGCCCCTTGCTATTCCTCAGTTCTACCCATATAGATTCCGCATCTTCTGAGTTGATCCTGGAGGATAGCTAATGTTACCCCACTATTTAAAAAGGGGGGTAGAGAAAAAGCGGGGAATTATAGGCCGATGAGCCTTACATCAGTAGTGGGCAAAATGATGGAATCCATTATTAAGGATGTAATAGCGGAGCATATGACTAGCAGAGAAGGGATCGGACAGAGTTAACATGGATTTACAAAAGGTAAATCGAGCTTGACAAATCTATTGGAATTCTTTGAGATGGTGACAGGTAAAATAGATGGGGGAGAGCCAGTGGATGTGGTGTACCTGGACTTCCAAAAGGCCTTCAATAATGTCCCGCATAAACGACGCTTACAAAATCAAGGCTCATGGGATTGGGGGTAAAGTATTGATGTGGATTGAGAACTGGCTGGCAGGTAGAAGACAGAGAGTTGGGATAAATGGCTCGTTTTCTGAGTGGCAGGCGGTGACCAGTGGGGTACCACAGGGATCTGTACTGGGACCCCAGCTGTTCACAATTTACATTAATGATCTGGATGAGGGGATTGGATGGAATATCTCCAAATTTGCAGATGACACTAAGCTTGGAGGGGTTGTGTGAAAGGAAGAGGGGGTCAGGAAGCTCCAGTGTGATTTGGATAAATTGAGGGACTGGGCAGATTCATGGCAAATGCACTACAATGTGGATAAATGTGAGGTTATCCACTTTGGTAATACAAACCGGAGGGCAGATTACTATTTGAATGGCAATACATTAGGAGATGGGGAAGTGTAGAGAGACCTAGGGATACTTGTACACCAGTCTCTGAAGGCGAGCATGCAGATACAGCAGGCGGTTAAAAAGGCAAATGGGATGTTGGCCTTCATATCAAGAGGGTTTGAGTCTAGGAACAAGGATACCTTACTACAGCTGTAGAGGGCCTTGGTGAGACCCCACCTGGAGTATTGTGTGCAGTTTTGGTCACCTTATCTAAGGAAGGATGTTCTTGCAATGGAGGGAGTGCAGAGGCGATTCACCAGGCTGATACCTGGAATGGCAGGAATGACTTATGAGGAAAGCTTGCGCAAATTGGGATTGTACTCGCTGGAGTTTAGAAGATTGAGAGGGGATCTCATAGAGACATATAAAATTCTGGCAGGACTGGACAGATGGATGCAGATGGGATGTTTCCAAGGATGGGAAAATCCAGAACCCGGGTCCATGGTTTGAGGATAATAGGCAAACCTTTTAGGACCGAGATGAGGAAGAATTTCTTGACCCAGAGGGTGGTGAATCTGTGGAATTCATTGCCACAGAGGGCAGTGGAGGCAGGTTCATTAAATCTATTGAAGATGGAATTGGATCTATTTCTTCAGTATAAAGGTATTAAAGGTTACGGAGAGAAGGCGGGGACGGGGTACTGAACTTTAAGATCAGCCATGATCTCGTTGAATGGCAGAGCAGGCTCGAAGGGCCGAATGACCTACTCCTGCTCCTATCTTCTATGTTTCTATGTTAACCATTTTGGGAAGGGTTTAGATTGGTTTTGGAGAAATTATTTAAAATTAAATTACCATTAGACCCATCGATTTTTTTTTGTTGGACTATATGATTTATTTGAAGGGATTGGGGTTGGATAAATTTCAAATTTCATTTGTACGTTTAGTGTTATCTGTAGCATGAAAATGTGTAGCTAGTACTTGGAAAGATAAGGTGGAGATTAACATAGTATGTTGGCAATGAATTAAGGGCTTGTATTTGTAGGGAAAAAAATACATGTAATTTGCATGATAATTATTCTTATTTTGTTAATATGTGGCCTCCTTACCTGGACTATATGAATTTGAAAATACTTTGAAACATTCTATATATTCTGTTTTGTTTTTGTCTTTGGCTCCCCTTAAAGGGGGTGGCTCGGGGGGGTGGGAGAGTGGGGAGGGTTTCTTTTTTATATAAAATTGATTTCATTTTGTTAAGTTTGATTGTATTAATGATTAAAAATCATTTAAATATTTTTTTTTAAAAACAAAGCCCCCTCCTCCTCCACTGATCCTGCTCAACCCACTGACCTCCTCCAGCATCTGCCTCATCTGGCCTGGCCCCTCTGCCCACAAGACATAACAAACACAGGATTCCTCTTGTCCTCACCTACCACCCTACATCCAACACTCCATCCTCTGTAATTTCTGCCATCCACAACATGATGTCACTACTAGATGCATCTTCCCCACTCTTCCCTTCTGTCGGGACCACTCCCTCCGTAACTCCCTCATCCACTCATCCCTTCCCACCAATCACTCCCCCTTCCCCCCTTGGCACTCACCCAGGAAGTGCCACACTTGCACCCACCCCTCCTCCTTCACCACCACTTGTGTGCATCCATGAGAGTGATCGACTTCATCCGGTACTCCCTTTGTGGCCTTCTCTACATCGGAGAGACTGGGTGCAGACAGGGAGATCGCTTCTCTGAGCACCTTCACCAAGTTCACATCAGGTAGAGATCACCCAGTGGTGCACCACTTCAATTCCGCGTCGTCTATCCCAGCGAAACCACCCATAAATTGGAGGATCCGCACTTGATTTTCTGTCTGGGATCTCTCCAACCGGACGGCATTAACGTCGATTTCTCCAGTCTCTGAGAGCACACTCTCTGTTCTCCCTCCCTTCCCTTTCCCTCTGTCTTCTTTCCCTCAGCTCTCCACCCCCTTCGCTCTTCATTCGCAGAGCTGTCCCCCCTCCCCCTGTTTGCTGCTGTGCCCTCCCTCCCTTATCCTCTTATAACCTCCCGCCTGGAGGGCAGTCCTGCTCTCCCTGCCCCTCGACCCCACCATTTTGTTTGGGCACCTGCCCACATTTTTTCATAACTTGATGAAGGGCTCAAGCCTGAAACGTTGTTTATGCATCTTTATCTTTCCTGTATATATGAAGTTCTGTGTCCCTAGTGTACACACACTCAAATGAACACACTCACTCGTTCTTCAGTACAAAAAGGAATAAGGCCCTCTTTATTTTCTCAGCCACAACAAAGCATTCTTCATTTCCCCAAAGACCACCCAGCCAACCCCTTCTGATCTTCTCATTGGCTCTCTGCCACAGGGCTCTCCATCTCCTCCCCCTATGTCTGCGATCCATTGCAGCGTACACAGCCCCCACCTGGCACTGCCACTCCCGGATACGTCACTAGTGGCGACTGGCGCTGCTCCAACACAGGTAAGTGCATGACTGCAAAAGTTCACTGCGTGGCCTGCTGGGTTTCTCCAGCATTGTGCATCGTTTTAACTTCAACCACGGTATCTGCAGACTTTCGTGTTTCACTTGTTTCCTCAATGCCTGAGATCCTGGCATCTCCACCCTCCTGTCTCTGCAACCCCTGACTATAAGAGTCCCTGTAGCCATGAAGACCTCACCAGGACACTGTCTCGCTGGTGAATGACCCCCTGAGAAAGATACTCCCCCTGCTTGGTTCTGGTCGCCGAGAAATGAAATGTCCAGAGCATCGGGGACAGAGTAAAGGATCTAGCGAAGGCAAAAGATATCCTAAGTTCTCGAGAAGAAGGATGGAGATGCAAGGACGTGGTGCCAGAAATGGGGAAGTCACAGCAATCTCTGGCTAAACCGGAATGGTGTGAGTCTTTAGATAGTACAAGGTCACGTGGGGAATTATGCAGGTGGTATCAGTGTTTAAAGCAATTGTAGAATATCAAATTTACCGAACTTACAAAAAAATTGTTTCCATCCAAAACTCAGAAGAACAGGAGTTGGGATGTTATGGTAAAGTTGTATAAGACACTGGTGAGGCCAAATTTGGGGTATTGTGTGCAGTTTTGGTCACCGAACTACAGGAAAGGTATGAACAATATAGAAAGAGTGCAGAAAAGATTTACTAGGATGTTGCGCCAATTTCAAGAACTGAGTTACAGGGAAAGGTGAAACAGGTTCGGACAGATTCACGGATAGGTGAGGTATGGAGGGCTATGGACTGGATTAAAAAAATGGTTCGGCACAGACTAGAAAGGCCGAAGGGGCCTGTTCATGTGTTGAATTGTTCTGTGGTTCTATGGTTTTCAGAAGTTATCTCGGAGAAGTCCAGCATCATCTAGCTCCTGGCAAGATCTAATCTACGTCACAAATCCTCATTGAGTGAGGGAGAGGGGAAAAGTGAGGGGGGCCCATTAAAGGGGACACCGGTGGTTGTATTTAACACCCTACCATCGCGGGGGTCTGTATCCAATATGGTGGCTCCTTTGACCAGCAGCGGCCATGTAGTGTTGAAGACTCCAGGGAAGTGGAGGCCTGGTGCAGGGCACAAGAAACTGGGGAGTCCATCCTCCCCCATTTGAGAAGGAGAAGCAAAGGATTTGACCCACAGAATGGTGACCTCGGCAGTGGACTATTGAACAGCTCTTCAGCTGAAGAACAAACAGGCAGCAGGGCTGCTTGAGACTGCAGTCCAGGGACTCGCACAAGGTATGGGCTGCTGGAGGCTGGCTGGAGACTGGCTGAAGTGCTACCAGGTATCGGGACTGAGATGCGAGAGGGTACCAAGTGTGCTGAAGGCTTCCTGGTCATGTCGGAGGTTTGGATCTGGAGCTTGGGTTGCCAATAGTTTGTGTGGATGCAGAGGCTGCGGAAGCGCAGGAGAATGACTCAGCTTCTATTTGTCTGACTGCAAGAGCCGCTTCAGACGGTTTCTGCCGATGGTGAATGTGTCTGCCTTATGAAAGGCCAAAACAGATTCCGTGTGATATTGTACTCTTTTTAATTACATGAAGATAAATTGAATCTTGAAATGAGCAGAAGATAACTGGCTTTGTACATAAGCACAGTTGAAGAAGTGCGTTCTTCCCACTGTGTCTTCAGACCTCCAGGGGACGGCTGGAGGACTGGCTGGGACAATCCCTGATCGATCCTGTGATAAAGTACAACCAGGGCTTGGGCTCAGAAAAGTCAGACTCAGGGTCAGAGGAGACAGTGAGTCAGCGCCTGGTGTCGGGTGAGAGGACGAGGAGCCAAGAGACAGCATCAGAGGGTGAGTAGAATAAATAGCTGGACTTACTAATTTGGCTGGTCCAATCTATATGTAAATTCGAGCTGGGAGTCGACGGAGGAGAAGCTCGGAGAGAGTGACGTGGAGGTAAGCAGTTAAATACAAGGGCTTATTGGGGCTTGGGCCTACTCAAATCAGGCTGGGAGTCTGAGGAGACAACAGCTGGAGTTTGAGCGGTGAGTCAGAGGAGCAGGAGCTTGGAGAGAGTGACTGGGTTAATTGGTCAAGCGGCCAGTAAAAGGAGTAAAAGGGGAGGGGGCGGCCAGCGAGGAGCGGCGCACTGAGTGAGTGGGGCACTGAAGGAGTGGGGCTTCCAGCCTTTGGCTCAACAGGCTTAGGCAAAAGCAGGCGAGGAGAAAGGTAAGCGGCATTATTTTAGCTCAGTCATGCCTATGGGGTTAGTGCTTTGTACTGGATGTCAGATGTGGGAACCGTGGGTGAGTCCCACCCTCCCAAATAGCCACATCTGCGTCAGGTGCACCGAGATGCAGTTCCTGAAGGACCGAGTTGGGGAATTGGAGCTGCAACCTGAGGACCTACGGCTGGTAAGGGAGAGTGAGGAGTTGATAGATTCAACTTTCAGGGACATGTTTACCCCAAGACCAGATGTGTCAGGTAGGTGGGTAACTGTCAGGGGAGGGAAGAAAAATACCAGGAAAATGGAGAGCACACCTGTGAATATCCCTCTCAGTAATAGGTATATTTTGTTGGATGCTGTTGAGGGAGATGACCTGACAAAAGCTGGCAGCAGTGACCAGGTCGCTGGCACTGAGCCTGGCGTGGTGGACCAAAAGGTAAAGAGGAATGCAGTGGTCATTGGGGACTCCATTGTCAGAAATACAGACAGGAGATTCTGTGAGCCAGATAGGTATGCCCGCATGGTGTGCTGCCTCCCTGGTGCAAGGGTGCGGGATATCTCAAATCAGGTCCAGGGTATTCTAAAAGGGGAAGGCGAACAGCCTGACGTCTTGGTACATGTGGGTACCAATGACATAGATAAAAAGAAGGAGGAAGTACTGAAAAAGGATTACAGAGAGCTAGGACAGAAACTAAGAAATAGGACAGCCAGGGTGGTGATCTCTGGTTTGCTACCTGTGCCAAGTGCAACTGAGGACAAAAATGGAAGGTTAAGGAAAATGAATGTGTGGCTGAGGGGCTGGTGTAAAGGACAGGGTTTTAGCTTCTTGGACCATTGGGATCTCTTTTGGGGAAGGCATGACCTCTACAAGAAGGATGGGTTACACCTAAACCCAAAAGGGGTCAATATATTGGCAGCTAGGTTTGGTACAGCCGTCGGGTGCGGTTTAAACTAATTTGGCAGGGGGGTGGGAACCTGTATGATAGGCCAAGGACAGAAAAGATAAAACAGGAAAAGTTAGGTTAGGCAGCGAAAGTAAAAAATTAGAAAGAGCAAGGAGGGTGAAAAAAGCAAATCTGAAGGCTTTATATCTTAATGCAAGAAGCATTCGGAACAAGGTAGATGAATTGGCTGTGGAAATTGAGACAAACAAATACGATTTGATTGGGATTACAGAAACATGGCTGCAGGGTGGGCAAGACTGGGAACTTAACATCCCGGGGTATATGATATTTAGGAGGGATCGGCAAGAAAGAAAAGGGGGTGGGGTAGTCTTGATGGTGAGAGAAGGGACCGACACGATTGACAGAAAGGATATCAACTCGGAAGATGCGGAATCTATATGGGTAGAACTGAGGAATAGCAAGGGGCGGAAAACGTTAGTGGGGGTGGTATATAGACCTCCAAATAGTAGTGTAGAGGTGAGGGAAGGCATTAAAATAGAAATTAGAAAAGCATGCAATAAGGGAACAGCTGACATCATGGGAGACTTTAATTTGCATATAGATTGGACTAGTCAAATTGGTAAAAATACAGAGGAGGAGGAATTCCTTGAATGTTTACGGGACGGTTATCTAGACCAATATGTCGAGGAACCAACTCGGGAGCAGGCCATTTTAGACTGGGTATTATGCAATGATAAGGGACTAATCAACAATCTTGTTGTGCGAGGCCCTTTGGGTAGGAGCGATCACAATATGATCGAATTCTCACTCGACATGGAGAGTGAAGAAATTAAAACCGAGACTAAGGTCCTGAATTTAAATAAAGGGAATTATGATGGTATGAGACGGGAGTTGAGTAAGATTGATTGGGTGGTGTTTATGGGGGCGTTGACTGTGGACAGACAATGGAAAGCATTCACAGATCTAATGGAGAAATTGCAAAAATCGTTTATACCGGTTTGGCATAAAAATAAACCAAAAAAGGTGACTCAACCGTGGATAACAAGGGAAATTAGAGACAGCATTAGGTCCAAAGAGAGAGCATATCAATTGGCCAAAAAAAGTACCACAACCGAAGACTGGGAACAGTTCAAGATGCACCAAAGGAGGACAAAGGGATTAATCAAGAGGGCAAAAATAAATGACGAAAGTAAGCTTGTGGCAAATATAAAAACCGACTGCAAAAGCTTTTATAAATATGTCAAGAGGAAAAGATTGGTGAAATCAGAGGAGGTCCTTTGCAGTCGGAATCAGGGGAATATATAATGGGGAATAAGGAAATGGCAGACCAATTAAATTCTTACTTTAGTTCTGTTTTACAAGAGAGGATACAAATAACCTCCCAAGGATGTTGGGAAACATAGAGACTAATGCAAGGGAGGAACTGAAAGAAACCAGTATCTCTAAGGACATGGTCTTGGGGAAATTGATGGGATTGAAGGCAGATAAATCCCAAGGGCCTGATAATCTACATCCTAGGGTACTTAAGGAAGTGGCCATTCAGATAGCAGATGCTTTAAGAATTATTTTCCAGAACTCGATAGACGCAGGATCATTACCCATGAATTGGAGGGTAGCTAATGTTACCCCACTATTTAAAAAGGGGGGTAGAGAAAAAGCGGGGAATTATAGGCCGGTGAGCCTTACATCAGTAGTGGGCTAAATTATGGAATCCATTATTAAGGATGTAATAGCGGAGCATATGACTAGCAGAGAAGGGATCGGATAGAGTCAACATGGATTTACAAAAGGTAAATCGTGCTTGACAAATCGATTGGAATTCTTTGAGATGGTGACAGGTAAAAGAGATGGGGGAGAGCCAGTGGATGTGGTGTACCTGGACTTCCAAAAGTCCTTCGATAAGGTCCCGCATAAATGACAGGCTTGCAAAATCAAGGCTCATGGGATTGGTGGCAAAGTATTGATGTGGATTGAGAACTGACTGGCAGGTAGAAGACAGAGAGTTGGGATAAATGGCTCGTTTTCTGAGTGGCAGGCGGTGACCAGTGGGGTGCCACAGGGATCTGTACTGGGACCCCAGCTGTTCACAATTTACATTAATGATCTGGATGAGGGGATTGGATGTCATATCTCCAAATTTGCAGATGACACTAAGCTAGGAGGGGTTGTGTGCATGGAAGAGGGGGTCAGGAAGCTCCAGTGTGATTTGGATAAATTGAGGGACTGGGCAGATCCATGGCAAATGCACTACAATGTGGATCAATGTGAGGTTATCCACTTTGGTAATACAAACTGGAGGGCAGATTACAATTTGAATGGCAATAGATTAAGAGATGGGGAAGTGCAGAGAGACCTAGGGGTACTTGTACACCAGTCTCTGAAGGCGAGCATACAGGTACAGCAGGCGGTTAAAAAGGCAAATGGTATATTGGCCTTCATATCAAGAGGGTTTGAGCATAGGAACAAGGATACCTTACTGCAGCTGTTCAGGGCCTTGGTGAGACCCCACCTGGAGTATTGTGTGCAGTTTTGGTCACCTTATCTAAGGAAGGATGTTCTTGCAATGGAGGGAGTGCAGAGGCGATTCACCAGGCTAATACCTGGAATGGCTGGAATGACTTAGGAGGAAAGATTGCGCAAATTGGGATTGTACTCCCTTGAGTTTAGAAGATTGAGAGGGGATCGCATAGAGACATATAAAATTCTGGCAGGACTGAACAGAATGGATGCACGTGGGATGTTTCGAAGGATGGGAAAATCCAGAACCCGGGGCCATGGTTTGAGGATAATAGGTAAACCATTTAGGACCGAGATGAGGAGGAATTTCTTGACCCAGAGGGTGGTGAATCTGTGGAATTCATTGCCACAGAGTGCAGTAGAGGCAGGTTCATTAAATATATTAAAGAGGGAATTAGATCTATTTCTTCAGTATAAGGGTATTAAAGGTTACGGAGAGAAGGCGGGGACGGGGTACTGAACTTTAAGATCAGCCATGATCTCGTTGAATATCTTCTATGTTTCTCTGTTTCTATGAGACTTGATAGAGGTCGACCAGATTCTGAGAGGCATCGATAGGGTGGACGGCCAGCGCCTGTTTCCCAGGACAGGATCAGCAAACACCACATGATACATGTACAAAGTGAAGGGAGGGAAGTTTAGGGGAGACGTCGGAGAGAGTTGTGGGTGCCTGGAATGCCTTGCCAAGGATGGTGTTGGAGGCTGGAACATTAGGGGCATTTAAGAGTCTCTTAGACAGGCACATGCATGAAAGGAAAATAGAGGGTTATGGAGTAGGAAAGGATTAGTAACTTTCTCTAAGGAATATATGGGACAGCACAACATCAAGGGTCGAAGGGCCTGTACTGTGCAGCAGTGTTCTACGTTTAATGTGTTCTTTGACAATGAGGAAGGGTACAGGGGGCGAGGTGGGCAGCAGAGAGTTCCCCTGTCACCTCCCTCCTGTAACAAGAGCGTCACTTCGAGCACCGATGATGGAATGAGTTTTTCGTGGACAGCAATTGGCTGAGTGGCTCCAGACAGCCTCAGAGGGACAGAAGGGAAGGTGGGTACTCCATTGTTAAAGGGGCAGGCAGGGCGCTCTGTGGAGGTAAGCTGGACCCCTGGATGGAATCTTGTCTCCTGGAGGCCGGGAGCCTTTGCAGAATTTTCTCCGAGGGGGAGGGGGTCAGGAGGTGGTGAGGAACGGAGAGAAACCAGAGGTTTTTGTACATACAGCATGGTAACAGGCTTTTTTGGCCCACATGTCTGTGCCACCCAATTACACTCTATTAACCTACAACCCCAGGTATGTTTTGAATGGTGGAAGGAATTTGGAGCCGCTGGGGAAAACCAAAGCAGACAAGTGAGAATGTATAAACTCCTCACAGACAGCGTGGTAATCGATCGCAGGCACTGTAACAGCGTTGTGCTAACCACTGGAGAGGCGAGGAATGACCCTCAATCACAGGAGCTCAAGGGTAGAGATATCTGTGTTACTCACAGAGCCGCGTGCTAGTGAGGTTGGGAATAGAACGATAGATCAGAACATGGAGTGTTGGAGCCAGGGTCAGGTATTCAGATTCTTGGATCAGATGAAGAGGTGACATGTACATAAGGGATGGGACGTATCTGAACTGGAAAGGCTTTAATATTCTGGCAGAGAGATAGACTAGTACTTTTTGGGAAAGGTTAAACTAGGTCTTTGGAAGACTACACAAAAGAGTCTGGGAAAAACAACCACCTGAAGAAACACACAAAGATCAGTGTGTACAGAGCCGTTGTCATACCCAGGCTCCTTTTCGGCTCCGAATCATTTCGGCATCACCTACAGCTCCTAGAACACTTCCTTCAGTGCTGTCTCCGCTCCAACCTCAACATTCATTGGAATGACTTCATCTCCAACATCGAAGTACTCGAGCTGGCAGAGTCCGCAAGCATCGAATCCACGCTGCTGAAGACCCAACTGCGCTGGGTGGGTCACGTCTCCAGAATGGAGGATCATCGCCTTCCCAAGATCGTGTTATATGGCAAGTTCTCCACTGGCCACCGAGACAGAAGTGCACCAAAGAAGAGGAACAAGGACTGCTTAAAGAAATCACTTGGTGCCTGCCCCATTGACCACCGCCAGTGGGCTGATATCGCCTCCAACCGTGCATCTTGTTGCCTCAGTTCGGCGGGCAGCAACCTCCTTGCAAGAAGACCGTAGAGCCCACCTCACTGACAAAAGACAAAGGAGGAAAAACCCAACACCCAACCCCAACCCACCAATTTTCCCTTGCAACCGCTGCAACCGTGTCCGTCTGTCCCGCATCGGACTTGTCAGTCACCAATGAGCCTGCAGCTGACGTGGACTTTTACCCTCTCCATAAATCTTCGTCCGCGAAGCCAAGCCAAAGAAGGAAAAAAAGAGGGGTGGGGCGGGTGGGTTGGGTTCAGAGCAGGGATGATGGGAAGTTGGGGGCTAAGCCTGAACTGAGAGAGATTGCCTGTGGCGTACAGGATAGGCAAGAGCCTGGCAAAGTGAGGGGAAGAACTGGTGGTTTAAAGTGGATTTCTTTCAATGCTTGAGGCACAACAAAGACAAATGATGTTTGATTTCAGATAATGAAAGTGCTGAGAGAGGATATTTTTGGCGAGTATCTGGTGAGGCGACACGGGCGGGGAGGACTCATAAACAAGGAGGGAGAGTGACTTTGATCTGATCAGATACTATTTATTGTGTGATCAAAACAGAAAAGCATATGATCAGAATTTCCCTTTCATCTGTTACAAGGCTGACAAAGATTCACCGTCAGCATCGCCCGGCGCCTCTTACATCAGAGAAAGAGAAGCAAAATAGAGTCCCCTCAGAGTCCGACGATTCCCCTCCAGCCCCCCACTCCCCCCTCCCCTACCGCAGCCTCTCCAGCTGCACAGACTCTAGTTCCACCCGAGCTCCAGATCTAAACCTTTGACACGATCAGGAAGCCTTCAGCACCCAGGACTCCTCGGGAGCCCTTCTTGCCGTCAGCACCCTGGTTCTGATACCTGGTTCACGAGCCAGTCTCCAGCAGCCCGCAATCTGTTGGGAGTCCTTTGACCACCCCAACCCCCACCCCCCCACCACCACCAAGTTGCTAGCACCTCGCAGCCTGCGCGTGTCCTTTGCTGGTCCAACACCGTGGACATTGTCCCGTGGGTCGTCTCCTTTACTTCTCCTTCTTAAACAGGGTTGAGGGGAGGGGAGTTCTCCCCACCCCTGATGCCCTGTGCCGGTCCATTGCTCACCCAGACTCTGCAACCACTCATGACTTCTGCTGAACACAGGCACAGACCCTGTGGACGCGATTTTTTAAGTAAGCCACCATCAGCTCCTTTAACAGGCCATTTAAAACATGTATGGAGAAAATGGCAGTCAACCTGGGCATTAGGACCCGGCGGGAGAGTGCCAAGTCTCCTCTCCCTGCTCTGCCCAGGTCCGCACCAGCAGTTCCACTGCCGTTACTGCAGCACCTGCCATTTTTTTTATCAACCACTAAATGATCAAGGGGAATTGGAAGAGCAGATAAAGAATGAAGACTTATTGCTGAAAGTTGGAAGAATAATTGGGTAGATTAATGTGAAATGTCCAGTTCTTCTCAGGCCCGTGTGCTCAGCCGCTCTTGTTCACGCTACTGACCCACGATGGCATCGCCAGTTCCAGCTCCAACAGAGTCATCAAGTTTGTAGATGACACGACAGTCGTCGGGCTCATCGGCAACAACGAGGAGTCGCTCTACAGAGAAGAGGTGCGAAATCTCGTGAAATGGTGCCAGAGGAACAACCTAAATCTCAATGAGGACAAGATGAAGGAGTTGATCGTGGATTCAGGAGGACCAGGAACGACCATCCTCCACTACACATCAACAACCCTGTAGTGGAGAGAGTGGAGACACCAAGTTCTTTGGGGTACAAAATCATCGAGGACCCCTTCCACCCCACACCCAGCATCTTCCAGCTGTTCCTGTCAGGGAAGTGATCCAGGAGGATCAGAGCCAGCGCCACCAGGCTGAGGAACTGCTTCTCCCCACGGGCAGTGAGAATGCTGAACGACTGATGAACTCCTCATAAAATCCCTCCGAGACTCTCATACATTCAAAGCCAATTTGATTGATTTATTTGTATACTTGTCCTGCATATGTATTGTTGGTCTGTACTTTTGTTATGTCTGGTTGTGCGTCTGTGTGTTTTGCACCGAGGACCGAGTTGTACTTGTACAAGCAGATGACAATAAGCTTGACTTGACTGGGCCTCCCACAGTACAAAGGGATCGGACGACATGGAATTTGTTCAGTATGTTCAAGGAAGCTTCCAAAATCATCATGTTGAGCACATGTCTGGAGAGGGTCCAACACTGGATCCCCTCATTGAGGTGAGATGGTGAGTGCAGTGAGAGTGAGAGAGCACTTTGGGATTTCTGCTTAACGTCAGACTTCTTGTGTCCGCGTTTCTCCCCGTATTCTGGGTGCAGTTGTCTCCTGGGATCAGGCTCTGGCAACGAGGGTTCACACACAGACCTGAGACGGTTCCTTCAGGAGGGTTGGGACTAAACGTATCAGCGGCAATGCCCTGATGCGTGATTGGTGAAGATGAGGAATGGTGTTGAGGCACTGGGCGATGGTCATGGCAACTCTGTGTTTGCCTTACAGCAAGAAAAGCTTGAAGTATATTGTATATCTTCTTTGGCTTGGCTTCGCGGACGAAGATTTATGGAGGGGGTAAAAAGTCCACGTCAGCTGCAGGCTCGTTTGTGGCTGACCAGTCCGATGCGGGACAGGCAGACACGATTGCAGCGGTTGCAAGGGAAAATTGGTTGGTTGGGGTTGGGTGTTGGGTTTTTCCTCCTTTGCCTTTTGTCAGTGAGGTGGGCTCTGCGGTCTTCTTCAAAGGAGGCTGCTGCCCGCCAAACTGTGAGGCGCCAAGATGCACGGTTTGAGGCGTTATCAGCCCACTGGCGGTGGTCAATGTGGCAGGCACCAAGAGATTTCTTTAGGCAGTCCTTGTACCTTTTCTTTGGTGCACCTCTGTCACGGTGGCCAGTGGAGAGCTCGCCATATAATACGATCTTGGGAAGGCGATGGTCCTCCATTCTGGAGACGTGACCCATCCAGCGCAGCTGGATCTTCAGCAGCGTGGACTCGATGCTGTCGACCTCTGCCATCTCGAGTACCTCGACGTTAGGGGTGTGAGCGCTCCAATGGATGTTGAGGATGGAGCGGAGACAACGCTGGTGGAAGCGTTCTAGGAGCCGTAGGTGGTGCCGGTAGAGGACCCATGATTCGGAGCCGAACAGGAGTGTGGGTATGACAACGGCTCTGTATACGCTTATCTTTGTGAGGTTTTTCAGTTGGTTGTTTTTCCAGACTCTTTTGTGTAGTCTTCCAAAGGCGCTATTTGCCTTGGCGAGTCTGTTGTCTATCTCATTGTCGATCCTTGCATCTGATGAAATGGTGCAGCCGAGATAGGTAAACTGGTTGACCGTTTTGAGTTTTGTGTGCCCGATGGAGATGTGGGGGGGCTGGTAGTCATGGTGGGGAGCTGGCTGATGGAGGACCTCAGTTTTCTTCAGGCTGACTTCCAGGCCAAACATTTTGGCAGTTTCCGCAAAGCAGGACGTCAAGCGCTGAAGAGCTGGCTCTGAATGGGCAACTAAAGCGGCATCATCTGCAAAGAGTAGTTCACGGACAAGTTTCTCTTGCGTCTTGGTGTGAGCTTGCAGGCGCCTCAGATTGAAGAGCTTTCGCGCTAACAGAGGAACCACTGACATGGTCTTTGCCCTCAGACAGCTCCAAGAAAAGTGCAGAGAACAAAACAAAGGACTCTACATCACCTTTGTTGACCTCACCAAAGCCTTCGACACCGTGAGCAGGAAAGGGCTTTGGCAAATACTAGAGCGCATCGGATGTCCCCCAAAGTTCCTCAACATGGTTATCCAACTGCACGAAAACCAACAAGGTCAGGTTAGATACAGCAATGAGCTCTCTGAACCCTTCTCCATTAACAATGGCGTGAAGCAAGGCTGTGTTCTCGCACCAACCCTCTTTTCAATCTTCTTCAGCATGATGCTGAACCAAGCCATGAAAGACCCCAACAATGAAGACGCTGTTTACATCCGGTACCGCACGGATGGCAGTCTCTTCAATATTGTATATATTGCACTGTTAATGTACAGTGTTATCATGGAATAATAAATGGATCCATAATCCTTGTGAATTCGGCTGTGGAAGGTGTTGGTGAGACCACACGAGAGCACTGTGTGTAGTTCTGGTTACCCAGTTAGAGGATGGACATTAATAAGCAGGAAGGGTGCAGAGGAGACTCACCAGGATGTTTCTGGGACAAGAGGGGTTGAGTTATAGGGAGAAGTTGAATCGGTCGGGTCTTTATTCCTTGGAGGGTAGAGGCTGAGGGGTGATATTAGACATGTTTACAAAATCACGTGGGCAATGGATAAAGTCAATGCTTAGCTTCCCCCCACCACCACCACTCCCCCCACCCCAGGGCAGATGATTCTAGAACTAGAGGTCAGAGGTTTATGGGGAGAGGGAAAAGATTTAAGAGGGTCATGAGGGGCAATATTTTGTCTCAGAGGTTGGTCCGTACCTGGAATGACTTGCTCAAGGGAACAGTATTGACGTTCCAGAGACATTTGGACAGAGTTATGGAGAGGAGTGGCCTGTAGGGTGACGGACCATTGCAGGCAAAGTCGGATGAGCCCAGAATTCCAACCTGACTGCATTGACGAGCTCGGAGGAAGGGGTGGTTCCTATTCTGCATGACTCTACGTGACTCTGGGTCTGTCGCGAGGGGATTGTGGGAGAGAGGGGGTAAGATTGAGGCAAGCCCAATCTCCTCATGGCTTGATCCCAAACTTGGGTCTGGGGGAGAGGGTGAGGGAAACCATGGGAGGGAAGGGGAGGCGAGCTCTGGCTACCACGGGGACGTGCCTCACTGTGCTACCTGCTGCACCTTTATCATCGACCCACCTCTCCTTCAGAACTAAATCGCAGACCTTAGCTAAGTAAATTCTGGTGTTTAGCTTGGACAACAGCCAGCCTTGATATGGAGCCATTTCAAAGATTACCATTTATTGGAAAAAGATATAAGCAAAAAAATGGACAAGCCTGAATCTTATTGTTCAAATGACAGTAATGTATACTCAGCCATTTAAGTATCTGTCCCAAGAGATCCAGGTAACAACCTGAGCAACAGCCAGCCTTGATATGAAATAAATTATCATTTATCAGGTCAAGGTTTGAAATTTATTTAGATTAGATTCAGATGAAAAAAAGTTCAAGGCTGTATATTCGAATGACTGTTAACAAAGAGGAAGATTCAGATGCTGCCATCGCAGGAGGACAGGGTCGTAAAGAGGGCTTTTGGAACATTGGCCTCATAAATCAAAGTATTGCGTACAGGAGTTGGGATGTTATGGAAAAGATATATAAGACATTGATGAGGCCAAATTTGGAGAATCATGTGTAATTTTGGTCACTGAACTACAGGAAAGGTATCAATAAGATAGAAAGAGTGCAGAGAAGATTTATTAGAATGTTGCCTGGACAACAGACACCTGTCTGGGTTGGTGTGCAGACCAGACGCAAGTCTTGGTTGGTGTATGGACCAGATGGAATTCGGGGTTGGTGTGGGGACCAGACACTGTCTGGGTTGGTGTGGGGACCAGACTGCCATCGGGGTTGGTGTGGGGACAAGACACCAGCCTGGTTTGGTGTAAGGACCAGCACCTGTCTGGGATGGTGTAGGGACCAGGCGTCTGTCTGGGTAGGTGTAGGGACCAGACAGCCATCTGAGACAATGTAGGAAACAGATAGAATTTCCGACAAAGATGCTTTTCCATCACCCTCTCGAGGAGATTTACTTGTTCTGATTTCTGTCCCCCTTTACTTTTTTATCTGGAAGGAAGTCTGCAAACATTCAGGATTGGAATGCACTCTTGGATCGTTGCCCGTAGTGAAGTGGGACTCACTTCCTGTTCAATCGTGTCCAGGCAACTTGGTACTATAGTTTCTACAAAAAAAAACATGTTAACACACACCTCATTAAATCAGACTCACTCCAAGCGAAACATCTGACAGATCACAATTTAACGTGCTCACTCAATAACCTCAGATTTCCTCTCGATTGGTTAAATTGGTGACTGATTGATTGAGTTTTGCCAGAATTATGTTTATGTAGTAAAGACTGTGGATTATTGTGTACATGAATGTTAGTGAAGCAGGTCTCTTGTCTGAGTGCTTCTGGTACCATGAAACCCAGTACTACCTGTGGCATGGTCAGTGACTAAAGCAGTTCATCCACCATTGGATGTTTCCTACATTGTCTCAGATCGGCGTCTGGTCCCTACACCATGCTAGATGGCTTGCCTGGTGAGAACAGTGGCTCGACACCCTGCAGGATGAAAAACAAGACCTGTTAAAGGGTTGGGAGACCATCTCGTCTCGAGCAAACGTGCCGTGAAGCGCTGAAAGGCCATCCCTCCCATTGAAGCTTGGTTTGGCCATTCAATGCAACAGAACTTCCCCCAGTCATCCTGGACCTCACCATGCTGCTGGATCTGGGAGGGGATGTCAAAAGGATGGGTCTGGATCTGGGCAACCCCTATGCTCCCAAACCCATTCATGCATACGCTTTTCCTATCCGAGGTGTGGGGGTATCTTCATATCAAACGCCACAAACTGACTGAAAGGTACCATCATCCTTCTATGGGATGGATGGCCAGACGAGCAAGGTCTTTGACAAGGTTAAGCATGGGAGGTTAGTCAAGAAGGTTCAGGTGCTCATTATTCATGGAGAAGTAGTGAACTGGATTTATCAATGGCTGGATGGGAGAAGCCAGAAAGTGGTGGTGGATAATGTTTCTTGGATTGGAGGCCAGTGACCAGTGGTTGGTCTCAGGGATCGGTGCTGGGACCATTGTCGTTTGTCATCTATATCAATGATCTGGATGATATTGTGGTCAATTGGATCAGCAAGTTTACAGATGACACTAAGATTAGAGACGTTGTGGACGGCGAGGAAGGGTTTCAAAGGTTGCAGAGGGATCTGGACCAGCTGGAAAAATGGGCTGAAAAATGGCCGATGGAATTTAATGAAGACAAGTGGGAGGTTTTGCATTTTGGAAGGACAAACCAAGAAAGGACGTACATGATGAATTGTCGGGCATTGAGGACTGTGGTAGAAGAGAGGGATCTGGGAATACAGATACCTAATTCCCTGAAAGTGGTGTCACAGTTGGACAGGGTTGTAAAGAGAGCTTTTGGCATCTTGGCCTTCATAAATCAAAGTATTGAGCACAGGACTTGGGATGTTATGGTAAAGTTGTATAAGATATTGGTGAGGCCTAATTTGGAGTTTTGTGTGCAGTTTTGGTCACCTAACTACAGGAAAGATATCAATAAGTTAGAAAGAGTGCGGAGAAGATTTACTAGGATGTTACTTGGACGTCAGGAACTAAGTGAAAGGGAAAGGTTAAACAGGTTTGGACTTTATTCCTTGGAGTGTAGAAGAATGAGGGGAGATTTGTTAGAGGTATTTAAAATTATGAGGGGGACAGACAGAGTAAATGTAGGTTGGCTTCTCCACTGAGGTTGGATGGGATACACACCAGAGGACATGGGTTAAGGGTGAAATGGGAAAAATTTAGGGGGAACCATTCAGATGAATTTCTTCACACAGAGAATGGTAGGAGTGTGGAATGAGCTGCCAGCAGAAGTGGTAAAAGGGAACTTAATTTTAACATTTAAGAAGAATTTAGACAGGTGCATGAATGGGAGTGGTATGGAAGATATGGACTGGGTGCAGGACAGTGGGACTGCAGATTAATAGTTTGGCACAGACTAGAAGGGCTGAAGGGCTGTAATGTAACTTTCTATGGTTATATAAGACAAAGGAGCAGAAGTAGGCTCTTCAGGCCATTGAGTCTACCCTGCCATTTAATCCATTTTCCTACAGCCCCTCTGCTTGGCCTTCGCCCCATAACCTTTGATGCCCTGGCCAGTAAAGAGTGCATCAATCTCTGCCTTAAATACACCCAATGACCCGGCCAATGAACCAAATGGCCACTGCCTCAGCTGGTAGGATCCAGATGTTTTTCCTTTCAAGACCTCATTGGAAAACGAGCTCCAACTGGTTACCCTGGATCCACCACTCAGCCCCTGAGCAAACATGCTCACGGATCTTTCTCAACCACACCCGACACAATTTATTCCTCTGAATTCAAGTAATGACAGGCAAAGAGCATTTCAAATACTGGAGCTAGACATGTCTGGGCCTCAGAGACTTTGGAAAAGGTTTGGAGAGTGTCCAAGAGACTTCAGTAACGGATTATTGATTACAAAAAGGCAACAGATGAAAGAACCTATCGGAGCCAAATTCCGTATGCAGTGGAGCTTGCTGTTCTAAGAGGGCCATGCGGTGAGGCAAGCAGAGAGAGTCAAATAGGCTTTCTCAGTAAGAGAGAGTGAGAGAGAGAGAGAGAGAGAGAGAGAGAGAGAGAGAGAGAGAGAGAGAGATCAGTTCTACAATAATACAGTCAGCAACAGCTGGGACTGGAACAAGACAAGCTGGCAAGCTTGTGGAAAACCCCATTTGGAAGATATATTTTGAGTGAAGGGAGGGAAGTTTAGGGGAGACGTCGGAAAGAGTTGTGGGTGCCTGGAATGCCTTGCCAAGGATGGTGGTGGAGGCTGGAACATTAGGGGCATTTAAGAGTCTCTTAGACAGGCACATGCATGAAAGGAAAATTGAGGGTTATGGAGTAGGGAGGGTTTAGTACCTTTCTCTAAGGAATATATGGGACAGCACAATATCGAGGGTCGAAGAGTCTGCACTGTGTTCTTTGACAATGAGGAAGGGTACAGGGGGTGAGGTGGGCAGCAGAGAGTTCCCCTGTCACCTCCCTCCTGTAACAAGAGCGTCACTTCGAGCACCGATGGGGGAATGAGCTTTTCGGGGACAGCAGCTGGCTGAGTCGCTCCAGACAGCCTCAGAGGGACAGAAAATGTAGTGATATGATTGTATGTGTTGGCTGGCCCTCCCTCCGGGTCATTATTGGAGCTGCTAATAGCGCCCAACTCAAGGGAAGGTGGATGGAGCAGGCTGGACGTTCTGTGGAGGAAAGATGGACCCCTTGATGGAATCTTGTTTCCTGGAGGCCAGGGCCAAGAATATCTCTGAGCAGTTGCAGAACTTTCTCCGAGGAGGCGAGGGGGCAAGGGGTGGTGAGGAAGGGAGAGAAGCCAAAGGTTTTTAGACATACAGCATGGCCTTTTGGCCCACGAGTCTGTGCCACCCAATTACACCCCATTAACCTACAACCCCTGGTGCATTTTGAATGGTGGAAGGAATCTGGAGCTCCTGGGGAGCTTGTCTGACCCAAGCAGACAAGGAGGGAACGTACAAACTCCTTACAGACAGTGCGGGGTTTGATCACTGGTGCTGTAACAGTGTTATGCTAACCACTAGATGAGATGAAGAATGGCCCTCAATCACAGGAGCTCAAGGGTAGAGATCTCTGTGTTACTCACAGAGCCGAGAGCTAGTGAGGTTAGCAATAGAACGATAGGCCAGAACATGGAGAACTGGTGCCAGGGTCAGGGATTCAGGTTCTTGGATCAATGGGGTCTCTACAGATGAAGAGGTGACATGTACATAAGGGATGGGACATCTCTGAACTGGAAGGGCTTTAATATTCTGGCAGGGAGATAGGCTAGTACTTTTTGGGAAGGGTTAAACTAGGTTGGCGGGGGGGGTAGTTGGGGGGGGTGTTCAGAGCAGGGATGATGGGAAGTTGGGGGCTAAGCCTGAACTGAGAGAGATTGCCTGTGGCGTACAGGATAGGCAAGAGCCTGGCAAAGTGAGGGGAAGAACTGGTGGTTTAAAGTGGATTTCTTTCAATGCTTGAGGCACAACAAAGACAAATGATGTTTGATTTCAGATAATGAAAGTGCTGAGAGAGGATATTTTTGGCGAGTATCTGGTGAGGCGACACGGGCGGGGAGGACTCATAAACAAGGAGGGAGAGTGACTTTGATCTGATCAGATACTATTTATTGTGTGATCAAAACAGAAAAGCATATGATCAGAATTTCCCTTTCATCTGTTACAAGGCTGACAAAGATTCACCGTCAGCATCGCCCGGCGCCTCTTACATCAGAGAAAGAGAAACAAAATAGAATCCCCTCAGAGTCCGACTATTCCCCTCCAGCCCACCCCCCCCCCCCCCCCCCCCCAGTGCCACAGCACCCAACAACCCAAGCTCCAGCTCCAGATCTAAGCCATCGACACAATCAGGAAACCTTCAGCACCCAGGACTCCTCGCGAGCCCTTCTTGCCGTCAGCACCCCGGTTCTGATAACTGGTTCATGAGCCAGGACACACCAAAAAAGGACGTACGTGGTAAATGGTCGGGCACTGAGGACTGCTGTAGAACAGAGGGATCTGGGAATACAGATACATAATTCCCCGAAAATGGTGTCACAGGTGGATAGGGTTGTAAAGAGAGATTTTGGCACATTTGCCTTCATCATGCAAAGTCCTTTCTTGGTTTGTCCTTCCAAAATGCAACACCTCCCACTTGTCTGCATTAAATTCCATCGGCCATTTTTCAGCCCATTATTCCATCTGGTCCAGATTCCTCAGCAAGTTTTGAAAACCTTCCCCACTGTCCTCAACGTCTTCAATCTTAGTGTCATCTGCAAACTTGCTGATCCAATTTACCACATTATCATCCAGATCATTGATATAGATGACAAACAACAATGGTCCCAGCACTGATCCCTGAGGCACCACGAGTCACAGGCCTCCAGACTGAGAAGCATCATCCACTACTACTCTCTGGCATCTCCCGTCCAGCCATTACGGAATCCAGTTCACTACTTCACCATGAATACTGACCGTCTAAACCTTCCTGACTAACCTTCCGTGTGGGACCTTGCCAAAGGCCTTTATAACATCGATGTAGACAAAATCCAGAGCATTTCCGTCATCTTTCCTAATAACCTCCTCGAAAAACTATAAAATTGATTAAACACAACCTACCACGTACAAAGCCATGTTGACCATCTCTAATCAGTTTCTGACTATCCAAATAATTGTATATCCAATCTTTCAAAACATCTTCCAATAATTTACCTACTAATGACATCAGATTCCCCGGCCTATAATTCCCAGGGTTACCTCTGGAGCCTTTTTTAAGCAATGTTAAAACGTGAGCTCTCCTCCAGTCCTCTGGCACCACACCTGTGACTAAGGACATTTTAAATATTTCTGCCAGAGTTCCCTGCAATATCTACACTATCCTCCCCCAAGGTCCAAGCAAACCATTTACAGTGTGGAAATAGGCCACGTTGGCCCTTCGAGTCCATGTCGGTTCACTTGAACAACTCCACCCCACCCCATCCTGCTTTCCGCCCATAACCTTCCAACCCCTTCACGTCCATGTACACATCCAACCTTCTCTTAAAAAAGGGACCCTGCCGCAACTATCTCCTCGAGAAGATCATTCCATTCTGCCACCACTCGCTGAGTGAAAAAGCATCCTCTAATATTTCTCCTAAAGTTTTGTCCCCTTACCCTTAACTTATGCCCTCTTGTTCCAACCTCCCCTGCCCTCAGGGGAAAGAGTCTATTTACACTTAGTCTATCTATTCCCTTCATAATTTTAAATACCTCTCTCAAATCCCCTTTCAGTCGACTACGTTCCAATGAATAAAGTCCCAATCTCCTTAATCTCTCCCTGTAATCCAGATGCTGTAAGCCAGGCAACATCCTTGTAAACCTTTTCTGCACCTTCTCCACCTTATCTATATCCTTTCTATAATTTGGAGACCAGAACTGAGCACAATTCTCCAAACATGGCCTCACCAATGCCTTAAACAGCCGCAGCATCACCTCCCAGCTCCTATACTCTCGACTATGATTTATGAAGGCCAGCGTACCATATGCCTTCTTAACCACCCTGTCTACATCAGAATCCACCTTCAAGGAACTCTGTACCATAACCCCCAGGTCCCTATGTTCCTCTGGGTGCCTCAATGCCCTCCCCTTAACTGCATATGTCCTATTCTGGTTATTTTTTCCGAAATGCAGCACCTCGCACTTGTCTTGTCTTCTCTCTCTTTGGCTTGGCTTCGCGGACGAAGATTTATGGAGGGGGTAAAAGTCCACGTCAGCTGCAGGCTCGTTTGTGGCTGACAAGTCCGATGCGGGACAGGCAGACACGGTTGCAGCGGCTGCAGGGGAAAATTGGTGGGTTGGGGTTGGGTGTTGGGTTTTTCCTCCTTTGCCTTTTGTCAGTGAGGCTACTAGCATCAAACCACATGAGGCAGGGTGCAGGAAAAACACTAATTTTAAGAGACTGGTATACAGCTAGGCTTCGTGGCCTCCATACAAGCCAAGGCGAGAATGAGGGGGAAGGGATGCCCCGGGATTATATACAATGTCACCAGGTGAGCCACCTGGTGACCTAGTGGTGTAATGACATCATGCATGACAGACCACCACATTCACCACCCTTAAAAAATTGTGACTGACCCCCCACCACCCCCTCTGTCTCTTTGCACCCGTTCATAAGTCCAGTATTTGATGCGGTTTCCTCTTCTTTCTGGACCTTCGGGGGGCTGGGGCAGGTGAAGTGGGGGGGCGAGGGTATGGTGCGTGGGTGCACAGCTTTCCACCCCTGGGGGTGTATTCGTCTGCCGCTCTTCATGCTGCTCCATGAGGGTCTGTGACCTTCCCGCGTCGACCGTGGTTCCTCCCTGCTGATCCTCCGGAGCCCGTGGTGCTCCTACATCATCTGCCGTCGTGTCCTGCCAATCTGTAGGGGTCTGTAATTCTTCTGCACAGCCCACATCTCCTGCCGGTGCAAGGTCCCTGGTAGCCACCGAGTCTTCCTGTCCATTCTCAAACGTGACGTAGGTGTAGTGAGGGTTCGCTTGCCTCACTTTCACGGGCTCCACCAGCGGGTCCGTCCTGTGGCGTCTGCAATGCTTGCGGAGGAGGGCCAATCCCAGCGACATCAGCCATCTAGGCAGCACGGTGCCTATCGTTAGTGGCAGTACACAATAAAGAGCGTATGGAGTGCAGAGCCTCCGGTAACACATTTTGCCAGCTTGCTACTGGTAGGTGCTTTGCTTTGAGAGTTAACAGGACTGTCTTCCAGATGGTGGCACTCTCCCTTTCTACCTGCCCATTCCCCCTAGAGTTATAACTTGTAGTGTGACTGGTCGCAATGCCTCTATCCCTGAGGTACTGTTGGACCTCGGTGCTCATGAAGGCAGCACCCCTATCTGTGTGTGCACGTAGCTAGGGTACCCACACAAACTGAATCTAGATTGCAGGCACTTTATTACTGTGGCTGCGGTGATATTGGGACATGGGATAGCAAAGGGGAACCACGAATACTCGTCGATAGCATTTAGGAAATAGATGTTCCTGTCGTAGGATGGGAGCGGGCCTTTGAAGTCAAGACTAAGCCGATCGAAAGGCCTGGTAGCTTTTATTAAGGGGACGCTGTCTGGCCGGTGGAACTGCGGTTTACACTCCGCACAGATGGGGCAACCCCTGCTTACCATCTGTACATCCTCCACTGAGAACGGGAGGTTTTAGGCCCTGACAAAGTAGAAGAGCCTTGCGATTCCCGGGTGGCCCAGCTCGTTGTGCAAGCTCTGCAGCTGGGACATGTGATTAAGGGCCACACAAGTGCTCCTGGACAATGCGTCTGAGGGCTCATTGGGCCTCCCTGGATGGTATAGGATGTCGTAGTTGTACATCGACAGTTCTATCCTCCAGCGCAAGATGTTATCTTTCTTTATCTTCCCCCTGTTATCGAACATGAATGCCACGGTTCGTTGGTCCGTGACAAGGGTGAAGCGTTTACAGGCCATAAAATGTCTCCAGTGCCGCACTGCTTCCACAATGACCTGGGCCTCCTTCTCCACTGCTGAGTGTCTTACCTCGAACCCCTGGAGGGTCCACGAGAAAAAGGCCACCGGGTGGCAGCCATGTCTGAGGTGTCGGTCTCCACCTGAAAAGGGACCGTTTTGTAAATGGATCGTAGGGTTCCCTTTGCGATCAGGTCCCTGATCTCTTTGGAGGCTTTGATAGCAGCAGGACTGAGGGGAAAAGTTGAGGCCTTTATGAGTGGGCAGGCCCTGTCAGCTTAATTGGGGACCCACTGCGCATAGTATGCAAACAGCCCCAGACACCTCTTTAACGTCTTTTGAGAATGAGGGATAGGCAGGTCTAGCAGCGGGTGCATGCGGGCCGGGTCTGGGCTGATTTCCCCATTTTGCACCACGTAGCCCAGGATCGCTAACTTCCTGGTGCTAAAGACACATTTATCCTTATTGTATGCTAGATTGCAGTTCTTTGCTGCCTGAAAAAAACATTGAAGGTGAGCATCACAGTCAGCTTGTGAGTGGCTGCAGATCATAACGTTGTCCAGGTACGGGAACACCACCTTTAAGTGGTACTCGTCCACTATGCAGTCCATCTACCGCTGGAACAGGGATACCCCGTTGGTGATACCAAAGGGGAAACAGAGGAACTGGTAAAACCTGCCGTTCACTTCGAATGCTGTGTATATCCTATCACTCTTTCTAATGGGCAACTGATGGTATGCTGCCTTGAGGTCGATAATGGAAAACACTTTGTACTGGGCAATGCTGTTTACCATGTCCGCAATATGCAGAAGCGGGTATGGATCCAGCTGCGTGAATTTGTTGATGGTCTGACAACCACACGCCTCTTCTCCCCGGACTTCACTATCACTACTGTGCTCTCCAGGGGCTGGAGCTCTTTTCGATAACGTTCTCCTGCAGGAGTCTACGGACTTCTGCACCGATAAACTCCATGTCTTTTGGGCTGTACCTCCTGCTCTTGGTGGCCACCGGGGTGCAGTCAGGCGTGAGGTGCTTGAATAAAGGTGGGGGAGGGTCTATGTTCATGGCCGTGAGGTTGCAGTAATGCTTCCTTCTAAGGATTAATGGGGGAAGTGGCCCAACGTGCACCAGTGTGATGCTTTTCAGTTGGCACTGAAAATCCAACCCCAACAGCACTGGAGCACAGAAGCATGGGAGCACCAGCAATTTAAACTCCTCATATGCCGTACCCTGGATCTCCAGAGTGGCCCTGCAGAAGTGGTTGCCCTTAGTCACATGGTTGTTAGATGCCATTAGGATCTGATGGTCACTGGGGTATGTTTTTAACGCGAGGTGTTCTACCAACCCTTGGTCTATAAAGCTCTCTGTACTCCCACTATCCACCAAACAATTTATAGTAGCCCCGTTAACCTTAATACTAACGGTTGCGTCCAATAGGTCGTGTGGACGCGCCTGATTCAATCGTAATGAGGCCAGCCTGGCACTTCCTCCATTCTGCTAGGAGCTTTCATCCCAACCTCGATCGTAGTACTCGGTACTGAAGCCGTCATCTGGTCGCTGTCTCCTCTGCCCGGCGTCCCAAGATGGCCGAAGGCACATGGCACTCTGCTTCATCTTGCCCATAGGGGAAGGAGAAGATCTTTCCCGCCTCTCCTTTGCATGAGAGAGGGCTTTGGTGGGAGCCTTGAGGCTTCTGCATACTTTCGCATAATGCCCCTTCTTTCCACACCTCGAGCAGTCCTTCTCCTTAGCTGGACAGTGGGCTCTGGGGTGCTTTAGTTGCCTGCAAAACACTCACTTGGAACGGTCTAATGAGGCAGTTGCTGCGGGAATGTTGCCCATGTTCACCCGTGCACCTCTCCCGGTAAGTGGCCCACGAGTCCAGCTCAGTGTACTCCTCTAGCTCCCTCCTAGAGACCTCCAGAGCCTCCGCAATGGTTTCAACCTCATCTAGCCTCACTGTCCCCTTTTCCAACAGCCTCTGTCTTATCTCTGTTGACCTGACCCCGGCTACGATTCTGTCCCTCACCAGTTCGTCTGCGTACTCTTGGGCAGATACTGTCTTAAATTGCCAGTCCTCACCAAATGCTTTAGCGCGAGTATAAAGTCTCTACAGACTCTCCTGTTTGCTGCGACCTGGTCCTGAGTCTGTGCCTGGAGTGCAGCTCACTGTGCCCCCTATTATAATGTCTTTGCAGAGTGTCCATTGCTTGGTGTCCTGAATTAACAAGTACGGACGATCCCCCAGCTGAGCCAACAGTAGCATTTCCTCCTCTGACGCTCCCTCTACCCCCACGTAATTTAAAAAACACCTATACGACCGGCCAAAATGCATGCTCACTCCGGGGGTTCTGGGATCCAGCTCAAGCTTTCTCTGGCTGAGCCTCAGCTTGTGGCTGGATAGCTGGAGGGTAGGCACGTGCTGGGCCTGATCCCTCTCGCACATGGTTCACACATGAGGGGCCCCCTCCGGGGAATCGGAGACGGTTGGGTGTGGCTCTGGGATAACAGCCCGTCTCCCCGATCCTGCCAGTAAACCGTGATTGGCAAGATGACTTTCTGTATGCCCTTCACCTGTGTCTGGCATGACTCCTGGTCATACACCAAGTACCCCACGTGCTGCCCCAGTGAGTTCGTGAACAGGTAGGGCACTCTCCCGCTCGTTACTTGCCCCGGGATCCCCGTGTGCTGCACGGCTGATCCTGGTCCCGGTGACTCCGTGAACAGGTAGGGCACTCTCCCACACGTTACTTGCCCCGGGATCCCCGTGTGCTGCACGGCTGATCCTGGTCCCGGTGAGTCCGTGAACAGGTAGGGCACTCTGCCGCTCATTACCTGTCCTGGGGTGTTTCTGACCCCTCCGAAATCCCCCACGACTCTGGGGTGGGCTCCCCCCTCGCTCTCGATCCTGATCTCGCAGCTTTCTGGCCGGTCCATTTTCGGCTACACGTGCGCAGGGCCCATTTCCATTCCTGGGACCCTGAGTCGGGTCTCGGCTGAGTCGAGGTCTAGCAGGGCGTCCATTCTGGAGACGTATAGCAGACTATGAAATTGTAGGCTACTAGCGTCAAACCCACATGAGGCAGAGTGCAGGTAAAACATTTGTTTTAATAGACTGGTATACAGCTAGGCTTTGAGGCCTCTGTACAAGCCTAGCCCAGAATGAGGGGGAAGGGATCCCCTCGGACTTATATATAAGGTCACCAGGTAAGCCACCTGGTGTATTCACATCATGTATGACATACCACCACATGTCTACATTAAATTCCATTTGCCATCTTTCAGTCCACTCTTCCAAACAAACCAAATCTTTTTGTAATCCAAGAAAACCTTCCTCACTGTTAGAAATAGAAATACCTTCACAGAAATTGCTCGAGACAAAAATTGAGAACAAAGAACATTTATTATAACAACAATGCAAAGTTGGGTGCTTCCCCTTACCCTGAGAATACACACATACACTGGGGTCACCCAACTTTTATACAGTGAATTTCAGTATCAGAATACCCTCCCCCTTACATTCTTCTGCCCCCTGGATGGGTTTGGCAGAGGCAATCCTTCCTGCCTACGTGCAGTTTCAGTGGACTTGCAGGACCAGGGGGTATCCTGTCGGTGTCTTCTCATGTCATTATCCCCATTGTCCTTATTCACAACCTTGCCCTTGTCCCCATTCACACCTTCCCGACTCTCACAGTCCCTTCATATGCAGGGTTCGCTAATCCTGTCTAGGGTTTACTAATTAAATATGCCTAACTTGATAAATCTGTGTATGGCTTACTAAATATATATTATATATATATATATATATATATATATAACCTTCCGACAGGCCTCTCGGACCGAATCATGTCCATGCGACTCCCACTTCAAAACAAGCGTCGCATCACCCTCATCAGTGTCTATGCTCCAACCCTCCAGGCGGAACCAGCAGAAAAGAACAAGTTCTACACCGACCTGCGCAACCTCATCCAACGCACCCCTACAGCCGACAAGGTTGTCATCCTGGGCGACTTCAACGCTCGTGTCGGCAAAGACTCAGAAACCTGGCCTGGAATCCTGGGCAAGCATGGCGTCGGCAAGTGCAACGACAATGGGCGCCTCCTGTTGGAGCTCTGCGCAGAACAGCGGCTTGTCATTACAAACACCCTTTTTCAGCAGAGGGACAGCCTTAAGACCACCTGGATGCATCCCCGATCCAAACACTGGCACCTCCTGGACTACATCCTGGTGCGAGAAAGTGACAAACAAGAAGTGCTCCACACCAGGGTCATGCCCAGCGCGGAATGCCACACTGACCACCGGCTGGTTCGCTGCAAGCTCAACCTTCACTTCAAGCCAAAGCCCAGGAACAATAAATCCCCCAGAAAGAGGTTCAATGTTGGAAAACTGCAGTCAGACGAAGCGAGAGGAAACTTCCAGGCAAACCTCAAAGCAAAGCTCGACGTTGCAACCCGCCTCACGGACCCGTCCCCTGAAACCTTCTGGGATCAGTTGAAGACTACCATACTGCAATCCACTGAAGAGGTACTGGGCTTCTCCTCCAGGAAAAACAAGGACTGGTTTGACGAAAACAGCCAGGAAATCCAGGAGCTGCTGGCAAAGAAGCGAGCTGCCCACCAGGCTCACCTTACAAAGCCGTCCTGTCCAGAGAAGAAACAAGCCTTCCGTCGCGCATGCAGCCATCTTCAGCGCAAACTCCGGGAGATCCAAAATGAGTGGTGGACTAGCCTCGCCAAACGAACACAGCTCAGCGCGGACATTGGCGACTTCAGGGGTTTCTACGAGGCTCTAAAGGCTGTGTACGGCCCCTCACCCCAAGTCTCAAGCCCGCTGCGCAGCTCAGACGGCAAAGTCCTCCTCAGCGACAAGATCTCCATCCTCAACCGATGGTCAGAACACTTCCAATCTCTTTTCAGTACCAACCGCTCAGTCCAAGATTCCGCCCTGCTCCAGCTCCCTCAACAGCCCCTAAGGCTAGAGCTGGATGAGGTTCCCACCCTGGATGAGACATATAAGGCAATCGAACAACTGAAAAGTGGCAAAGCAGCAGGTATGGATGGAATCCCCCCAGAAGTCTGGAAGGCTGGCGGCAAAACTCTGCATGCCAAACTGCATGAGTTTTTCAAGCTTTGTTGGGACCAAGGTAAACTGCCTCAGGATCTTCGTGATGCCACCATCATCACCCTGTACAAAAACAAAGGCGAGAAATCAGACTGCTCAAACTACAGGGGAATCACGTTGCTCTCCATTGCAGGCAAAATCTTCGCTAGGATTCTACTAAATAGAATAATACCTAGTGTCGCTGAGAATATTCTCCCAGAATCACAGTGCGGCTTTCGCGCTAACAGAGAAACCACTGACATGGTCTTTGCCCTCAGACAGCTCCAAGAAAAGTGCAGAGAACAAAACAAAGGACTCTACATCACCTTTGTTGTCCTCACCAAAGCCTTCGACACCGTGAGCAGGAAAGGGCTTTGGCAAATACTAGAGCGCATCGGATGTCCCCCAAAGTTCCTCAACATGATTATCCAACTGCACGAAAACCAACAAGGTCGGGTCAGATACAGCAATGAGCTCTCTGAACCCTTCTCCATTAACAATGGCGTGAAGCAAGGCTGTGTTCTCGCACCAACCCTCTTTTCAATCTTCTTCAGCATGATGCTGAACCAAGCCATGAAAGACCCCAACAATGAAGACGCTGTTTACATCCGGTACCACACGGATGGCAGTCTCTTCAATCTGAGGCGCCTGCAAGCTCACACCAAGACACAAGAGAAACTTGTCCGTGAACTACTCTTTGCAGATGATGCCGCTTTAGTTGCCCATTCAGAGCCAGCTCTTCAGCGCTTGACGTCCTGCTTTGCGGAAACTGCCAAAATGTTTGGCCTGGAAGTCAGCCTGAAGAAAACTGAGGTCCTCCATCACCCAGCTCCCCACCATGACTACCAGCCCCCCCACATCTCCATCGGGCACACAAAACTCAAAACGGTCAACCAGTTTACCTATCTCGGCTGCACCATTTCATCAGATGCAAGGATCGACAATGAGATAGACAACAGACTCGCCAAGGCAAATAGCGCCTTTGGAAGACTACACAAAAGAGTCTGGAAAAACAACCAACTGAAAAACCTCACAAAGATAAGCGTATACAGAGCCGTTGTCATACCCACACTCCTGTTCGGCTCCGAATCATGGGTCCTCTACCGGCACCACCTACGGCTCCTAGAACGCTTCCACCAGCGTTGTCTCCGCTCCATCCTCAACATCCATTGGAGCGCTCACACCCCTAACGTCGAGGTACTCGAGATGGCAGAGGTCGACAGCATCGAGTCCACGCTGCTGAAGATCCAGCTGCGCTGGATGGGTCACGTCTCCAGAATGGAGGACCATCGCCTTCCCAAGATCGTATTATATGGCGAGCTCTCCACTGGCCACCGTGACAGAGGTGCACCAAAGAAAAGGTACAAGGACTGCCTAAAGAAATCTCTTGGTGCCTGCCACATTGACCACCGCCAGTGGGCTGATAACGCCTCAAACCGTGCATCTTGGCGCCTCACAGTTTGGCGGGCAGCAGCCTCCTTTGAAGAAGACCGCAGAGCCCACCTCACTGACAAAAGGCAAAGGAGGAAAAACCCAACACCCAACCCCAACCAACCAATTTTCCCTTGCAACCGCTGCAATCGTGTCTGCCTGTCCCGCATCGGACTGGTCAGCCACAAACGAGCCTGCAGCTGACGTGGACTTTTTACCCCCTCCATAAATCTTCGTCCGCGAAGCCAAGCCAAAGAAGAAAGAAGATATATATATATAATAAATTATATAATTATATATGTAGAACTTGAAAACCATCATCACCCTGTACAAAAACAAAGGTGAGAAATCAGACTGCTCAAACTACAGGGGAATCATGCTGCTCTCCATTGCAGGCAAAATCTTCGCCAGGATTCTGCTAAATAGAATAATACCTAGTGTCGCCAAGAATATTCTCCCAGAATCACAGTGCGGCTTTCGCGCAAACAGAGGAACTACTGACATGGTCTTTGCCCTCAGACAGCTCCAAGAAAAGTGCAGAGAACAAAACAAAGGACTCTACATCACCTTTGTTGACCTCACCAAAGCCTTCGACACCGTGAGCAGGAAAGGGCTTTGGCAAATACTAGAGCGCATCGGATGCCCCCCCAAAGTTCCTCAACATGGTTATCCAACTGCACGAAAACCAACAAGGTCAGGTTAGATACAGCAATGAGCTCTCTGAACCCTTCTCCATTAACAATGGCATGAAGCAAGGCTGTGTTCTCGCACCAACCCTCTTTTCAATCTTCTTCAGCATGATGCTGAACCAAGCCATGAAAGACCTCAACAATGAAGACGCTGTTTACATCCGGTACCGCACAGATGGCAGTCTCTTCAATCTGAGGCACCTGCAAGCTCACACCAAGACACAAGAGAAACTTGTCCGTGAACTACTCTTTGCAGATGATGCCACTTTAGTTGCCCATTCAGAGCCAGCTCTTCAGCACTTGACGTCCTGTTTTGCGGAAACTGCCAAAATGTTTGGCCTGGAAGTCAGTCTGAAGAAAACTGAGGTCCTCCATCAGCCAGCTCCCCACCTTGACTACCAGCCCCCCCACATCTCCATCGGGCACACAAAACTCAAAACGGTCAACCAGTTTACCTATCTCGGCTGTACCATTTCATCAGATGCAAGGATCGACAATGAGATAGACAACAGACTCGCCAAGGCAAATAGCGCCTTTGGAAGACTACACAAAAGAGTCTGGAAAAACAACCAACTGAAAAACCTCACAAAGATAAGCGTATACAGAGCCGTTGTCATACCCACACTCCTGTTCGGCTCCGAATCATGGGTCCTCTACCGGCATCACCTACGGCTCCTAGAACACTTCCAACAGCGTTGTCTCCGCTCCATCCTCAACATTCATTGGAGCGCCTTCATCCCTAACATCGAAGTACTCGAGATGGCAGAGGCCGACAGCATCGAGTCCACGCTGCTGAAGATCCAGCTGCGCCTGGTGGGTCACGTCTCCAGAATGGAGGACCATCACCTTCCCAAGATCGTGTTATATGGCGAGCTTGCCACTGGCCACCGTGACAGAGGTGCACCAAAGAAGAGGTACAAGGACTGCCTAAAGAAATCTCTTGGTGCCTGCCACATTGACCACCGCCAGTGGGCTGATATCGCCTCAAACCGTACATCTTGGCGCCTCACAGTTTGGCGGGCAGCAACCTCCTTTGAAGAAGACCGCAGAGCCCACCTCACTGACAAAAGACAAAGGAGGAAAAACCCAACACCCAACCCCAACCCACCAATTTTCCCCTGCAGCCGCTGCAACCGTGTCTGCCTGTCCCGCATCGGACTTGTCAGCCACAAACGAGCCTGCAGCTGACGTGGACATTTTACCCCCTCCATAAATCTTCGTCCGTGAAGCCAAGCCAAAGAAAAAAGAAGAAATGTAGAACTTGGTACTTCTGTCTAGGGCTAGGAGACCCCTATCTCATCCAGACTATCTCAACTTCCTACATTCTATTATTCCTTACCTCTCCTTATCTTATTCATACCGTGGGCTCACTGATCCTGTCGAAAAGACTAGAAGATTCTTATCTTACAAAGGCTGACTCTGCTTCCTGCATTCTAATTTCCATGCTTAGCCTGTTCATACTGGTTTAATCCATCACTCCACATGTCTGCACTAGTTTCCCCATCTTTCATATTTTTATGTCAAGTTTCCTCATCTCTCACAATCCTCACTTCTCTTTTAGATCAGTTTCACTGATCTGTCAAATGAAATGTGCTATTGCTAAAGTTGGTCTTTCTCCCAGCGGGTCAATAAACGAATTGCAGTGTCATAAACATCCATTTGGGAAACACACACCCCTTGAGTTATAGAAATAGGGGTCCGCAAAATCATGAAATGAATACCAGCCTTTAGGTAGGGGAGCACCACACTGACCAGAATAGTGAGTCCTGCTGCTATCAGGCCTGTGAATATCAAGCTCCAGTTCTCAGTAAAAAGTCGAGTCCATCCCACATCAGTCCAAGGTTGCCAAGTCTGAACATGGGCATGGGAAGATTTTTGTCGAAGTCCTGAAGCAGTGTCTTTAACCGCTTGACTGTTGTAAGCATTGTCAGTACTGAGTCTCGCACAGACGCTGCCTCCAGCAGCCAACGAGCAATAGAGAGCCAGGCGGTTTCGTTGAATCGTTGCTTGTAGCTGTCGTCTTTCTTCAGCCCCTACATTCAGGGCCATCGCCGTCCGTTCAGCGACGATCTCCAAAGCTGCCTGGAGTCTGAACAAACGATTTAAATGCCCAGCAGCTTTAGTATTCTGGAGCTGTTTATTTCGTTGATAATTGGAACTCCCCTTACAGTGGTGGCATTTAACAGTTGGAATGGCTGTGTAACCCAAAGGATGCTGGATGCTTTAGAATAGCACAGGTTGGGGAGGGGTGTTTCTTGTAACTTAATCTGTGAGTTTTAGCCTGCCTGCGAACATTAGCATATGTATCAACTCTCTCTCTGCCACATGTACAATCCTGACAATTATCCTGTCTGCCTTTGTGCCCACATCTGCTTTGTGCTAAACCATTAAAACTGATGTTGTAAATATCTGCAGAGTCCAAAAATCCATTAAAATCATCATATTGAGAGGTGTTCTGTGCCCCTGGTCCACATTTGAAATCTATATTAACCCCTACCTTCCTATGATCGTACCCTATATCTATGTCCCGTTTACATTCTAAAGTAAAATACTGGCCATCTATGCTGCCCCTATTCCAGGAG
Source organism: Narcine bancroftii (assembly GCF_036971445.1). NCBI lineage: Eukaryota > Metazoa > Chordata > Chondrichthyes > Torpediniformes > Narcinidae > Narcine > Narcine bancroftii. The sequence continues at coordinate 3,660,399 of NC_091472.1, forward strand.
GACTTAATACATTTTGAAAACTTCAGTGATGTCCCAGAATTTGGGAGGTAACAATTAAACAGTACAATAAATATACCCAACCCCAACCCCAACCAACCAATTTTCCCCTGCAACCGCTGCAACCGTGTCTGTCTGTCCCGCATCAGACTTGTCAGCCATAAACGAGCCTGCAGCTGACGTGGACATTTACCCCCTCCATAAATCTTCGTCCGCGAAGCAAAGCCAAAGAATTCAAGCCATTGAATTTTTTGAAGAGGTGAATAGGAATGTGGATGCGGGTAGCACTGTGGATGTTGTCTATACGGACTTCAGTAAGGCCTTTGATAAGGTACCACATGGAAGGTTAGTTAGGAAGGTGCAGTCTTTAGGTATAAATTTTAAGATAGTCCAATGGATTGAACATTGGCTGAAAGGGAGAGGCCAGAGAGTGGTAGAGGATAATTGTCTGTCAGGTTGGAGGCCGGTGACCAGTGGTGTGCCTCAAGGATCTGTATTGGGCCCATTGTTGTTCGTTATATACATTAATGATCTAGATGATGGGGTGGTGAATTGGATTAGTAAATATGCAGACGATACTAAGATAGGTGGAATAGTGGATAATGAAGAAGGTTTTCAAGGATTGCAGAGGGATTTGGGCTGCTTAGAAAAGTGGGCTGAAAAATGGCAGATGAAATTTAATGCTGATAAGTGTGAGGTGCTTCATTTTGGTAAGAAGAATCAGAACAGGACATACGTGGTAAATGGGAGAGCATTGAGGAATACAGAAGAGCAGAAAGATTTAGGAGTGACGGTACATCGTTCCCTGAAGGTAGAAACTCACGTGAATAGGGTGGTGAAGAAGGCTTTTAGTATGCTGGCCTTTATCAATCATTGCATGGAATATAGGAGTTGGGAGGTGATGTTGAGATTGTATAAGACATTGGTGCGGCCTAATTTGGAGTTCTGTGTGCAGTTCTGGTCGCCTAATTATGGGAAGGATATAAACAGAGTGGAGAGAGTGCAGAGAAGGTTTACCAGAATGTTACCTGGGTTTAAGCATCTAGAGTATAGGGAGAGATTGGGCAGATTAGGTCTTTATTCTTTGGAGCGTAGAAGGTTGAGAGGGGATTTGATAGAAGTATTTAAGATTATGAAAGGGATAGACAGAGTGGATGTGGATAGACTATTTCCGTTAAGAGGAGGAAAGATTAAAACAAGAGGACATGAGTTAAGAATTAAGGGGCAGAGGTTTAGAGGTTACATGAGGGGGAACTTCTTTACTCAGAGAGTGGTAGCCATGTGGAATGATCTTCCGGGAGAAACAGTGGCGGCGGAGTCAATTGTATTAAGAAAAGGTTGGACAGGTATATGGATGAGAAGAAGATGGAGGGTTATGGGCATTGTGCAGGGAGGTCGGACTAGAGAGGGGTGTTTGGTTCGGTGCGGACTAGAAGGGCCTAATGGCCTGTTTCCGTGCTGGAATTGTTATGTTATATTATATGTTATGTTAAGAAGAAAAGAGAAATATTAAAAACAACATTACAAGATTTTTTCCCGGCGTAGTGTAACTTTCAAGTCAGGATGAAGGACTGCACGCCAGGTGGAGGGTGGATTTTCAAGATCTGTAGTCTGTGGTTCAGCAGCTCGTTTGATTTGTTGGATGTGGCTCCAACCCTTTTCTTTCGTAGGTACAGCGGTGTCTGTAATCAAAAGTACACAGTAGGGGCCATCCCAGACAGGTTTTAGTTGTTTATCTTGCCAAGCTTTAACAAATACCCAATCACCAGGTTTAATAGAATGAATTGGATACTCCGGGAGGGAGCTTGAGCTAGTAAAGCCTTCTGTTTTAAATCAAGGAGCGAAGCAGATAGTTCCTGTAAATATTTAGATATATTGGTCATTAGCCTCAGGGATGGGAGTATCAGTGGAATCCCATGTAAGGAAGACCAAACATCATCTCATATGGTGAGACAGCAAGGTCTTTACGAGGAGCTGTGCGAATCCTGATTAAAGCTAAGAGCAAGCATTTAATCCAGGGGAAGCCAGTTTCCTCATGAAGTCGAGTGAGCTGGTATTTAAAAGTCTGATTCATTCGCTCAACCCGGCCCGAACTCTGGGGGTGCCATGGGGTATGGAGCTGCCAGTCAATGCCCAATCTTTTACAAACCCCCTGGGGTACCCGAGAAGTGAAGTGTGTACCACGATCCGAGTCAATGGTCTGGATCATCCCATACCGTGGAATTACAGAATCCAGCAGTACTCTGATAACGGTGCTGGCACGATCATTCGGGGTCGGGAAAGCCTCAACCCATCGTGTGAAATGATCTACCATCACCAACAGGTACTTGTAAATACCTATCTTAGGTAACTCTGTGAAGTCCACTTGTATCCGTTGGAAACGGCGTACAGCGATATCGCGACCGCCAGGCATTACCTGGCGCATGACCTTCTTATTAATCGTCTGACAAATTGGGCACCCCTGGGTACTCTGCTTGGCTATAGTGTAAACGCCTGAGCAATGAAAGGAGTGAACAAAAGTGTCGGCAAGTGCCTGGGCTCCCCAGTGTGTCTGTTGGTGGAGCTGGTCAAACATTTGCCGTGCCAAAGCTTTATTCAGCACTTGGTGTCCTTTGGCTGTCCACCACAACCCATCACTTGTTTGACGTATCCCCTGATCCCTCATATCAACCTCCTCTTCTCGTGAAAAGATGGGAGTCTTTTTAAGCTCCTGTGGGATAGGGAGTAACAGCTGCATGTCCACGTTCACAGTTAGCGCTGCCTGTTTAGCAGCTGCATCTGCCTGTCTGTTGCCCTGTGCTTCAGGGCTGTCACCAGTTTGATGGCCCCATACATGGACCACAGCTATTTCCTCAGGTAAAGTCAGAGCCTCCAAGGATTGAACAATTAGGTTCTCATGCATCAATTTCTGTCCTTTTCCCATTATCATTCCCCGTTCCTTCCAGATTTTCCCAAAGGTGGGCACTACCCCAAAAGCGTATTTTGAATCTGTATAGATTGTGCCCACCTTATTTTCCAGACCTTGGAGAGCTCAACAGGGCATATAATTCGCAAGACTGGGCTGACCAGCTTCAATAACTACCCCATCATTCCCATCCACTATACTATATCTGCTATAGCGAGTGCCATCAATACAGTGGGAAGAGCCATCAATAAACCATCGTTCTCCCTCCTGTAAAGGCTCATCACTCAAGTCTTCTCTGATCTTAGTCTGCAGGTCTATCACTTCCAAACATATATGCTCTAACTCATTGATTGTGTTGGGAGAGGTTGGAGAGACTAAAAAGGCTGCTGGATTATGTTCTTGTAGTCAGAGTTAGATCATCCCTATCCATTAACATTGCTTCGTATTTCAAGATTCTAGAATCTGTAAGCCACCTACCAGCATGCTGTAACAGAATATTGCGAACGGTGTGAGGAGTGTGTACTATCATCGGGGCACCAAATGTAATTTTTCGTGCTTCTTCAACTAAAATAGCAGTGGCTGCGATAGCTTGAACACATTCTGGCCAACCACGACAAACAGGATCCAAAACTTTTGAGAGAAAAGCAACTGGCTGCCTGCAGCCTGCCCTTTCTTGTGTTAAAACACCGGTTGCATTAGTATAAAGGTCAAATGACTTATTAAGGTTGGGCAAAGCCAACACTGGGGCACTAATAAGGCGCTGTTTCACCAAGTTAAAATTATTAATCTCTTCTTCCGTCCAAACGAGCGCTTCACCCCCTATAATCGCGAGTTTATCGTAAAGGAATCGAACTAGATTAGAATAATTTTCTATCCAAATTCTACAGTATCCCACTAGACCAAGAAATTTCCTGAGTTCTTGGGCATTCTTAGGAGTGGGATCTGTAGAATACCTTGTATCCTTTCGGGACTGATCTTTCTGGTTCCCTGACTTACCAAATGACCCAGGTATTTAACCTCTGGTTGTACGAATTGTAATTTGGATTCACTCACCCTGAGACCCTTCTTTTCGAGAAAATTCAAAAGTGCAATGGTATATAGTTTAGCTGATTCATACGTCCTTCCCGTAATTAATAAATCGTCCACATATTGAATTAACTGACAACTCTCTTCCCAAGGAGCCTCCTCTAATATTTGTTCTAGGACCTGGCCAAATAAGTTTGGTGATTCCGTAAAGCCCTGAGGGAGTACTGTCCACCTGTATTGATTTTTACGTCCCGTAAAAGGATTCTCCCATTCAAAAGCAAACATATCTCTGCTCTCTGCTGCTAACGGGCAGGTCCAGAAAGCATCCTTGAGGTCAATTACGCTAAACCATTTACTGTGGGGATCGATTTTACCCATTATTGTGTATGGGTTAGGTACGACAGGGTGACGGGTAAGAATAATTTTATTGAGTTCCCTCAAATCCTGTACTAATCTATAGGTACCGTCTGGTTTTTGGACGGGTAAGATTGGGGTATTAAAAGGTGACATACAAGGTTCTAGAATGCCATCTTTCACCAATTGGTCAATTACTGGCTGCAGCCCCTTTCGGCCAGCCATTGGAATGGGATACTGCTTTCGCCTAATAATCTGCTCAGGATCTTTTAAGGTAATTCGTAGGGGAGGGATATCTAGCACTCCTCTATTGCCTCTTCCTGCCCATACTCCAGGATTTATGAGTTCCCGATCCTCCTCACTTAATACATATAGTTGAACCCCAATACCTGATTCTTGTGGTCTGGTGCCGATAGCCAATTGATCTTGTAAATCCCGTCCCAGCAAACAAACTCCCGCTTGGGGAACTAATAAGAGATCCTCCATTATAACCTTTTCTCCCATCTGTATCCTAACATCTCTTAATACAGGGACCGGGAAATCTCTTCCTCCTACCCCCGAAATCCTCTATCCTCACGCCCTCAGGTGGGTGTAATATACTAGACCGGGCTGCCCCGGAATCTACTAAGAATATCATCCTATCACTGTGGGGTCCTATGTTTAAATTTACCAGTGGTTCTCCATGCAGCCCCACAGTGTGTATTGACTGAGAACCGTGACTCCCCTATTCATAGTCTGTTTCCATCAGGGCATACGATCGCGTCTCCCTGGCTCGCATGGGGCACTCTCTCTTGAAGTGTCCCTCCTTGTTACAATAGTAGCAGACCATTGTTCCCACTTCCCAATTCCTAGTTGGGTCTCCCCGGGGTCCCGGGAATGGTTGGCATCCCCGGAATCCTCCTCTACTCCTTCCTCTACTCTGGACCCTATTTCCCCACCCCTGGCTCTCCTCCCAATGCCCAGGAGCTGGCACAAAGTCCCTACCTTTTCCTTGCTGTCCCTCCACAGCTCCCTTAAATGCCTGCATTAAAATCTTAGCCTTTCCCTTCTGCTTATCCTCAGATCTCTGTACAAAGGCTTTTTGCGCAATTTGTAGAAGCTGGGTTATTCCCTGCTCATGCCAATTCTCAGTTTTCTATAATTTCCTCCTTATGTCTGGGGCTGAATTTGTAACGAAACTCGTTAATACTAATTGTTCTCCTGCTGGGGATTCTATATCCAGACCCCCATATTGCTGTATAGCAGTACGCAATCTATTCAAAAATGCCGAGGGGGTCTCCTCGGGCCCCTGAGGAACTTCGAATGCCTTTTTAAAGTTCTGTCCCTTCGGAACAGATTCCATGATTCCTTTAATCAGATTAGCCCTATACTCTTCCATTAATACCCGACCATCATTGGTATTTTTATCCCAATTAGGTCTAGCCAAGGGAAATTTAGCTTCTCCAGGTATCGCTTCTGGTCCCCCTTGGTGATCCCGATCCCAGACTCTAATCCCTGCCTGGCGAATCATTCCACGCTCATCCAGGGTAAACAGAGTCTTAAATATAGCTGTTAATTCATCCCATGTATATATATTCGGTCCCAACAACTGATCCAATTGTTCAGCGCATCCCTGGGGATCCTCTATCAGGGAAATCATTTCCCTCTTAAAATTACGCACCTCCATACTGGTCAAGGGCACATTTACAAAACCGAGACCCCCTCCCAAGGGAACCTCCCGCAGGGGTCTCATCCAGCTAACTTCTAGCTTATTATTTCTGAAATCCTGCTCTTCAGAAACTGACTTACGGTATCCTGCCCTTTCTTCCAGTAGGTCCTCGCTCGGCTCAAAACTAACCTTGCCTCTGTCTCTCGTAGGCAATCTAATACTTTGTGAACGGGTTAACATGCCACCCCTATTCTCTTCTCCTTTCGTTAGTTGCGGGGGAGGAGGGGAAGGTGCGGAAGGGTAGGGCACAGGAGGGGGGGGGAGAGATAGGAGCTGGTAAAGGAGGGGCATAGGGTGGAGGAACACATCCCATCCTTGCGTCTCGGGTACAAGGGGTTCCTCATCCCTCTTATCCTCACTTCTCTTTTCATTCAAGACCAGTTGGTCAACCGATGCCCTGAGCCAGCAGGCGGCATTTTCCCTGCTTTCAATGTTATCCCTTTGATTCTTATATAGCCAGATGTTCAGTTCCTGACACATCCAGTCATCCTCAGATCCGAGCCTCGGCCAATATACCGAGCTCCCTTTAATAGGGCTTTCAACCCATTCCAGACAACAGTACTTAACCATGATAAGTTTGTCTTTTCCCCGGGTTCTCCCCGAACCCCAGTCAGATAACATTACTCCTAACGGACTCTGTTTAGTTATGTGATCATCCAATCCTTCACTAGGATTCTCTCTCTTACTGCCCATACCTCCCATACTGACAGGTATAAAAAATTTCTCTTACCAGATCCAGTAGCTACTCTTATCGCGCTTCCTTAGCGTTCTCCTGTCGTTTGTTCTCAATGCCTCTTCTCGGATATCACTCGCTTCTTCCACTGACTAGCCACCCGTCGTCCGTGAGTCCAGCTGAATCAGCTGGGGTGCACCTACCCCCGTCGACGGTCACTTGGTCAGTTGAGGGAGTGTGATCCCGGACGAGCCCCCATTTGTTAGAAATAGAAATACCTTAACAGAAATTGCTCGAGACAAAAATTGAGAACAAAGAACATTTATTATATCAACAATGCAAAGTTGGGTGCTTCCCCTTACCCTGAGAATACACACATACACTGGGGTCACCCAACTTTTATACAGTGAATTTCAGTATCAGAATACCCTCCCCCTTACATTCTTCTGCCCCCTGGATGAGTTTGGCAGAGGCAATCCTTCCTGCCTACGTGCAGTTTCAGTGGACTTGCAGGACCAGTGGGTATCCTGTCGGTGTCTTCTCATGTCATTATCCCCATTGTCCTTATTCACAACCTTGCCCTTGTCCCCATTCACACCTTTCCAACTTTCAGAGCCTCTTTCTCTTTGGCTTGGCTTCGCGGATGAAGATTTATGGAGGGGGTAAATGTCCACGTCAGCTGCAGGCTCGTTTGTGGCTGACAAGTCCGATGCGGGACAGGCAGACACGGTTGCAGCGGTTGCAGGGGAAAATTGGTGGGTTGGGGTTGGGTGTTGGGTTTTTCCTCCTTTGTCTTTTGTCAGTGAGGTGGGCTCTGCGGTCTTCTTCAAAGGAGGTTGCTGCCCGCCGAACTGTGAGGCGCCAAGATGCACGGTTTGAGGCGAGATCAGCCCACTGGCGGTGGTCAATGTGGCAGGCACCAAGAGATTTCTTTAGGCAGTCCTTGTACCTTTTCTTTGGTGCACCTCTGTCACGGTGGCCAGTGGAGAGCTCGCCATATAACACGATCTTGGGAAGGCGATGGTCGTCCATTCTGGAGACGTGACCCACCCAGCGCAGCATATGCAGGGTTCGCTAATCCTGTCTAGGGTTTACTAATTAAATATGCCTAACTTGATAAATCTGTGTATGGCTTACTAATTATATATGTAGAACTTGGTACTTCTGTCTAGGGCTAGGAGACCCTTATCTCATCCAGACTATCTCAACTTCCTACATTCTATTATTCCTTACCTCTCCTTATCTTAATTCATACGGTGGGCTCACTGATCCTGTCGAAAAGACTAGAAGATTCTTATCTTACAGTGGCTGACACTGCTTCCTGCTTTCTAATTTCCATGCTTAGCCTGTTCATACTGGTTTAATCCATCACTCCACATGTCTGCACTAGTTTCCCCATCCTTCATATTTTTATGTCAAGTTTCCTCATCTCTCACACTCACTATCCACCACTCCGCCTATTTTCGTATTGTCAGGCTCTGGAGATGTATCTGCCCTAATTTGCTTTTAGGCAGCAAGCACTTCCTGATCTTTACTCTGTACAGGTACGAATTCTTTTATCTGAGACCCTTGGCACCAGGCACATGTCAGAGTTTGGAATTTTTCAGAGACTAGAATAATAGTAATGGAGGTTTGTTAAGTAATCACACTGATTTCAAATTCACGCAAAACAAGGATACACTCTAACTAGAAGGGTCTCTGGACGGGGAGGGGGGGTGGCAGAATCACTGGACGGGGGTAGTTTGATGAGCCAACCCCCGCTCGAAGCTCGTCTGCCTTTCCTACAATTCTTTGAATTTAAACAGTGCATGTAATTTTCACATCAGCTTTTCCTTCCTCCTCTCCTCTATCTGCTCTGCCATTCTAGTTCCCCTCCCACTGAAAATCTAGTTTAAACCCATCGGAGCAGCGCGTTACCAGCAAATCTTCCCACAAGGATATTAGTCTCCCTCTAGTTCAGATGAAAACCATCCCATTGGAACAGGTCCCACCTTCCTTACGCCTGAAGCCCTGCATTATCCTCATATTTCTCACCTCATCAACATGTGGAATGGGTAGCAATCCAGAGATCACACCCCTGGAGGGTCCTGTCCTTCAATCTAGCGCCTAACTCCCTGATCTCTCCCTGCAGGACCGCCTCACCCTTCCTCCTGAGAATGCCGTGAAGTTGATCTGAGATATCTCAGACCCCAGAATAGAGAGTCAACACCCCCATCTGGGATGGTGTAGGGACCTGACACCCATCTGGGTCAATGTAGCCACCTGACACTTGTATGGGTTGGTGTAGGGACCTGACACCTGTCTGGGCTGGTGTAGGGACCTATCACCCATTTGGGTTAGAGTAGCGACCAGACACCTGTCTGGGTTGGTATAGGGGCCTGACACCCATCTGGGTTAGTGTAGTGACCAGACATCCATATCTGGGTGGGTGCAGGGACAGACATCCATCTCAAACAGTGGAGGAAACAGACAGGAATGTTGACAAAGTCACTTTCCATCACCCACTGGAGGAGATTTACTCATTCTGATTTCTGTCCCCCTTTGCCTTTTTATCTGGAAAAAAGTCTGCAAACATTCAGCATTGGAATGCATTCTTGGATCGTTGCCCGTAGTGAAGGAGGACTCACTTCCTGTTCAATTGTGTCCAGGCAACAAAAAAAATGTTAATACACACCTCATTAAATCAGACTCACTCCAAGCGAAACATCTGACAGATCACAATTTAACGTTCTCACTGAATAACCTCAGATTTCCTCTCGATTGTTTGAATTTTATCTGTGATATACGTAAATTGTGTTTTGATAGAACATCCTGTCGACAAAAACTCTCTGCCCACACAAAGGGAAACATCGAACCTTGTCTGAGAGGTTGCTCAGCACTCACAGTCCCACACAATTTCAATAAGACAATCAGACATAGGAGCAGAAAAAGGCCATTCAGCCCATCGAGATGATCTATTCTCCCACTCAGCTCCACTGTCCGGCCTTCTCCCTACAACCTTTGATGCCCTGGGTTATCATGAGCCTGTCAATCTGTGCCTTAAATACACCCAATGACCCAGCCTCCACAACTGCCTGTAGTAACAAGTTCCACATATTCACCACCCCTGGCTGTAGAAATATGTCTGCATCTTTGTTCTAAGTGGACGCCCTTCAATCCTGAAGTCATGCCTTCTTGTCCTAGACCAGTGATTCTCAACCTTTGTCTTTCCATTCACATTCCACTTTAAGTTATCCCTGTGCCATCGGTGCTCTGTGATTAGTCAGGGATTGCTTAAGGTGGGATGTGGGTGGGGGAATGAAAAGTTGAGAATCACTGCTCTAGACCCAATTGTTACTGAAATATTTTGCATGAGAAAAATGGTCACTGGCCCATTTCCTTTGGAGTTCTGAAACCGTGCACATAACGAGTCAAGGGGGGACGATTGAAAGAGTGGTTTTCAAACTTTTTCTTTCCACTCACATCCCACCATAAGCAATCCCTTACTAATCACAGAGCACTGATAGCAAAGGGATGACTTAAAGTGGGATGTGAGTGGAAAGAAAAAGGTTGAGAACCACTGTCCTAATTGACTCGTTTTGTTTCATAACCCCCAAAGGGTGTGAGGGGGTTGGAGGGTTATGGGTGAAGAGTGGGAGGGGGGAACTGGCGCAGACTCAAAGGGCTGACATGGCTTGTTTCTGCGCTGTAAACTGTTATATGGTTATATAACTCGAGAGACTGAGGTTGAGAAACCGATGGGCTTTTATTCACTAAAGAACAGATCCATGGTGCTCGACTGTCCTGCACTGAGGTGGTGGCTGTGGAACAGTCACCTTTATACAGGAGCCTGTGGGTGGGGTCTCAGGTGCAGCAGTCCAAATGGTTTGCCCGGCCAGGCAAATACCTAGAACAGAGGTTTGAGTCCTTCCAAAGCCACCCTGTTACCTCGATGCTTGCTGCTTCTCCACCTGCTTTGGCTATTCCAACAACTGCGGGTATTGACCTTGAGCCTTGACCGTCTACGCCAGTAGGTATGCTGCACTCTTGCCTGGGCCTCATTTGCGATTAAATTTTAAACCAAGGCTCAGCTGCTTTCTAAGATGGATTTCCTTAGAGTCCAGCCAGGAAAAGAAATCAGCCTGAACCTGGGCATCCATGTCGTGTCAGACCTACAACTCCCTTTTATTGTAGGTGCTTTTAATGTCCTGTGTGTTGTTTGATTAGTTAAGCGTTGAGTGTTATGTGTCAAGGGGGTGGGGTGGGGGAGGGAGGAAAGGGGAGGAATGTATTACTGCGTGAATAATTCTGACGCATAGTCCACAGACTGTACAACTGGCTTTAATCAGCTTAAACTTGTACACACCAGGACTCTGCATCCTCCTGGCTCCACCTGCCCGACTACTCCCAAAGGGGCCGGCCCGAGTCTTTATATGGGCCGGTGATTGACAGCAGACAGGTGGGGCCAGCCTCCCAGGTTGCCTACCTGCAGATACAGTGGTTGCCCCCTACAGGAGGCCGGTGGGAGAGCAGTTGTTGTGCAGATAAACATGGACTCAGCAGATGAACCTGTATAAAATAGTGCAGTGAACTGGGCTTCACTGGTCGTGTGTTGGGCTGAGGGCTGGCCCCGCCTCCCGGCTCCACCACCATCTGTTCACATATAACCCCGGTTTCCCGCCTAAACCCTGAGCCCCTCTGAAGACCACTGTTATAAGCTAATAAAAGCGTTTGTTCTCCCTCCAGCCATGAGGGCTTTTATTCGCCCTACAAATAGAAATGGATAAGCTGTAGTCAGAGCTGATTTGTAATTACTGACAATAACAACGTTGCAAACGGTTTGAGTTCAAGTCTGCAAAATCATAAATAAAACATTTTTTAAAAACCCAAAGTTTATTCACAGACTGTGAGGCGGACACAGGAACAGGATCTGGGGGTTATGGTACAGAGTTCACTGAAGGTGGATTCCCATGTAGACAGGGTGGTTAAGAAGGCATATGGTACGCTGGCCTTCATAAATCATAGTCTAGAGTATAGGAGCTGGGAGGTGATGCTGTGGCTGTTTAAGGCATTGATGAGGCCAGGTTTGGAGAATTGTGCTCAGTTCTGGTCTCCAAATTATAGAAAGGATATAGATAAGGTGGAGAGGGTGCAGAGAAGGTTTGCAAGGATGTTGCCTGGCTTACAGCATCTGGATTACAGGGAGAGATTAAGGAGACTGGGACTTTATTCATTGGAATGTCGACAGCTGAGAGGAGATTTGATAGAGGTATTTAAAATTATGAAGGGAATAGATAGACTAGATGTAAATAGACTCTTTCCCCTGAGGGCAGGGGAGTTTGGAACAAGAGGGCATGAGTTAAGGGTAAGGGGGCAAAACTACAGGAGAAATGTTAGAGGATGTTTTTTCACTCAACGAGTGGTGGCAGAATGGAAGGATCTTCCAGAGGAGATAGTGGCGGCAGGGTCCCTTCTGTCAGGGTCCCTTCTGTCATTTAAGAAAAGGTTGGATGTGTATATGGATGTGAGAGGGTTGGAGAGTTATGGGTGGAGAGCAGGAGGAGGGAGCTAGTGGAGTTGTTCAAGTGAACTGGCGTGGACTCGATGAGCCAACATGGCCTGTTTCTGTGCTGTAAATGGTTAGATGGTTATATGTATTGGAACCAGGATGCGAGAGGGGGACTTGGAAGCTGAAGGGTTCCTGTCATATTGGAGGTTCGGATCTGGATCTTGGATTGTTGATAGTTTGGACTGGACTCCATGTGGGAGGCTATGGGGGCACTGGAGGTGAATCTATGGACACTCTGGGGATGGGGAGGGTGGGAATCTCTCTTTAGCTGCTCTCACTCTCTGACGGTAAGAGGCGCTTCAGGCCTTTCAGCAGGCAAAAAGCAATTTTGTGTAATATGACCATGTTTTTAATTACATGACAACAAACTGAATCTTGATCTTGAAGGTAACTGGGGAACTGGTGGAACCTGACTGCAAGGAGTTTGAGAAAGATCGGCGTGAAATGGAACGAACAGAGTTTTCAAAGAACAGGGTGTTTTATTCCGGTGGCCACACGTCATGCTTTTTGCGTGAAGAGGGCTTGAGGAGGATCCAGGATGGAGAAATCTCCTTTTGAGAAGGAGAAGCATGGGAGATGACCCTCCGGGGAAGGTGACCACGGCAGCGCAGCAGCGAAGGGCTCAGTAGCTGAGGGACCCACACAGGCTGCAGGTTGTTGATGACTTGTACCCGAAGGAGTAGCACAGGCTACCTACCGTCTGCTGGTGATGAGAATGGAGGGACCACACGGGCTACAGGCTGCTGGAGACTGGCCGTTGGGAACTAGGATTCGAGAGGATGCTGAGGGAAAGAAGGGCTCTCGAAGGGGCTCAGGCGCTGGTCTTCCTGATCATGTCGGAGGTTTGGATCTGGAGCTCGGGTTGCCGATGGATCGGACAGGAGTCTGCAGCTGTGGGGGCACAGGAGGTGAATCCACGGACACTCAGTGTCTCTTCTGCTTCTCTTTCTGCTCTTGTTAGGGGCGCCGGGCAATGCTCACAGCAACTCATTGTTTGCCTTACAGCAGGTATATCGGGTATATTACATTCTTAATGTATTATCAGGCAATGGAAGCAGAATCCTTCAACCTTGAACCTTGAAGATTTGGCTGTGCGAGGCGTTGGTGAGAGCACATGAGAGCACTGTGTGTAGTTCTGGTCACCCAGCTAGAGGATGGATATTAATAAGTGGGAAGGGGTGCAGAGGAGACTCACCAGCATGTTTCTGGGACTGGAAGGGTTGAGTTACAGGGAGAGGTTGAATCAGCCGGGTCTTTATTCCATGGAGTGTAGAGGCTGAGGGGTGATCTTAGAGATGTTTACTAAATAAAGTCAATGCTCAGCTTTGTCTCCCTTTAGAACTACTGGGCATTTATAAAGTTCACCAGGTTTTGGTGCTTCAAAGATAAATAGAGGAAGGTTCTTGTCAGTTTTCAGAGAAAGATTTGTTGTCCGCTGGACACCCACAACTGATTCCTTTTTAAATCAGCCACTTCAGTGTCTTGCCAAAGAAAGTTTTCCCCTCAGGGTTCTCCAGATGAAAACCTCTTTCTTTCAGGTCACCACAAAGTGCCTTTTTCTTTCTCTTATTCCAAGTGAAACATTAGACAGCCAGTCCTCTCCTCTTGCATGACCCTCAAGGGCTTTGACTAGGCTGAACTAAGCACTCACAACCAAATGGGGTTTTCCACAAGCTTGCCAGCTTGTCCTGTTCCTGTCCTAGCTGTTGTTGCTGGCTGTAACACTGTAGAACTGATCTCTTTCTCTCTCTCTCTCTCTCTCTCTCTCTCTCTCTCTCTCTCTCTCACACACACACACACACACACACACACACACACACACAGAGAGAAAAAAAACCTGTTTGACTCTCTCTGCTTGCAAAATGACATGACCCTCTTAGAACATCAAGTTCCCCTCTAGACAATCTGTGGCTCTGACGAGCTCTTTCATCTGTTGCCTTTTTGTAAACAATAATCCATTAGTTAAGTCTCTTGGACACTCTCAAAAGCTCTTGCAAAGGCTCTGGGGCTGATATGTCTTGCATTAGCAAAGCTCCAGTATTTCAAATAGGATCTGTTCTAAAGTGTTTGTATGTGACCTACTCTAACAAAGCTTTCCCAATTTATCTCCCAAAAACTTGTATATATACACAGGGTCACCAATGTGGTGAGTGCCCTACCATGAAGTGTGGAGTAAGAACGAGACACACACACACACACACTCAAGCCGAGGTCAAAGACTGATTTATTGCTCTGCCAGCTCTGTTTACATTCACTCCCTACCTCTGACGACAGGAGTGACATCATTGCAGAGCCAGACTCTGACTAGCCTGTGTTCCCACTGTTGCCCACTGTTTCCTGCTGTGCAGGAGATCACACAGGATGATAGCTATTGGTTCCTGTGGGGCCCTCACAATCGCCACGATTGCTGGACATTTTGTGAGCCGAGTCGCGACTCGGTTCGTGGGCCGCTACAATGGTTTATTTTTGGAGCCATACTTAAACAAAAGGACAACATGAGCTACCCTCCGATCTTCTGGCATCTCACCCGTGGCCATGGACATTTTGAATAGATTAGCCAGGGCCCCTGAAATTTCTATACTTGTCTCTCTCATGGCCTGAGGGAATATCGTGTCAGGCCCGGGTGATCTATCTACCTTTATTCGCTGTAAGGCAGCATCCCCTCCTCCTCCTTAAAATCTATATGTTCCATGACCCTTCTGTTTGTTTCCCTTCCCTCCTTGTACACGATGCCAGGATCATAATGCCAGTTTGCTGAGTAAATGGTGATGCAAAAAACACTGTTTAAGATCTTCCCCCATCTTGAGAGGCTCCACACATACCTGACCACTCTGATCCTCTAGGGGACCAATTTTGTCCCTTACTATCCTTTTACTCTTGTATACTTGTAGAAGCCCTTCAGGTTTTCCTTCACATTATCTGCCAGAGCAACCTCAGGTCTTCCCTTTGCCTTCCTGATTTCCTCTTTGAGTAATTTCTTGCATTTCTAGACCTCATTAGCTCCTTGTTGCCTATACCCACTACACACCTCCTTCTTCTTCTTAACTGGACTGCCAATATCCCTTAAAAACCAGGGTTCCTTCTGCCTGGTAACTTTGCCTTTAACCCTAACAAGAACATCCAAAATCTGCACTCTCAAGATTTTGACTTTGAAGGCCTTCCACTTACTGAACACACGCCTGCCAGAAAACAAGATCCCATTCCACTCTTCCTAGATCCTTTCTCATTTCCACAAAATTGGCCTTCCTCCAATTTAGAATCCCAACACAAGGACCAGATTTATCCTTTTCCATAACTCACTTGAAGCTAAATGACATTATGGTCACTGGACCTAAAATATTCACCTACATTTACATCTGTCACCTGACCTGTCCCGTTCCCTAACAAATCAAGTGCTACATCTTCATTTATGCATTGGTTTAGAAAATGTTCTTGAACACATTTCACAAACTCCTTTTTCAATCATTTTTATTAAAAATATTATGTAAACGATACATAAAGAGAATAGAATGTAAAATCGAACAGTAAAAACAGAAACACCAATATATTGGTATAGATAGTACAACATGTAACATGCAGAACAAGATTATCCCTTTCTCCTCCATTTGGAATATTCAAAAAAATAGGAAAAAAATTGCAATTAAAACCCCATCTCGCCAACCAAAATAAAAAATAATTTAAAAAAGGCCGGGCAGCTTAAAGTGAGAGTGCACTTCAATGGATTCATATGATCTATTTATCTGGTCCTTGCCAATAAAAAAAAACCAACAGAAATCCAGAACAGTCTGGAAGGTAAAGTTAAAATGCAAATTAATTCATTTGAAAACAGTTTATAAAAGGACGGTGTCTCTGCAAACTTAACGGGGGTACCAAAGATGCAGCTTCTAATTTTATCTAAACTTAAACGTGACATAATTTGAGAGAGCCGCCGTATCGAAGTAGATGAACTAGGGTCTTTCCATTTAAATAAAATAGCTCTTCCATCCGGCGGTACACTAGAGGCTACAACCCGATGCACAGAAGTGGGAACCCGACCCAGCTCTGGAACTAAAATTCCAAAACAAGCAGTCAGTGGATTAGTTTGCATTCTAATACCCAGAATGTGGTTAAGCGCTGTTGTGCTGTGATTTATGGACATGCCTCCTGAGGCCAATCTTACCCATAGGCCTTTGCATGCTCCCATTCCATTCTGCCTTGATCAGTCAATGAGGTTGGCAGCTGTTCCAGTCTATAGTTAATAAAAGCCTGATAGTTTCACAACTCTCGTCTTTTGTGAGTATTGAAGGTGCGTCAATTTAATTAACTTTAATTTTTCAAAAAAGCATGGAACAGTACCTGAATCCTGAGAAGCTCATGGGGAGGGGGGACATGGCAAGATGGCGTAGAGGAAAGATGTGAAGTTCCACCTTCCACCAGTTAGACTTATTAATACCCGATTTTAAAACTTGTAAAAGTGGTCAAAAATAATATTTACAGAAGTTGGAATAGTGGAGGATTGAAATGGCTACAAAGGTGAAGAAATCAAAAGCTCAATTGCAAAAGAAATGACCCTATCAAAGTGTTGAAGAATTGAGGGATAGCTACCAAGTTGAAGCCACGGAGTTGTCGAGTGGAGCTCCCAAGCCTCAGAGGACTCCTGCTCGACTAGGTATTACACCGGCACTGACCGCGCATTCGCAAGATGGCACTGGTTCAGTGATGAGCTCGACCGGCCCTGATTCGGGCCAGCGGGCAGATCGGCTGAGTGAGGACAGACTCGCGAGACTGCAGTATTGCCTGGTGGTCCGGGGCCCCGCAGTATAGTGTCGGAAGATGCACCTGTGCGGTCCGTGACTTTGCCGGGCATACGCGTGTCCATGAGTTATTGGAAAAGGTGTGGGCTGCGGGGGAGCCCGAAAGATGGCGGGCTGATAAAGTCGGCACACTGTCAACGGGTGTCCAGACCCGCAGCCGCACTGGAAGAGGAGTCACTGCGTTAGGGGAGGAAGAGAGCTCAACGTTACTGGAATTAACACAGGAAGAAATGGGGACTGAGACCCGAGAAGGTAGGCCACAAGGTGAAGTAATGGAACCTGGACTGGATTCTGTGTTTACAATATTGGAAGGGATTGCTCATCAAATGGAAAACATGTCAATGCAGATGTCTACTCGGATAAATCAAGGATTTATGGAAGTGAAAACTACAATGAACAGTATGTGTGAAGAGATGACCTCTATGAAGAAAGATACGACTGTAGTTAAAAGTGATGTTAGTAGATGTATAAAAACAGTAGATACTGTAGAGGATAATTTTTTTTAAATTGAAGAAGCTTTTTTTGAACGTAAGAATAAAGTGGATCGTAATAGAGAAAAAAATGGGAAAAGTGGAGGACTCTCATGGATTGGGGATTCAGAGGAAGGAATTATTGAAGTAGATTCATTCATTAGAGAATGAAGGTCGAAGAAATAATGTAAAAATTGGTCTTCTGGAAGATATGGAAGGTTCAGATACGGTAAAACTTTGAAGAAGTGAATTCCTGAGGTACTGGGCAAGGAATCTTTTCCCGGATGGTCTAGAGTTAGATGGACCGCATAGAGCACTGAGGAAAAATCTGTTTCCAGGTCAACCACCGAGGGAAGTTTTGATTCGTTGTTTGAAATATCAAGATAGAGAAATGATATTACGAGTTGCGGTGGAGAAGTTGTGGCAAAATCAGACTCCAACGATGGTTCAAAATAACAGAGTGTTTTTCTATGCGGATTTGAGTCAAGAAATTATTAGAAGGCGCCGAGAATTTAATTCAGCTAAAGAAGTGATGTGGCGAAAGGGTTAGAAGTTTGCCTTTCGTTACCCGGAATTTTCAGTCTAAATTGACGGATGTAAGATATGGATGGTTAATTATAATGTTTTACATCAGTTACATTTGACTCCAGAGAAATTGAAAAAATATGGGTTTAGCAATTCAGACTCTTGTTTTTAATGTGGACTATGTACTGGAACATTTTTACATGCTGTTTGGTCTTGTGTTAAAGTATAACCATTTTGAGAAGGAATTAGATTGGTTTTGGAAAAAGTATTTAAGATTAAATTACCACTAGACCCATCGATTTTTTGGTGGGGTTATATGGTTCCTTTGAAGGGATTGGGGTTGGATAAACTTCAAATTGCATTTGTACGTTTAGTGGTACCTGTAGCACGAAAATGTGTAGCTGGTACTTGGAAAGATAACGTGGAGATTAACATAGTACGTTGGGATAATGAATTAAAGCTTGCATTCTGTTGGATAAAATTACATGTAACTTGCATGATCATTATTCCTTCTTTGTTAATATGTGGTCTTCTTATTTGGACTATATGAATTTGAAAATACTTTGAAACATTCTATATATTCTGTTTTGTTTTTGTCTTTGGCTCCCCTTAAGGGAGCTGGCTGAAGGGTTGGGAGGGTAGGGAGGGTATTTTTATGTATCTCAAAATTTCTTGCTGTTGTTCGATTGTATTTAGTTTTTAAATAATCTTTTAAATAAAATTTGAAAAAAAAAGAAAGTTAGAAAGAGGTTATCATCTGAAGAACCCGGAAGGGTCACGTTTCTTCGGCAAGACACTGAAGTGGCTGATTAAAAAGGAATCAGTTGTTGGTGTCCAGTGTACAACAAATCTCTCTCTGAAAACCGACAAGAACTCATCGAGACTCCTTAAACAGCATCTTCTAAACCTGCCCCCTCTACCATAAGATCTAGGAGCACAATTAGGCCATTCAGCCCATCAAATCTGCTCCTCCTTTCAAATCATGGTTGATGTATATTTCCTCTCAACTCCATTCTCGTGTCTTCTATCCACCACCTTTGACATCCTGACTGAACAAGAACCTATTGACCTCTGTTTTAAGTCTACTGAATTACTTCACAAGACCACAAGGCTTTGCAGCTGGAGTAGGCCTATCGGCCCATCAAGTCTACTCCTCCATTCTAATCATGAGCTGATCCATCCTCCACTCAGCTCCACTCCCCGGCCTCCTCCCCGTAACCCTTGATGACCTGACTAATCAAATACCTGACAATCTCTGCCTAAAATACACTCACCAACCTCTCTTCCACAGCCGCCTGTGGCAACAAACTCCAAAGGTTCGCACTGAAGAAACTTTACTGTTCTAAAGGGATGTCCTTTTATTTCAGAGACTGTGTCCTCAGGATCTAATTCTTCAACTCATGGGCTCCCAGCTCAGCCCAAGGTGGGAACCAGGGGCTCCTGTAACTGTGCGCTCAGACCATGTATCATGGCCTCTCTTCTGTTAGGGAGTGCCAGCAACTTTCTCCCACTCTCTTCACTCACTACCTCCAACAGAGGTTCAAGAATCATTGCGTCTCAACTTCCCTGGGCAGGCCTACTGCAGAGATTTGGAGCCCAGTTTTATTTGCAGGGCCAAACGGTGTTCTCCCATGAAGCACAAACTGCCACTAGGAAAGGTCTGAGGGAAATCATAAATCAAAGCACGGAGTACAGGAGTTGGGATGTTAGGGTAAAGTTGTATAAGGCATTTGGAGTATCATGAGTTTTGGTCACCTAACTACAGGAAAGATATCAATAAGACAGAAAGAGTGCAGAGAAGATTTACTAGTTTGATAAGGAGCTGTTCTAAGAGGGTCATGTCGTTTTGCAAGCAGAGAAAGTCAAACAGGCATTGTCTCTGTATGAGAGAGAGAGAGAGAGAGAGAGAGAGAGAGACAGAGATCAGTTCAACAGTGTTATAGTCATCCACATCAGCTGTAACTGGAACAGGACAAGCTGGCAAGCTTGTGGAAAACCCGATTTGGGAGACATGTTATGAGTTCTTAGTTCAGCCTGGTCAAAGCCCTTGTGGTTCATGCACGAGGAGAGGACTGGCTATGTAATATTTCACTTGAAATAAGTGAAACAAAAAGGAACTCTGTGGTGACCTGAAAGAAAGAGATTATCATCTGGAAAACCCAGAAGGGGGAAAGTCTCGTCAGCAAGACACTGAAATGACTGATGGAAGTAACTCAGTTGTGGGTGTCCTGGAACAACAAATCCCTCTCTAAAAACTGACAAGAACCTTCCTAAAAGGTAACCATTAACCTTTCAAGCACCAAAACCTGGCGAACTTTAAAACTGTAAAATTCTGTGCACAGTATAAGAATTGCCTGCAACCAGTGAATTTGGAGGAATGAAAAGTGAGATTGTGAACCAAAGAACATTTCTGAACTTACACACACATTATATACACATGCGCTTCGAATTAGAAGGGGCTCAAGTTAGGTTAGTTAAGTTAATAGTGATAAGTTAAAGTGTGATACCGTTTTCATGTTTAAAGGTATTTAAAAGCAACTTTTGTTTAAGTAACTATTTGTCCTGGTGAATATCTATTGCTGCTGGGTTTTGGGGTCCTCTGGGCTTGTAACACAGATGACCAACAATTTGGGCCTCTACCATTCACCAGGGGTGTTTCCAAAATCATCGAGGACCCCTTCCTCCCTGCCCACTGAATTTTTCCGCTGTTCCTATCGGGGAAGAGATAAGGGAGGATCAGAGCCAACACCACCAGGCTGGGGAACAGCTTCTTCCCACGGGCAGCGAGAATGAACGAGGAAACACCGCAGCACCATTGTGGAAGCCACGCTCAGCTACGTCCCCCAGCTGAACACACTGGGTGCTTCACACTGAGCTGTTGAAGAGCAATGAGACAGAGAAGAGAGGTGGACCCCTTACCACCTCTCCCGCCCTCTGCAGTCCACTCCCAAACACACCCATCCCCTCCATGAGCCCCATCTTTCACGCTTTCGTCCAAATCCCTCCAATCACCAGCAAGCTCCAACAACCCAATCCGCTCCAAACCCACTACACCTCATGCCCAACCACCTCCTAGACCACAGTCTGACCCCCCCAACATCTCCGAACCTCCTCTTCCCCTTCTCCTCCCCCTCTCCCTTTCCCCGCCTGCTCTCTTCACCCTCCACACCCACCCCCTTCTCTCCTCAATCATTCATTCTCCTTCTAGCTCCTTTCCCATCTCACTATTCCCTCTCACCCTCTCCCTGTTCCTCTTCCCTGCACTCTCCTACCTGCTGCCCTCCCCACTTCCACTCTCTCCACCTCCACTTTCCCCCACCTCCCCACACTCCCCCACCTCCATACTCCCACCAGCTCCTCCTCACACGTGGTCTCCATACCTCCGTGACCCCTGTGTTCCCGCCAACATTTTACTCCCCTTGACGCAGCCACAGAGACAGAGAATTGGAGCTGGAGATGGACGAGCCGCTGATCTTCAGGGAAGCGGAGAAGATCGTTGCTTTTAATCACGGCGAGGTGTTCCCACCTCTGGCTGCAGGTCATCTCATTACAGGAAGGATGTGGAAGCTGTGGAGAGGGGGGTCAAGGAGATTCACCAGGATGTTGCCTAGATTGGAAAATAAATTGTATGAAGCAAGGTGAGCAGAGCTGGGAATTTTGTCTTTGGAGCGTAGAAGGAAGAGAGGAGACTTAATAGAGGTCGACCAGATTCTGAGAGGCATCGATAGGGTGGACGGCCAGCGCCTGTTTCCCAGGACAGGATCAGCAAACACCACATGATACATGTACAAAGTGAAGGGAGGGAAGTTTAGGGGAGACATCGGAGAGAGTTGTGGGTGCCTGGAATGCCTTGCCAAGGATGGTGTTGGAGGCTGGAACATTAGGGGCATTTAAGAGTCTCTTAGACAGGCACATGGATGAAAGGAAAATAGAGGGTTATGGAGTAGGGAGGGTTTAGTACCTTTCTCTAAGGAATATAAGGAATATATGTTATATGGCGAGCTCTCTACTGGCCACCGAGACAGAGGTGCACCAGAGAAGAGGTACAAGGACTGCCTAAAGAAATCTCTTGGTGCCTGCCCCATTGACCACCGCCAGTGGGCTGATCTTGCCTCAAACCGTGCATCTTGGCGCCTGACAGTTTGGCGGGCAGCAACCTCCTTTGAAGAAGACCGCAGAGCCCACCTCACTGACAAAAGACAAAGGAGGAAAAACCCAACACCCAACCCCAACCCACCAATTTTCCCTTGCAACCGCTGCAACCGTGTCCGTCTGTCTCGCATCGGACTTGTCAGTCACCAACGAGCCTGCAGCAGACGTGGACATTTACCCCTCCATAAATCTTCATCCGCGAAGCCAAGCCAAAGAGAGAAACAAGATAGGCAAGAGCCTGGCAAAGTGAGGGGAAGAACTAGTGGTTTAAAGTGGATTTCTTTCAATGCTTGAGGCACAACAAAGACAAATGATGTTTGATTTCAGATAATGAAAGTGCTGAGAGAGGATATTTTTGGCGAGTATCTGGTGAGGCGACACGGGCGGGGAGGACTCATAAACAAGGAGGGAGAGTGACTTTGATCTGATCAGATACTATTTATTGTGTGATCAAAACAGAAAAGCATATGATCAGAATTTCCCTTTCATCTGTTACAAGGCTGACAAAGATTCACCGTCAGCATCGCCCGGCGCCTCTTACATCAGAGAAAGAGAAGCAAAATAGAATCCCCTCAGAGTCCGACGATTCCCCTCCAGCCCCCCACTCCCCCCTCCCCTACCGCAGCCTCTCCAGCTGCACAGACTCTAGTTCCACCCGAGCTCCAGATCTAAACCTTTGACACGATCAGGAAGCCTTCAGCACCCAGGACTCCTCGGGAGCCCTTCTTGCCGTCAGCACCCTGGTTCTGATACCTGGTTCACGAGCCAGTCTCCAGCAGCCCGCAATCTGTTGGGAGTCCTTTGACCACCCCACCCCCCACCCCCCCACCACCACCAAGTTGCTAGCACCTCGCAGCCTGCGCGTGTCCTTTGCTGGTCCAACACCGTGGACATTGTCCCGTGGGTCGTCTCCTTTACTTCTCCTTCTTAAACAGGGTTGAGGGGAGGGGAGTTCTCCCCACCCCTGATGCCCTGTGCCGGTCCATTGCTCACCCAGACTCTGCAACCACTCATGACTTCTGCTGAACACAGGCACAGACCCTGTGGACGCGATTTTTTAAGTAAGCCACCATCAGCTCCTTTAACAGGCCATTTAAAACATGTATGGAGAAAATGGCAGTCAACCTGGGCATTAGGACCCGGCGGGAGAGTGCCAAGTCTCCTCTCCCTGCTCTGCCCAGGTCCGCACCAGCAGTTCCACTGCCGTTACTGCAGCACCTGCCATTTTTTTTATCAACCACTAAATGATCAAGGGGAATTGGAAGAGCAGATAAAGAATGAAGACTTATTGCTGAAAGTTGGAAGAATAATTGGGTAGATTAATGTGAAATGTCCAGTTCTTCTCAGGCCCGTGTGCTCAGCCGCTCTTGTTCACGCTACTGACCCACGATGGCATCGCCAGTTCCAGCTCCAACAGAGTCATCAAGTTTGTAGATGACACGACAGTCGTCGGGCTCATCGGCAACAACGAGGAGTCGCTCTACAGAGAAGAGGTGCGAAATCTCGTGAAATGGTGCCAGAGGAACAACCTAAATCTCAATGAGGACAAGATGAAGGAGATGATCGTGGATTCAGGAGGACCAGGAACGACCATCCTCCACTACACATCAACAACCCTGTAGTGGAGAGAGTGGAGACACCAAGTTCTTTGGGGTACAAAATCATCGAGGACCCCTTCCACCCCACACCCAGCATCTTCCAGCTGTTCCTGTCAGGGAAGTGATCCAGGAGGATCAGAGCCAGCGCCACCAGGCTGAGGAACTGCTTCTCCCCACGGGCAGTGAGAATGCTGAACGACTGATGAACTCCTCATAAAATCCCTCCGAGACTCTCATACATTCAAAGCCAATTTGATTGATTTATTTGTATACTTGTCCTGCATATGTATTGTTGGTCTGTACTTTTGTTATGTCTGGTTGTGCGTCTGTGTGTTTTGCACCGAGGACCGAGTTGTACTTGTACAAGCAGATGACAATAAGCTTGACTTGACTGGGCCTCCCACAGTACAAAGGGATCGGACGACATGGAATTTGTTCAGAAGCTTCCAAAATCATCATGTTGAGCACATGTCTGGAGAGGGTCCAACACTGGATCCCCTCATTGAGGTGAGATGGTGAGTGCAGTGAGAGTGAGAGAGCACTTTGGGATTTCTGCTTAACGTCAGACTTCTTGCGTCTGCGTTTCTCCCCGTATTCTGGGTGCAGTTGTCTCCTGGGATCAGGCTCTGGCAACGAGGGTTCACACACGGACCCGAGACGGTTCCTTCAGGAGGGTTGGGACTAAACGTATCAGCGGCAATGCCCTGATGCGTGATTGGTGAAGATGAGGAATGGTGTTGAGGCACTGGGCGATGGTCATGGCAACTCTGTGTTTGCCTTACAGCAAGAAAAGCTTGAAGTATATTGTATATATTGCACTGTTAATGTACAGTGTTATCATGGAATAATAAATGGATCCATAATCCTTGTGAATTCGGCTGTGGAAGGTGTTGGTGAGACCACACGAGAGCACTGTGTGTAGTTCTGGTTACCCAGTTAGAGGATGGACATTAATAAGCAGGAAGGGTGCAGAGGAGACTCACCAGGATGTTTCTGGGACAAGAGGGGTTGAGTTATAGGGAGAAGTTGAATCGGTCGGGTCTTTATTCCTTGGAGGGTAGAGGCTGAGGGGTGATATTAGACATGTTTACAAAATCACGTGGGCAATGGATAAAGTCAATGCTTAGCTTCCCCCCACCACCACCACTCCCCCCGCCCCAGGGCAGATGATTCTAGAACTAGAGGTCAGAGGTTTATGGGGAGAGGGAAAAGATTTAAGAGGGTCATGAGGGGCAATATTTTGTCTCAGAGGTTGGTCCGTACCTGGAATGACTTGCTCAAGGGAACAGTATTGACGTTCCAGAGACATTTGGACAGAGTTATGGAGAGGAGTGGCCTGTAGGGTGACGGACCATTGCAGGCAAAGTCGGACGAGCCCAGAATTCCAACCTGACTGCATTGACGAGCTCGGAGGAAGGGGTGGTTCCTATTCTGCATGACTCTACGTGACTCTGGGTCTGTCGCGAGGGGATTGTGGGAGAGAGGGGGTAAGATTGAGGCAAGCCCAATCTCCTCATGGCTTGATCCCAAACTTGGGTCTGGTGAGAGGGTGAGGGAAACCATGGGAGGGAAGGGGAGGCGAGCTCTGGCTACCACGGGGACGTGCCTCACTGTGCTACCTGCTGCACCTTTATCATCGACCCACCTCTCCTTCAGAACTAAATCGCAGACCTTAGCTAAGTAAATTCTGGTGTTTAGCTTGGACAACAGCCAGCCTTGATATGGAGCCATTTCAAAGATTACCATTTATTGGAAAAAGATATAAGCAAAAAAATGGACAAGCCTGAATCTTATTGTTCAAATGACAGTAATGTATACTCAGCCATTTAAGTATCTGTCCCAAGAGATCCAGGTAACAACCTGAGCAACAGCCAGCCTTGATATGAAATAAATTATCATTTATCAGGTCAAGGTTTGAAATTTATTTAGATTAGATTCAGATGAAAAAAAGTTCAAGGCTGTATATTCGAATGACTGTTAACAAAGAGGAAGATTCAGATGCTGCCATCGCAGGAGGACAGGGTCGTAAAGAGGGCTTTTGGAACATTGGCCTCATAAATCAAAGTATTGCGTACAGGAGTTGGGATGTTATGGAAAAGATATATAAGACATTGATGAGGCCAAATTTGGAGAATCATGTGTAATTTTGGTCACTGAACTACAGGAAAGGTATCAATAAGATAGAAAGAGTGCAGAGAAGATTTATTAGAATGTTGCCTGGACAACAGACACCTGTCTGGGTTGGTGTGCAGACCAGACGCAAGTCTTGGTTGGTGTATGGACCAGATGGAATTCGGGGTTGGTGTGGGGACCAGACACTGTCTGGGTTGGTGTGGGGACCAGACTGCCATCGGGGTTGGTGTGGGGACAAGACACCAGCCTGGTTTGGTGTAAGGACCAGCACCTGTCTGGGATGGTGTAGGGACCAGGCGTCTGTCTGGGTAGGTGTAGGGACCAGACAGCCATCTGAGACAATGTAGGAAACAGATAGAATTTCCGACAAAGATGCTTTTCCATCACCCTCTCGAGGAGATTTACTTGTTCTGATTTCTGTCCCCCTTTACTTTTTTATCTGGAAGGAAGTCTGCAAACATTCAGGATTGGAATGCACTCTTGGATCGTTGCCCGTAGTGAAGTGGGACTCACTTCCTGTTCAATCGTGTCCAGGCAACTTGGTACTATAGTTTCTACAAAAAAAAACATGTTAACACACACCTCATTAAATCAGACTCACTCCAAGCGAAACATCTGACAGATCACAATTTAACGTGCTCACTCAATAACCTCAGATTTCCTCTCGATTGGTTAAATTGGTGACTGATTGATTGAGTTTTGCCAGAATTATGTTTATGTAGTAAAGACTGTGGATTATTGTGTACATGAATGTTAGTGAAGCAGGTCTCTTGTCTGAGTGCTTCTGGTACCATGAAACCCAGTACTACCTGTGGCATGGTCAGTGACTAAAGCAGTTCATCCACCATTGGATGTTTCCTACATTGTCTCAGATCGGCGTCTGGTCCCTACACCATGCTAGATGGCTTGCCTGGTGAGAACAGTGGCTCGACACCCTGCAGGATGAAAAACAAGACCTGTTAAAGGGTTGGGAGACCATCTCGTCTCGAGCAAACGTGCCGTGAAGCGCTGAAAGGCCATCCCTCCCATTGAAGCTTGGTTTGGCCATTCAATGCAACAGAACTTCCCCCAGTCATCCTGGACCTCACCATGCTGCTGGATCTGGGAGGGGATGTCAAAAGGATGGGTCTGGATCTGGGCAACCCCTATGCTCCCAAACCCATTCATGCATACGCTTTTCCTATCCGAGGTGTGGGGGTATCTTCATATCAAACGCCACAAACTGACTGAAAGGTACCATCATCCTTCTATGGGATGGATGGCCAGACGAGCAAGGTCTTTGACAAGGTTAAGCATGGGAGGTTAGTCAAGAAGGTTCAGGTGCTCATTATTCATGGAGAAGTAGTGAACTGGATTTATCAATGGCTGGATGGGAGAAGCCAGAAAGTGGTGGTGGATAATGTTTCTTGGATTGGAGGCCAGTGACCAGTGGTTGGTCTCAGGGATCGGTGCTGGGACCATTGTCGTTTGTCATCTATATCAATGATCTGGATGATATTGTGGTCAATTGGATCAGCAAGTTTACAGATGACACTAAGATTAGAGACGTTGTGGACGGCGAGGAAGGGTTTCAAAGGTTGCAGAGGGATCTGGACCAGCTGGAAAAATGGGCTGAAAAATGGCCGATGGAATTTAATGAAGACAAGTGGGAGGTTTTGCATTTTGGAAGGACAAACCAAGAAAGGACGTACATGATGAATTGTCGGGCATTGAGGACTGTGGTAGAAGAGAGGGATCTGGGAATACAGATACCTAATTCCCTGAAAGTGGTGTCACAGTTGGACAGGGTTGTAAAGAGAGCTTTTGGCATCTTGGCCTTCATAAATCAAAGTATTGAGCACAGGACTTGGGATGTTATGGTAAAGTTGTATAAGATATTGGTGAGGCCTAATTTGGAGTTTTGTGTGCAGTTTTGGTCACCTAACTACAGGAAAGATATCAATAAGTTAGAAAGAGTGCGGAGAAGATTTACTAGGATGTTACTTGGACGTCAGGAACTAAGTGAAAGGGAAAGGTTAAACAGGTTTGGACTTTATTCCTTGGAGTGTAGAAGAATGAGGGGAGATTTGTTAGAGGTATTTAAAATTATGAGGGGGACAGACAGAGTAAATGTAGGTTGGCTTCTCCACTGAGGTTGGATGGGATACACACCAGAGGACATGGGTTAAGGGTGAAATGGGAAAAATTTAGGGGGAACCATTCAGATGAATTTCTTCACACAGAGAATGGTAGGAGTGTGGAATGAGCTGCCAGCAGAAGTGGTAAAAGGGAACTTAATTTTAACATTTAAGAAGAATTTAGACAGGTGCATGAATGGGAGTGGTATGGAAGATATGGACTGGGTGCAGGACAGTGGGACTGCAGATTAATAGTTTGGCACAGACTAGAAGGGCTGAAGGGCTGTAATGTAATTTTCTATGGTTATATAAGACAAAGGAGCAGAAGTAGGCTCTTCAGGCCATTGAGTCTACCCTGCCATTTAATCCATTTTCCTACAGCCCCTCTGCTTGGCCTTCGCCCCATAACCTTTGATGCCCTGGCCAGTAAAGAGTGCATCAATCTCTGCCTTAAATACACCCAATGACCCGGCCAATGAACCAAATGGCCACTGCCTCAGCTGGTAGGATCCAGATGTTTTTCCTTTCAAGACCTCATTGGAAAACGAGCTCCAACTGGTTACCCTGGATCCACCACTCAGCCCCTGAGCAAACATGCTCACGGATCTTTCTCAACCACACCCGACACAATTTATTCCTCTGAATTCAAGTAATGACAGGCAAAGAGCATTTCAAATACTGGAGCTAGACATGTCTGGGCCTCAGAGACTTTGGAAAAGGTTTGGAGAGTGTCCAAGAGACTTCAGTAACGGATTATTGATTACAAAAAGGCAACAGATGAAAGAACCTATCGGCGCCAAATTCCGTATGCAGTGGAGCTTGCTGTTCTAAGAGGGCCATGCGGTGAGGCAAGCAGAGAGAGTCAAATAGGCTTTCTCAGTAAGAGAGAGTGAGAGAGAGAGAGAGAGAGAGAGAGAGAGAGAGAGAGAGAGAGAGAGAGATCAGTTCTACAATAATACAGTCAGCAACAGCTGGGACTGGAACAAGACAAGCTGGCAAGCTTGTGGAAAACCCCATTTGGAAGATATATTTTGAGTGAAGGGAGGGAAGTTTAGGGGAGACGTCGGAAAGAGTTGTGGGTGCCTGGAATGCCTTGCCAAGGATGGTGGTGGAGGCTGGAACATTAGGGGCATTTAAGAGTCTCTTAGACAGGCACATGCATGAAAGGAAAATTGAGGGTTATGGAGTAGGGAGGGTTTAGTACCTTTCTCTAAGGAATATATGGGACAGCACAATATCGAGGGTCGAAGAGTCTGCACTGTGTTCTTTGACAATGAGGAAGGGTACAGGGGGTGAGGTGGGCAGCAGAGAGTTCCCCTGTCACCTCCCTCCTGTAACAAGAGCGTCACTTCGAGCACCGATGGAGGAATGAGCTTTTCGGGGACAGCAGCTTGCTGAGTCGCTCCAGACAGCCTCAGAGGGACAGAAGGGAAGGTGGGTACTCCATTGTTAAATGGGCAATTTGGACAAAAAAAGCTCAACATGGACCCTTGATTTTCAGACACCCCGAACACGTTCCAACTCTAGCTATGGTCGTTTGAGGATATCCTGGCGGCAGCCGTCGATGTTATCACCATGGTTGCTAACTGACTGAGGTTTCTCTTCTCATGAATTGGACTCCAAGTATTTCCGATGATCAGCGACACCAGCTCTTATCTGGCCACCAATGAGATTCTGAATGCCCAGTATCACAGGAAGGTCAATGAGGTCTATACCAGGCACCTCCTGACCTCCTGCCCACCAGAAAGCAGCGACCTGGTGAGTCAACCATCGAGTACCTGTGACCCCTGTGGAACCTATGCAAGGCGTGCAACAGCTGCCTAGAACTCTGAGGACCTCATACGGGTCATGTATGTGGGCGGTATCTTCTCCAGGTGCATAAGATAAAGACTCCATGAATAAAAGGTACTTGATCTACAGAGGGTGGATGAGCTGATAGAGACACTGGAGGTGGCCTCCAAAACTGGGATGTTTACTCAGCCACCTCTTGGTCACCACGGGCGCCGCTATGCTGGGACAGGGGATCTTCCCGTGCCGTGAGCCACTGGTCGCCCACACCGTCCCACTCCTCTAGTGACCCGACCTCGGCCGCTGTTGCAGGTGATCTCCCCAATTGCTACTTCTGCAGGCAAGAAAACACTTCCCCCGCCAGGGAGGCCGTATGCGCTAGATACAAGAAAAAGGGGCATTCTGTCAAAGTTTGCCAGTCCAAACTGGCTGCAAAATCTAACAGCACCACATGTGGACAGTCGCACTTCATAAAGTTTGATAGGCACCATCTCCTCTGTGAACCAGCAATACCATGTGCGAGTCATGGGGGACGCCATCTTGGATCACATGGCAAACGCCATCTTCTCAGGCATACAATACCATGAGGGAACAGCAAGGGGAGCCATCTTGGGATCGTGAGCACCCATCGAACTCAGGCAACGAGTCTATTCTGGCCTTCGTCACCCTGAAACAAGAGGCACCACACAAACTCGCTAGGTCCTCGATGGACGTCCAGGTAAATGGATGGGTTATGAACTGCTTATTCGATAGCGGGAGCACAGAAAGTGCTAAGCACCTATCCCTTAAGATAAGCCCCACCAAACACAAGATGTCACACACGGCAGCCATCCATGGGTCCTGCGATGTGATCCTGACTGTTGGAGGCATAGCTTACAAACATTTCAGGCTACTTGTCATCCCACAACTCTTGGGCTGGACTTCCAGTGCTAACTTCAGAAAATGACCTTGAAATTCAATGGGCCTCATCACCCCCCTCACTGTCTGCAACAAACAAGTTCAAAAAAGCCCCCCTGCATCCGACCTGTAGCCTCTCGACCCTCAAGGTCCATCCCACCCTCACCACTGTTAGCCACCCTCACTTCTGACTGCAAGCCAGTGGCCACCAGGAGTAGGCGGTACTGTGCAGCTGACAAGACATTCGTTAAGTCAGAGGTTCAGTGCTTGTTGGGTGAGGGCATCATCGAGGACAGCAATAGCCCTTGGTGGGCCCAGGGGGTTGTGGTAAAGAACGAGGATAAGAATAGGATGGTCATAGATTACAGCCAGACCATCAATTGGTACATGCAGCTCGATGCATACCCCCTTCTCCGCATATCCAATATGGTCAACTAGATCACACAATTTTGGATAATCCCCATAATCCCCATATCACCAGCTCCAGAATGCCCAGAGGATCGCCGGTATACAGCTTTCGAGGTGGGTGGTCATCTCTACCATTTCCTCCTTCTGCTTCACCAATGTGGTCTCTATCTGCAGGCCACTTTCCCATACCTAGATAATGTAACAACACGGCCACAACCTGCAGGATCCTGATGCAAATCTCCATAAATTCCTCCGGGCAGCAAAATGCCTGAATTCTTAACTATAACGCTGACGGCACAACCAGCCATCGTTGGCGAGAATGGTGTCATTGGCCCCGACCCAGACAGCATGTGACTGTTTCTGGAGCTACCTCTCCCACATACCCTCAAAGCACTGAAGAGATGCCTCGGATTCTTTTCACATTACGCTCAATAGGTCCCCAACTATGCGGGCAAGATTCGGCCATTGGTTAAAGACACCATGTTTCCCCTGCCAGCAGAAGCCCAAGCTGTATTTGACTGTATCAAGGATGACATCGCCAAGGCAACCAGGCGTGCCATAGATGAGTCCACACCGTTCCAAGTGGAGAGTGATGCATCTGACTTTGCCCTGGCTGCCACACTCAACCACATGGGCAGTCCCGTCACCTTCTTCTCACACACCCACCAAGGCCCTGAAATTTGCCACTCCTCCATTGAGAAGGAGGCCCAGGCCATCGTGGAGGCTGTACACCATTGAAGGCAGTATCTCGCCGGGAAACGGTTCACCCTCCTCACGGATCAGCGAACGTTCGCGTTCATGTTTAATAATAAAGCAAAGGTACTATTTGGGACATTAAAATTTTCCTTCATTAATTGAAAAGTAATAATTTTACCATCTTCAAAATATTCCTACTTTCTTAAGCCCCATTTGACTCCAAATTCTCAAAAATTGATTATTCATAGAAAAACAAAGATGACTATTTTGATACAAAGACATTTTTCAAGAGATCAAACCTTTTCCAACTATCTCATAATTTATTTTACCCCAAAATTCAATCACGTGTCTCATAAAAGGCATACCTCTAATTCCTGTTAACAATTTTGAATTTCATTTATAAATAAAATCCTGTATTGAGTCTTCTCCTATTTTACTCAATTCTATTTTAACCCAGGCTAAGGATTTATCTAAATCAAACATCCCATTAATAAATTTCAATTGAGCTGCTCTGTAATCATTCTTAAATTGGGGAATTTGCAAACCTCCTAATTCAAATGTCCAAGTCAGTTTTTCCAAACAAGCTCTCGCTATCTTTCCTTTCCACAAAAACCTCCTAAGACTCAAATGTAAATCCTTGAAGAATTTTTGATGGATACAACAAGGAACTGACTGAAGCAGACATTGAACCCTTGGAACAATGTTCATTTTAATACAATTCACTCCACCTACTAAAGTTATAGTTCAGTGCTTCTCACCCTTTCTCTTTCTCCTCACATCCCACCTTAAGTAATCCCTAGGCCATCGGTGCTCTGTGATTAGTAAGGGATTGCTTAAGGTGGGATGTGAGTGGGAAGGGAAGGTTGAGAACCACTACTCTAGACCCAATTGTGTCGGAAATATTTTGCAGGAGAAAAATGGTTATCGCTCCTTACCTTTGGAGTTCTGAAACCGTACACATAATGAGTCAATGAGGGACGATTAAAACAGCAGTTTTCAAACTTTTTCTTTCCACCCACATCCCACCTTAAACAATCCCTCACTAATCACAGAGCACTGATGGCAAAGGGAATACTTAAAGTGGAATGTGAGTGGAAAGAAAAAGGTTGAGAACCACTTTTATAGGCAAATCGTTCCACCTATTTAAATCATTCTTAAGTAAAGCGAAGTAATTCAATTTATTAATTAAAATCTCCAATTAAAACATTTTCATGTGCATAAAAGAATCATGAATAAATCTCTCATCATCTACGTTAGGTGCACATATACTCATAAATGTCCTCATCTCTGAATAAATTTGACAATGTGCCTGTGGTGATATGTAATTACATCACTAGGTATATGTAATTACATATACCTTGCATATAAAGCAGTCCAGAGCTACAGTCTAGCCTTCCAGATTCATCTTGCAGAGAGACAAGACCTCTTAGTATACATATTAGTTTATTAAAGCTGTCTTATACTCACACTGCTGGTGTGGTTATTGTCAGTACAATTTAATAAACTAATATTATAGCTACTAGGATGGAAGCTGTCTTATACTCGCACTGCTGGTGTGGTTATTGTCAGTACAGTGCCTAAACAAAGCTCCCAGCAGGATCCATAACCAACCAAGTTTGGGCTTTCTTGGTCGACAAGTTAGGTTATAATTTGACACTTCCTAGGCAGAATGACTTAGAGTTATTGATAAGTAAGGGTGGTAAAAACAAGTTTATTTCGGTGATGTATAAATCACTTCAAAAAGATGCTGCCAAGTTAGGAATTCATAAATAAAGACTGAGATGGGAGGTTGATTTAAATAGACAAATAGATGAAAATGTCTGGATGCAACAATGTAACAAAAAATTATTAATGTTAGATATAGATTGGTTCAATATAATTTTCTACCTCAATTCTATTTAACGCCTCAAAAATGTAAAACATTGAATCCAGCATTATCAGATCTATGTTTTAGATGTGATCAGGAAGTTGGTTCTTTTTTTCATTCTACTTGGGAGTGTCCCAGAGTAAAACCTTTTTGGTTAGAGGTAAAAAATAATTTGGAGAAAATAGTAGGGGTAAAACCCCCCCAGGACCCGATGTCATTTTTGTTGGGTAATATTAAAATGGTTAGACCTAAATTAATGTTAACTATGCATCATATTGAATTTTTATGACTGGCTTTAGCTGTTTCTCGGAAGTGCACAGCCATTACTTGGAAATCAAATACGAATTTAGAGATGGAGAGATGGCATGCTGAATCACGTTCATGTATTCCTCTTGAGAAAATAACATATAATCTCGGTAATAAATATAATTTTTTCTTGAAAATATGGAGCCCATATTTATAACATGTTGGTTTGAAGGTGCGAAGGACCTTTGAAAGCCTGCTCCGTTGGTCACCCTTAACTCCATCATTGTCTATTTTGAGAATTATATTTCTTTTTAGCATATAACATATAACAATTACAGTATGGAAACAGGCCATCTCGGCCCCTCTAGTCTGTACCGATCTAAGTGAAGTCTACTATTTCCACCTACCTTCACTTTACCCCTAACCCTCCAATCCTCTCTCCTCCATATACTTATCCAATTTTTCCTTAAAGGACAAGATTGAGTTCACTGCAACCACCTCTTCCGGAAGGTCATTCCACTCAGCCACCCCTCTCTGAGTGAAGAAGCCCCCTCTCATGTTACTTCTAAACTTTTGCCCCCCTAACCCTTAACTTATGACCCCTCATTCCAATCTCACCTTCCCTCAAGGGGAAGAGCCTATTCACATCTACTCTATCAATCCCCCTCATAATTTTAAATACCTCTATCAAATCCCCCCTCAACCTTCTCCGCTCCAATGAATAAAGATCCAGTCTACTCAATCTTTTTTCGTATTCGAGATACTGCAATCTAGACCACATTTAGTAAATCTTATTGATATCCTTCCTATAATTTGGGATTCTCCGAGCTTATTTTTCCTTTCTTTTCTCTTTTATACTCAGGGTTGGGTGGTGGGTGGAGGGTGGAGAGGGAGGGAGCATGGGAGGGATTTAAGTGTTTTTAGTTTTTTTTTCTTTCTTCCACTCTTGTTCTGGTCTTATTGACTCTGTGTATGTGAATGTTTTTTTTAATTAAAATGTTCCAAAAAAAAGCAAAAGGTCAAAATGAAGGTCAGGTGGAGAATCAAACTGTCCACTTACAACTACGACATCCTCTACCAGCCCGGCAAAATTAACGAACCTCCAGATGCTCTATCCCTGGGACCTATGCCAGTGTCCAAATGCAGACCCTCCATAATAACCTCTGTCACCCCAGAGTAATTAGGTTTTTCCATTTTATCAACACTCAGAACCTGCCATATTCTGCTGAGACCAAAAACTGTCTGGTCTGCACCAAATGCAAACCCCATTTCTACTGACTAGACAAGGGGCACCTGATCAAAGCTACCCGCCCCTTTGAGCACCTAAGTATTGATTTCAAAGGGCCCCTCCCCCTCCAACCAGAATGCCTACTTCCTTACATCATCGACGAATACTCCCGCTTCCCTTTCGCCATCTCTTGCCCATACATAAACATGGCCACAGTTATTAAGGCCCTCCGCATATCTTCACACTCTTTGGGTACCCAGGCTTCTTCCACGGTGACCAGGGGACCTCATTCATGAGTGATGAGCTGCAGTAGTACCTGTTGACCAGGGGCATCAGCACAAGCAGGACCACCAGCTACAACTCTAGAGGGAATGGGCAAGTGGAAAGGGAGAATGGCACTTTATGGAAGACCATCCTCCTGGCACTGAAGTCATGGGGTCTCCCCATTTCCCAATGGCAAGAAGTCCTCCCAGATGCACTCCACTCTGTCCGGTCACTTTATGTACGGTCACCAACAACACGCCTCATGAACAGATATTTGCTTTCCCTAGGAAGTTGGAACTACGCTGCCCACCTGGCCCACCTCCCCAGGACCAGTCGTGCTCCAGAAGTGCACCAGGCAATCTAAGACTGATCCACTGGTCAAGAGGATCCGCCTCCTCCATGCTAAGCCCCCAGAATGCCTATGTTGTCTTCCCTGACAGGCACAAGGACATGGACTCAATCCAGGACCTGGCACCATCGGGCACTCCTCCAACCACCACTGACCACCAACAGACACTTTCCTCCACTGCTATCTTAGGGGGTACCTGACAGCTAACAACTCTCCACCCATGATGCACCAGCCCCACACTGCCTTACCCCCTCATTTGTTCCTCCAACCTTGACAAACTAACCGGTGATGGCAGGCCAACCCCATAAGTTGGTCAGGACCCCACGGCAGTGCCCCAACGATTACCACTGCGGTACAGGAGAACCCTTGACAGACTTAATCTGTAAAATGTATATTTCTACATTTGTTTCATCTTTTTTCTCACCCCACAGGACTCTTCTTAAAAAGGTGTGAACATGGTAAACAACTGTTTACCAAATGGCCCAATGACCATTTTTCTCAAGCAAAATATTTCAGTAACAATTGGGTCTGGAGCAGTGATTCTCAACCTTCCCTCCCACCCACAGAGGAAAGAAAAAGGTTGAGAACCATTGGTGTAAAAGAAGAGTTGCTCCCCAATAAGGAAGCGAATGAATCTCTACACAGATTTCAATTTCAAATCTGTCCAGTGAGGGTGTTCAGGTTTGTCAGAATCATATACCCAGAAAATAATAACTGCCCAATTATATTTGTAGATGGTAGATCAAAAGACACTAAACATCCTTCTATAAACCGATCCCAAAAATAGACAATTCCTTTGTTTTTCCAAAAAGATTAGGTAAAGCTTTAATTTCTGAAAATGAAATTTACTCAACCTGTCATTCTTATTATTCCATATATAAGAGGAAATTGTAGAGTCAATATTGTCAAAAACTGATTTAGGAATTAAAAACTGGAACTGCTTGAAATATGAACATTTGACAAACTCCAACCCATCCAGCCCTTTCACAGTATGGGAGTCCCAGTCAATATGTGGAAAGTTAAAATCCCCTCCTATCACAACATTCAACTTCTTACATTCGTACGATATCTCTCTACAGATTTGCTCCTCCAATTTCTCTTTGATATTGGGTGGACTATAAAACAACCCTATCAATGTGGTCACACCTTTCCCGTTCCTCAGCTCCACCCATGAGGCCTCCGTAGACGACCCCGCTGCACTGTCCTGACTTTGCGCAGCTGAGGTATTTTCCCTGACCAGCAATGCTACTCCTCCCCCTTTCATCCCTCCCCCTCTATCACGTCTGAAACAGCGGAACTCCGGAACATGGAGATGCCAGTCCTGCCCCTCCTGCAACCAAATCTCACTAATAGCAATAATATCATAATCCCACGTACTAATCCACGCCCTAAGGTTGTCAGCCTTTCCAACAATACTCCTTGCAGTAAAATAAATACACCTGAGAAAAGTCCTATCACATACAAACCTTTGATTTCTGTCTGTACATGCAGTCCTCACACGACCGCTATCCTCCTCCTTCCCACTAACTGCTCTAACTTTCTGGTTTCCTTCCCCCCACAAATCTCGTTTAAACCCATCAGGACAAGACTAATAAATCTATCCTCAAGGATATTAATCCCCCAACACCTAAAGGAGAAGGAATACTCATATTATTCGGGTAGACATAAAACATACTCAAGGATAGACCTGTTCCTGTTTTCAGCCCATATCCAAGGGAGAGTTAGGAAAATGGAATATAAAGCTAGATTGTTATCGGACCACTCACCCCTGTTAATAGCAATAGAGCTGGAGGACATCCCACCAACAGCATATCTTTGGCTTGGCTTCGCGGACGAAGATTTATGGAGGGGGTAAAAGTCCACGTCAGCTGCAGGCTCGTTTGTGGCTGACAAGTCCGATGCGGGACAGGCAGACACGGTTGCAGCGGCTGCAGGGGAAAATTGGTTGGTTGGGGTTGGGTGTTGGGTTTTTCCTCCTTTGCCTTTTGTCAGTGAGGTGGGCTCTGCGGTCTTCTTCAAAGGAGGTTGCTGCCCGCCAAACTGTGAGGTGCCAAGATGCACGGTTTGAGGCGATATCAGCCCACTGGCGGTGGTCAATGTGGCAGGCACCAAGAGATTTCTTTAGGCAGTCCTTGTACCTTTTCTTTGGTGCACCTCTGTCACGGTGGCCAGTGGAGAGCTCACCATATAACACGATCTTGGGAAGGCGATGGTCCTCCATTCTGGAGACGTGACCCATCCAGCGCAGCTGGATCTTCAGCAGCGTGGACTCGATGCTGTCGACCTCTGCCATCTCGAGTACTTCGACGTTAGGGATGAAAGCGCTCCAATGGATGTTGAGGATGGAGCGGAGACAACGCTGGTGGAAGCGTTCTAGGAGCCGTAGGTGATGCCGGTAGAGGACCCATGATTCGGAGCCGAACAGGAGTGTGGGTATGACAACGGCTCTGTATACGCTTATCTTTGTGAGGTTTTTCAGTTGGTTGTTTTTCCAGACTCTTTTGTGTAGTCTTCCAAAGGCGCTATTTGCCTTGGCGAGTCTGTTGTCTATCTTATTGTCGATCCTTGCATCTGATGAAATGGTGCAGCCGAGATAGGTAAACTGGTTGACTGTTTTGAGTTTTGTGTGCCCGATGGAGATGTGGGGGGGCTGGTAGTCATGGTGGGGAGCTGGCTGATGGAGGACCTCAGTTTTCTTCAGGCTGACTTCCAGGCCAAACATTTTGGCAGTTTCCGCAAAGCAGGACGTCAAGCGCTGAAGAGCTTGACATATAGTTGGAGATTAAACTCCATGCTACTTAAAAGACAGGATTTTAGAGAATTCATTGAGCGAAAAATTAAAATGTACTTTGAAATAAATACGGAATCAGTGAAAGATAAATTTATACTATGGGATGCAATGAAAGTGTTCATCAGAGGGCAGATAATAAGTTATGTAACCAAGATGAAGAAGGACTACAATCGGGAAATAGAACAGTTGGAAAGGGAAATAGGAAGTACAGCCTATCAGGGATGAGTCGTGGGGGTCAGGTCTCTGGCACAGGGGCTGCCCCTGAGGCTCAGAAGGGAAGGAGGGATAAGAAAAGGATTCTTGTAGTTGGGGACTCGTTAGTCAGAGGGACAGATAGAAGGTTTGTGGGACGAGATCGGGGATCCAGGTTGGTATGTTGCCTCCCTGGTGCCAGGGTCAAGGATATCTCTGATCGAGTACATAGCTTTCTGCAAGGGGAAGGAGAACAGCCAGAAGTCGTGGTCCATGTGGGGACCAATGGCTTAGTTGGAAGTGGGGATGAGGTCCTGAAACAGGATTATGTAGAATTAGGTAGGAAGTTAAAAAACAGGACCTCCAAGGTAGTAATCTCTGGATTGCTGCCCATGCCAAGCGTTAGTGAGGGTAGAAATAGGAGGATGTGGAGGATGAATGCGTGGCTAAAGAGATGGTGCAGGGGCAAGGGATAAGATTTCGGGACCTGTACAAGAGGGACGGACTCCACTTGAACTGGAGGGGGACCAATGTGCTGGCAAGCAGGTTTCCTAGAGCTGTGGGGGAAGGTTTAAACTAGTTTGGCAGGGGGGTGGGGAACAGAGTGTGAGAGCAGTGTCAAGGGAGCATGGCCACCTAGATAAGAATAAAAACGATAACAAAGGTAGGATGGAGATTAGGGTAGAAGGTGAAAAAGAGAATGTATGTGAGGGTCATTCTCTGAGATGCATATATTTTAATGCAAGAAGTATAGTGAACAAGGTAGATGAGCTTAGAGCATGGACAGATACTTGGGGTCACGATATTGTGGCAATTAGTGAGACCTGGCTGCAGGAGGGGCAGGACTGGCAACTTAATATTCCAGGATATATTTGTTTTAGATGTGATAGATCAGGGGGTAAAAAAGGGGGAGGAGTTGCTCTGCTTGTTAAGGAAGACATTACTGCCGTGAGGTGGCAGGATGGTATGGAGGGATCGACCAGTGAGGCTGTTTGGGTGGAATTGAGGGGTGAAGGAGGCATGAGGGTGGTAATAGGGGTGTATTACAGACCACCAAATGGGCCAAGAAAATTAGAGGAACAAATTTGTAGGGAGATAACGTCTATGTGTGAGAATCATAAGGTAGTGATCATGGGAGATTTTAACTTCCCTCACATTGATTGGGATACCCATACAGTTAGAGGGCTGGATGGGCTGGAGTTTGTTAAATGTGTTCAAGATTGTTTTCTAAATCAATTAGTAGAAGAACTGACTCTGGACAGTGTAATACTGGATCTCCTGTTAGGGAACGAGCTAGGTCAGGTATCAGACATTAATGTTGGAGAACAAATTGGGTCTAGTGATCATAATTCTGTTAGTTTTAGGGTAGTTTTAGGGAGGAGCAAGGAGAGGCCTAAAGTTGAGGTTCTGGATTGGAAAAGAGCAAATTTCGAAGGAATAAGAAGGGATTTGGGGAGTATTGAGTGGGACAGGATATTTTCAGGTGAGTGTGTAACTGAAAAATGGAGGATATTCAAAAAAGAAATTTTGAGGGTACAGAGTAGATATGTCCCAGTCTGGATCAAAGGAAAGGCTGGAAGTCATAGGGAGGCTTGGTTTTCGAAGAATATTGGAAATTTGGTTAGGAGAAAAAGGGAGGTGTACAAGAGGTATAAAGAGCAGGGAGCTGAGAGTTTGAAGGAGGACTACAGGAGTGTAGAAGGAATCTTAAGAAAGAAATTAGAAAGGCCAAAAAAAGGCACGAAGAGGCTTTGGCAGACAGAATAAAAATAAATCCAAAGAGTTTCTATAGGTACATTAAAACTAAAAGATTAGTGAGAGATAAAATTGGACTCCTTGTAGATAGCGAGGGTCGGCTGAGTGAGAAGTCAGAGGAAATGGGGGAAATTTTGAATGATTTCTTTGCCTCGGTATTCACTAGGGAAAAAAATATTGAACCAGTTGAGGTAAAGAAAAATAGTGGGGAGGTCATGAAGCATATAAGGATAACCGAGGAGGTAGTGATGGCTGTGTTAAAAAAGATAAAGGTGGATAAATCTCCTGGACCGGACAAAATATTCCCTAGGACACTCAGGGAGGCTAGTGGACAGTTAGTGGGGCCATTAACAGAGATATTTAGGATGTCACTGGCCACAGGGGTGGTACCAAAGGATTAGAGGGTGGCTCATGTGGTTCCTCTCTTTAAGAAACGGTCCAAAAGCAAACCTAGGAATTATAGGCCTGTAAGTCTGACGTCTGTGGTGGGCAAGTTGATGGAAAGTGTTCTGAGGGATGGTATTTACAAATTTTTGGAGGTACAAGGATTGATAGCGAGTAATCAGCATGGTTTTGTCAGGGGTAGATCATGCTTGACAAACCTGATTGAGTTCTTCGAGGGGGTTACAAAAAAGGTTGATGAAGGGAAAGCTGTGGATGTTGTCTATTTGGACTTTAGTAAAGCTTTTGACAAAGTTCCCCACAGGAGGTTAGGAAAAAAGATGGAGGCATTAGGTATAAATAAGGAGGTAGTGAAATGGATTCAGCAGTGGTTGGATGGAAGGTGTCAGAGAGTAGTGGTAGAAAATTGTTTGTCCAATTGGAGGCCGGTGACTAGTGGAGTTCCTCAGGGTTCGGTCCTGGGTCCACTATTATTTGTTATATATATTAACGATTTGGATGTAGGGGTAGAGAATTGGATAAGCAAGTTTGCGGATGACACAAAGATTGGTGGTGTTGTGGACAGTGAGGTAGATTATCGTAGATTAAAAGGTGATTTAGGAAGGCTGGAGGTGTGGGCTGAGAAATGGCTGATGCAATTTAATACAGATAAATGTGAGGTGCTACATTTTGGAAAGGCAAATCTAAATAAGTCATATGCATTAAATGGTAGGCAATTGAGGAGTGCAGAGCAACAAAGGGATTGAGGAGTGATGGTTAATAGTACCCTCAAGGCTGATACTCAGGTAGATAGTGTGGTGAGAAGGCATTTGGAATGTTGGCCTTCATAAATCGGAGTATTGAATTCAAGAGTAGGGAGGTTATGATGAAATTGTAAAGGCATTGGTGAGGCCAAATTTGGAGTACTGTGTACAGTTTTGGTCACTAAATTATAGGAAAGATATAAACAAAATAGAGAGAGTGCAGAAAAGGTTCACGAGAACGTTGACAGGATTTCAGGGTTTGAGTTACAGGGAAAGGTTGTGCAGACTGGGGCTTTGTTCACTGGAGCGAAGAAGATTGAGAGGGGACTTGATAGAGGTGTTTAAGATTTTAAAAGGGACAGACAGAGTAAACGTGGATAGGCTTTTTCAATTAAGAGTGGGGGAGATTCAAAGTAGAGGACATGGTTTAAGATTGAAGGGGGAAAATTATAAGGGGAACATGAGGGGAAATTTCTTTACGCAGAGGGTGGTGGGGATGTGGAATGAGCTTCCTGCAGACGTGGTCGAGGTGGGATCATTGGTTACATTTAAGGAAAGACTGGATCGTTACATGGATAGGAGGGGACTAGAGGGGTATGGACCGGGTGCTGGTCAGTGGGACTAGGAGGGTGGGGATTTGCTACGGCATGGACTAGTAGGGCCGAACTGGCCTGTTCTGTGCTGTAAGTGGTTATATGGTTATATGGTTATATAGAAAAAGAATTAGCAATAAAGGAAGATACAACAAAAAGAAGAGAATTGGCGGACAAAAAAATAAAATACGAAACCCTACAAATGTACAAGGTGGAGAGGAACATAATGAAGACAAAGCGGAAGTGTTATGAGCTAGAAGAAAAAACACACAAAATACTAGCCTGGCAACTTAAAACAGAACAAACTAAAAGAACAGTATTGGCATCAAGGAAAAAGGACAAACAAATTACATATAACCCAATGAAGATCAATGAAAACTTTAAGGAATTCTACAAGCAATTACATTGAACTGAGAACAAAGGGAAAGAAGACAAAATAGATGAGTTTTTAGCTAAAACTGAACTACCAAAAATGGAAGAAGAGGAGCAAAACAAATTAATAAGATCAATTGAAATAGAGGAAATACAGGATATATTAAAAAAACTACCGAACAATAAAACGCCAGGAGAGGACGGACTCCCAATAGAATTCTATAAAACATTTAAAGAGTTATTAATTCCTCCTCTCCTGGAAGTAATGAACCAGATTGAAGAAACACAAAACATACCAGATTCATGCAAAACAGCAATAATTACAGTAATACCAAAGACGGGGAAAGATCCACTAACACCAGCATCAGATAGACCAATATCTCTACTTAACACAGATTATAAGATAATAGCTAAACTATTAGCAAACAGATTGGCCAACTGTGTACCAAAAATAGTAAAACTAGACCAAACTGGATTTATTCATAAAAGACGAACAACGGACAATATCTGTAAGTTCATTAACGCCAACAATGGCGGTTGCCTTAGACGCAGAGAAAGGCTTTCACAGAATAGAATGGAATTATTTGTTCAAAGTACTACAGAGGTTCAACCTACCAGAGAAATATATTAATTGGATTAAAGCATTATACAAGGGACCATTGGTGAAGGTGACAGTTAATGGATATATATCAAACCAATTTAAATTAAGCAGGTCAACAAGGCAGGGATGTCCACTATCTCCCTCATCATTTGTGTTAGCTATAGAACCCTTGGCAGAGCTGATAAGAACAGAAAATAAAATAAGAGGGATAAAAATAAAAGAGAATGAATATAAAGTCAGTCTATTTGCAGATGACGTTATAATATACTTAACAGAACCAGAAATATCAATAAAAGAATTACATAAGAAATTGAAGGAATATGGAGAAGTATCAGGGTACAAGATCAACGCAAAAGTGAAGCGATGCCAATGAGTAATGCGAAT
Source organism: Narcine bancroftii (assembly GCF_036971445.1). Taxonomy (NCBI): domain Eukaryota; kingdom Metazoa; phylum Chordata; class Chondrichthyes; order Torpediniformes; family Narcinidae; genus Narcine; species Narcine bancroftii. Next base: position 3,703,974 of record NC_091472.1, read on the forward strand.
TTCACAAAGTTTAAGAAAGAATCACCATTTAGATGGCAAACACAAGCAATTTGATACCTAGGTATACAACTAGATAATAATCTCGGCCATCTATACAAATTAAATTATAAGCTATTAATGAAGAAATTACAAGATGACTTAGAACATTGGAAAGATTTACCATTAACACTGATAGGAAGGGTAAATTGCATTAAAATGAACATCTTCCCAAGGATACAATACCTATTTCAATCGTTACCAATTCACCTAACAGAGAAATTCTTCAATGATCTAAAGAAAATAATAAGGAAATTCTTATGGAAAGGGGGGAAACCGAGGATAGCACTAGATAAATTAACAGAATGGTACAAACAAGGGGGCTTACAGCTACCAAACTTCAAGAATAATTATAGAGCAGCACAATTAAGATACCTATCAGATTTTTATCAAACAAGGTAAAAGCCAGATTGGACCAGATTAGAGCTAGATAAAATAGGGGAGAAGGTACCTGAACATATACTATATACGTGGGATGAAAAGCTGGTGCAACATAGAAGTTCACCAGTATTGCACCATCTGCTCAACATTTGGAAGAAGATTCACGTAGAAAGGAATAAAGTAAATTACCAACTACCAAAATTAATATTGACGCAAGATCAACTAATCCCTTTCACAATAAATAACCTTTCCTTTAGAGAATGGGAGAGAAAAGGGATCAAAAGAATAGAAAATTGTTTTTCGGGAAATAAATTATTATCTTTTGAACAAATGAAGGACAAATATGGTGTAACTCACGGTACAATGTTTGCATACCACCAACTGAAAACCTACTTGAAGGACAAATTGGGAAACAGTCTGAGGTTACCAGAAGGAAGCAGCTTTGAATATGTGATTACAGACACGATGATAATTAAAAAATTTATAACGAACATGTACATTAAGCTGCAAGAGAAAGAGAATGAGGAAATAAGCTATAAACCCAAACAAAAGTGGGAACAAGATCTAAACATAAAGATAAAGAATGAAACATGGGAGAAGTTATGCTCCGGAACTATGAGAAATACAATAAACACGAGGTTACTCATGATACAATATAACTGGATACACAGGCTATACATCACACCCCAAAAGTTAAATAAATGGGACCCAACAGTATCAGACAGATGTTTTCGCTGTAAAAAGGAAATGGGAATAACAGTACATGCAATTTGGGCATGTGAGAAAGTAGAAAAGTTTTGGGAAGATCTAAACCAGATATTAAATAAAATTACAAAAAGCAACATACCAAAAAATCCAGAGATCTTTCTTCTAAGTAATATAAGAAGTAAAGAACTTGGCCTCGATTTGGATGGAGCACAAAAAAAGATTTATTATGATAGCCTTAGCTGTAGCAAAAAAATGTATAATGTCAACCTGGAAATCAGAGGAGAGCCTGAGAATACAGCAATGGTACATCGAAATGAATAAATGTATTCCATTGGGAAAAATAACATATAATTTAAGAAATAACATCACAGTATTCGAACAAATTTGGGAACCGTACCTGGAACACAACAGAGAGGGCCTACTGCGGACCTCCACCACCTAAAATGACACAATGAGAAGAAGACGAAATGAACTGACCCAGTGTGTAAAAGTAGAGGACATAATTTTCTTGTTTATTTTCATTGTGTGATGACATTGTTTAATGGGTTTAATGTATCATATATGTTGAACGTTTAGTGGGTGGGGAGGGGGTGGGAAGGAGGGAGGGAAGGGAGGGGGAAAAAGGGGAGAAAATGACACTGTGTATATTCAAGAGGGAAATGTTTATGAATATTTTGGTCAATATGGTTCATAGTGTGAAAATCTTTTTAAAAAATTTTTAAAAAAAGGATATTAATCCCTTTCTAGTTGAGATGCAAACCGTCTTATCGGTACAGATCCCACCTTCTCTGGAACAGAGCCAAGTGATCTAAAAACTTGAAGCCCTCCCTCCTACACATAATCTCTCCAGCATGTGGCATGGGAAGCAATCCTGAGATCAATGCCCTGGAGGTCCTCCAGGCATAATTCCAAAGAGATGATTTTTAAATTCATCTAGTTTTGTTTTGAAACTCAGATTCTTTCATTTGTTGCTCAACAGCAATTATGGAGTAGGTGTGAGGCATCAGGCTTCTCAAAACTCACAATATTCTTGTTGAGTAGTTTTCAGAAAAATTGTTTCTTCATACGAATGATTTCCCCCCCTTGCATGGAAGTTTCAGTATTGTGTTTTCTTCCAAGGTGATTTCACAAACTCAGATATCAGTCTGATGAAGTAACCATTACATTGCTTTTCTTTGCCCAAAATTGGGTCAATCACAAGTGGCTACTTAAAGTGCCACCGCAGCACTGTTCTCTCTCTCGGCCAAGAGCAGCATCCCTTCTGAAACCACAGTCTGTCTGTGTCCAGTGAAATGAGATTCACTGGTGGTGTGTTATACTGGCTCCACCTCCCAGCTCCACCCCTATCTACTCATATATAACTCTGGTTTCCCAGCTAAACCCAGAACCCTTCTGAAGACCACTGTGAGACCCTACCCTCAGTTATAAGCTAATAAAAGCGTTTGTTCTCCTTCCAGTCGTGAGAGCTTTTATTCATGCTACAATTTTATGAGCTTATTCCCCAAATAATGGAAGTGCTACTCAAGCCAGGTATACTGCTGAGTGACCCTCTGTCCCCCGACGTGGTCAAGGAGTTCACGTACTGGCTAGACTGCTTCCAGGCCTACCTGAACGCGACTGGAGACATCTTCCACACCGATGAACTCAGGAGGTTCGCACTCGTTTCGAGGGTAGGAGCGAAAGGGTATGCAGTCATCAGGGACATGAGGCAGAGGTAAGAAGGACCTGGTTGGCCACATTGAACGGGCCATATCATTGGAACCGGCCAAGTTCGAGAACAACGACCTCAAAGCCAGCGAGCTCGCTCACCCAGGTGACCCCTTTCAAGGACTGGCTGCTCCCGCTGCCCCAGCCCTAAAGGCTGCTGCTTCCCATGCTAGGGAGTGCTTTTTCTGTGGCAAGAACCAACATCCATGATCGCCCGGCTAAAGACTCAGTGTGTACCAGCTGTGGCAAGAAAGGACATTGGGTTAGGGTTTGACGCGCAAGGGGAAGTCCGCGGATTGCACCGCTCATGGATCCGATTCCAGCCCCAAGCCGTCTGCCCCAAATTCACCCGAAACCACTGGCTGTGCTACACATCGACGGAGGGTGGCAGTGCAAAACGACATGAGAAGGCTTGGCAGCCATCTTGCTGCATCTCAAATTCAAACTCGGCGCCAACATCATCAGGGAGGGAGGGAGGGCCATCTTGTCGTGCAATGAGTTCAACGCCATCTTTTGCATGCAGGACAACCCAGGATGGTGGGGGCCACTCAAGTGAGGAGTATGGAGTCTCTGGGGTCCTAGCCTCAATAGTCCTAGACCAGGACAGACCTCACCAGCTTAGCAACTCCATAGTGACTGTGAAGGTAAACGGACTTTCCACTAAATACCTAATCGACACAAGCTCTACTGAAAGCTTCATAGACTCACGGACTGTGCAGGAATACAACCTAAAGATGGATCCTTCCAATTATCGTGTATTCCTTGCGTCTCAGTCGCACTCTACGTGAGTTCAACAACATTAGTTGTGTGGGGGTGGGGGGGGGGATTTTGTAAAATATGCCTGTATGTACTTGGGTCTGGACTCCCTGTGTCACCTTAAAAGAGTGACCTTAGAGTATTCTGGTTCCTGCCCCCTGTAATAGTTCGAAACAAGGGCCTCTAAAATGAGAACCCACATGTAGCCTCTCCACACTGAATATTGACCCCCGCCCCCACCTCTCTTCCTGAATCTGTCCTCGGATGTCAAACCTATTGCTACCAAGAGTAGGAGGTACAGCACAGCAGATTGAGATTTCATACAATCTGAGACACAAAATCTGCTCAACGAAGGTATCATCAAACTTGGCATCAGCCCATGGTAATGGTAAAAGGGGAAATCAAGTCCAGGCTAGTAATTGACTAGAGCCAAACCATGAATCGTTACTCACTCCTGGATGCATACCCCCCCTCCCTCAATGTCCAGAGCAGCAAAATAAAAAATGACAAGATTTCTAGATGGAGGATCGAGCTCTCCACCTCCAATTATGACATTCCCTATCGGCCAGGAGCCCTTAATGACCCTCCAGATGCCTTATCCAGAGGAAGCTGACCCTCTACATACACTGGACAACTGCGGTCTCTAAATAATGAGCTCTGCCATCCAGGGGTTACCTGCATGGCTCATTTTGTCAAGGCATGCAATCTGCCCTACTCCATGCAAGACATTGGGGAAATGACCAGGTCTTACCAGATCTGGGCGGAGTGAAAACCGCACTTCTACCATCCCACAAAGGCGCACCTGATCAAGTCATCCAGGCCCTTCGAACGGGATTTTAAGGGACCTCTCCCCTCCACGAACGGGAACAGGAAGGCCTTGGACTGTGGAGAGAGTAAGTGCTGCAACGTGTGTGGGGAAGCAGGTGACCTCTACAGGGTCAGCACATAACGTGTAGCCACATACGCACAGGCAATGAGAGTGCAAACAGCCAACGTCACCACCCCTGGCGAGGTCAACACCCCTCAAGCTCAACTGCGGTAGAGAGCCCAGTAGAGACCAGGAAACACCTCCAACCCTCAAACCCCAGGCATGACGGTGGAGACCCCTTCCGAGGAGGGAAGGTCAATGGAGGAGGGAGCTGTGAAGGGACAGAAGCCAGCAAAGTCTCGAGGTCTGGTGATGAAGTCGGCACGAGCACAAGAAATTAAAATTAAAACCTTAAATTAAAATGTAAATATTAAAACAAATTGAGTTACATTTAATTAAAAAAGTAAAAAAGTAAACATTTTAAAAATTAAAAATTAAAAAGGTTTATAAGGGAATTTCTACTTTATTCAAGCTTTGTGTACAAGACAAAGTATAAATCCTGAACGATTCATATTCTGTATTGCATTATGTAAAAGTTATGTAACTAAAACAAATTTAAAAATTAATATTAAATTATAATTACAAATATAAATTAAATTGAAAATTTTAAATTTTAAATATATAAATTTAAAAATTAAATTAAATGGATGAAGTGTTGAGACAGAGGGGAAAGAAAGGACAATGGGTTATGGGGAAGCCCAACTGTGGGATGTACAGCAACCAGAGACCACCATCTCTGGACAACTGGGAACAATGCAGAGACTCCCAGCTCCGACAACTGAGAGCAGTGCAGTGATCCCCAGGTGTGGGGGACTGGGAGCACAGAAGAGGCCACCAGGTGTGGGGGCAGGAGGCAGTGCAGAGGTACGCAAGTCTGGGAGATGGTAAACAGCACAGAGACCCCCCCCAGGTGTGGGGGACTCGTAACAGCACAGAGACACCCCCCCAGGTGTGGGGGACCAGGAACAGTGCAGAGACCTCCCAGGTGTGGGGGACCGGGAACAGAGAAGAGAACACCTAGGGGTGGGGGACTGGGAACAGAGAAGAGACCACCAGGTGTGGGGGACCGGGAACAGCACAGAGACACCCGCCCCCAGGTGTGGAGGACTGGGCAGAAGGTCAAACAGATGATGACCATGGTGGTGAGGCTCCTTCAGGATTTTGGCTGTTCTGCTGAGGCAGTGAGATCTGTATAAATCCTCTAAAGAAGCCAGTGCACAGCCGATAACTTTCTGGGCCATCCTGATGACCCTGTGAAGGCCCCTCTTCTCTGGTGCTGCAAATTGCGTGGGAATGCAGTAGGCCAGCACACTCTTGAAGGATCAGCGATCGAAGGACACTAGCAGTTTCTCCTGCAGTTTGATTTCCCTGAGAACTCTTAGGGCATGGAGTTGTCATTGTGCCTTTACTGCGATGGTCCAGGAGAGATCTTCAGCAAAGTGCGTACCCAGAAACCTGAAAACAGTGACCCTTTCCACATAGTCCCCATTGATGTATAACGGGTCTGGAACTGAAGACTATTATAAGTTCTTTTGTTTTTGAGAAGTTCAAGACGAGATTGTTCTCTGAAGAACTCCGCGCTGTCGGTCTTTGGACTTCACCCCTGTAGGCTGTCTCGAATCCTTTTGAAACAAGTCCAACCACAGTCATGTTGTCCACAAAGTTAATGATGGTGTTGGTAGAATATGTGGGTATAAAGAGAGAAGAGGATGGGGCTTAATACACACCCTTGTGGAGTGCTGGTACTGTGTATAAGGGTAGAGGAGAGAGGAGCGCCAATTTTAACTGTCTGTGAGCAGTTCATTAGAAAATCTTTAATCCAGAGACAAATAGATTTGGAAAACCCTAATTTAGCAAGTTTTGTAACCAGTCTGCCTGGCATGACATCTATAAAAAGCATCCTCCCCTGGTATTCAAGGTGGATCAGTGCAGTGTGAAGAGCAGAGACGATGGCATCCACTGTAGACCTGTTTTGCCCTGTAGGATCAAAGGTGGGTGGGAGGCTGGCTTTGAAATGTTGCAAGGCCAGCCCCTCGAAGCCCTTCATAATGACCAGTGTAAGTGCTGCCGGACAGTAGTCATCGAGGGCGCTGATGACATTGTTCTGCGGCAGCGGGGCGATGGTGGCAGGCTTCAAGCAAGATGGGATGGTGGATTTAGACAGGGGCAGATTGAAGATCTTTGTGAAGAACACTTGCAGAGCTGGTACATACACTCCTTCAGCACTATTCCTATCGTGGCATCAGGCCAGGCTTCCCTCGGATTTGCCGCCTTGAGTACCCATCTCGCGTCATACTCCTGTACAGTAAGGGCATGACTATCAGGGGCTGATGGGGGTGTTGTGTTCGCTTCCGCTGCCTGCACCTCAAATCGAACAAAGAAACGATTAGGATCCTCGGCCAGCATGGCGGCACCGCTGACAGTCACACGGTTACTGGTTTTGTAATTGGTGAGACGTCGGATGCCCTGCCACACTAGCCGTGGGTCGTTATTGATAAAGCGCTCCTCATTTCTCTTTTTATAAAGCCACTTTAGCATCCTTGATGCCTCCCTTCAAGTTGGCTCTAGCAGCCTTGCATTACCTGCCAAAGGTCATGACAGGTGAGACTTTCACACAGGAGTGTGGGTTTTCATACATACTATCAGAGGTGGTGGCGATAGTGGCCCCATGGCCGGGGCTGCAGGGAGGCAACTTTGCAATCACTGAGGTGAAGGAGGAGATGGGGGGGGGGGGCAGCATCTCCTCGTGGTGGACCTGAAGTTCTGCCTCACCCCACTCTGGCTGATCAATGTGTACGCCTCGCCCGTGCAAACCGAGAGGCTAGCAATCTTCCAGCAGTTCCCACTGTGGCTGGTGACATCCAGGCCAGTCGTTCTGGCCGGTGACTTCAGCTGCGTGCTCGATGCAGTGCCAACTGTTATGGGCCCAGAGGACCCCAAAACCCAGCAGCAATAGAAATTCACCAAGGCTAATGTTTACTTAAACAAAAGTTGCTTTTAATTATCTTTAAGCATGAAAACAGGATCAAACTTATTACTATTAACTTAACCCCCTTCTAATTCTAAGTACACACGTATGTAATGTGTGTATAAGTTCATGAAAATTCTTTAATTCACAGTCCATTCTCACTTCTCACTTCTCCAAGTTTCACTGGTATCAAGCAATTCTTAGACTGTGCACTGAATTTAACATTTATGAATCTTCACCAGGCTTTGGTGCTTGAAAGGTAAATGGTTACCATTCAGGAAGGTTCTTGAGAGAAATTTGTTCCTCATTGGACACAAACTGATTCCTTCCAATCAGCCACGTTAGTGTCTTGCCAAAGAAACTTGACCCATCAGGGTTTTCCAGATGATAACCTCTTTCTTTCAGGTCACCACAGAGTTCCTTTTCTGTTTCCCTTATCTCAGGCTAAACATTATACAGCCAGTCATCTCCTCTTGCATACACCACAAGGGCTTTGAACAAGCTGAACTAAGAACTCACAACCAGTCTTCAAACTAGGGTTTTCCTCAAACTTGCCAGCTTGACATGTTCCAGTCCCAGCTACTACTGCTGAGCTGTAGAACTGAATTCTCTCTCTCTCTCAAAGAAAAACACATGACCCTCTTAGAACAGCCAACTGCACTCAAACAGACTGCGGCTCCAGACCTAATTTCTGAGATTGTTCATCTGTTGCTTTCCAAAACAATAACCCATTACTCCACAGCATGTCCAATTAACACCTATTTGTTGAAGTCCTTATAACCCTTCTTCAAAGTTTTTGCAAAGGCTTGGACTGACTGGCTTGAGCAGAGTTCTGACATTTTAAATGAGATCTGTTTTGAAGTGTTTGTGATTGTTTGTGACCTACACAAAAAAAACCCCACAATTTATCTCCCAAAAACATATCTATATACAATACAAAATATAACATAATCTGTCACACAAAAAATCATCCAGACTCCTAATGGAGAGGAAAAAGCATAGTACTGGAGAAACTCAGCTGTGGTCACACAGTGCACTTCATGTAGCAAAGGTAAAGATACACAACCAACGTTTTGGGCTTGAGCCCTTCATCAAGGTGTGGAAAAATGTCGGCAGACACCCGAACAAAAGGATTGAGGAAGGAGGAGAAGGGGGAGGAGCACACTCCCACTGGCGGGAGGTAATAGGTGGATGAGGGACGGAGGGCACAGCAGCAAACAGGGGGGGGGGGCTTGGCTCGGTGAATGGAGAGGGAAGAGGGGTAGAGAGATGGGGAAGGGAGGGAGAATGGAAACCGGAGAAGTCGATGTTAATGATGCCACGTGTTCTGAATGAGGGCATCTTGGATGACCCGGAATGGAGCAGATGGGGGCAGAGGCGGAGAAAGAGACAGAATCCTTGCGGAGACAGGGTGGGAATAGGTTCTGTTGAGGTATCTGTGAACGTAGTGGAATAATCTGCGGATAGTTTGTTTCCCAAAACGGAGACAGATAAATCGAGAAAGGGGAGAGAGTTGTCAGAGATGAATTTGAGGTCAGGCTGAAAGTTAGCAGTGAAGTGAATAAAGTTCATGAGCTCATCGCAGATGCCTGAGGCAGCACCAATGTAGCTGTCAATGGAAGAGTTGAGGGGCCTTGCCTGCATAGGCTTGTGGTACGGATTGCTCACAGAACGGCAGACATCGCTGGGACCCAGGAGGGTACCCGCGGCTACCCCTTTGACCTGAGCCAAAGGAAACGTTATTGATGGTGAGAACAAGATGAAGTGAGAATTGCTTTAACATCCCAAACTGTTCACCTGATACAAAGCAAAGGGGATATGATTGAGCTCATCAAACTATTTGTCCCTGAGTACCAGAGGCAATTTGCACTACATCAACTCGCTGCAACTAATTTAATGTCCTGTGGGAACTGGGTAACCGCAATAAAATCCATCCTGAAAGAGAAGAGGAAGCATTTTGCCGTAAGCTCCCAATAACTAAATGCAATTTCACAGCCAGATTAATGGTCTCAGATGGAATGGACTTAATGGAAAGCATTATACAGTTCCCATAAAATAGGCTTTAAGCTGTTCTTTAGAAATCGATCTCCTACTTTGTCAATTACATAACCTGAAAACTGCTCTCTTGCACATTGTTAATTGAAGTACATCTTCTCTTCAGCCGGAGAGCAGTGAACCCACTGGAATTTGCTACCACGGGCAGCTGTGGAGCCCTAGTCATTGTGTGTGTTTAAGGTAGAGGCCTTACCTTGAAGAAGGGCCCAGGCCCAGGTTATCTACCTTCATAGAACCATAGAAAACTACAGCACAAGCCATTTGGCCCTCCTAATTGGTGCCAAAACATAATTCTGCTCATCCCACTGACCTGCACTCATTCCATAACTGACCGGACATCTCCCATGCATGTACCTATCCAATTTATTTTTCAAACTTAAGAGTGAGCCTGCATGTAGCACGTCAGCTGGCAGCTCATTCCAAACTCCCACCACTCTCTGTGTGAAGAGGTTACCCCTAAATCTTTCCCCTTCCACCCTAAAGCCATGTCTTCTCATATTTATCTCTCCTCATCTAAGTGGAAAGAGCCTACTCACATTTACTCTGTCTGTGCCCCTCATAATTCTGTAAACCTCGATCAAATCTCCCCTCATTCTTCTACGCTTCAAGGAATAAAGTCCGAACCTGTTTAACCTTTCCCTGTAACACAGTTCCTGAACATCCTAGTAAATCTTCTCTGCCCTCTTTCGATCTTATTGATATCTTTCCTCTAGTTTGGTGACCAAACCTGCACACAATTCTCCAAATTTCATCAATGCCTTGTACAACTTTACCATAACATCCCAACTCTTGGATTCAATACTTTGATTTATGAAGGTCAATGTGCCAAAAGCTCAATTTACAACCTTATCCACCTGTGATGCCACTTTCAAGCAGTTCTGTATCTATATCCCCAGATCCCTCTGTTCCACTGCAACATATTACCAGAAATATTGCCCTCTTTTCTCCTTTCAGCTGTGAGCTCAGGTGTTTGTGTTTCATTTTGTGACTTGCTTGAATCCAGTTTCCTCTGTTTATTCTCCTAGGTTTTCTGTAACACTGTTGTCAAATTTCCCCTCAAGGATCTAAAGGACTTTAGAAGTGAAATCCTGCAGAGATTCTGGTTAGGAGTCGAATGATAAATCTAAAATATAAACTGCTGGAAAGATCCAAGGGATCGGGCAGCGTCTACGGAGCAAAATCTGGAATGAATGTTGAGATTATTTACTGCTTATTAGACAATGTAAGTGACTTGTTTCTTCTTTCAAAGAGGCAACACTGATACCATGGGCTGGACAACCTCACAGTCAATTTGATTGTCAAGTCAAGTTTATTGTCATCTGATTGGACAAGTACAACCCGACGAAACAGCTTTCTCCGGTCCTGGGTGCAAAACACACAGTCAGACCATCAGATGTAACACCCATACAGACAAACATTACAAATGCAGGACAAGTATTTCATCTACTCAAATAAATAAATAAATAAATTTTGTCAATGTGAGAGTCTCGGGTGGTCAGGGTGAGTGGTTCCTTTGGTCGTTCTACCTTCTCACAGCCCGTGGGAAGAAGCTGTTCCTCAGCCTGGTGGTGCCGGCTCTGATCCTCCTGGATCTCTTCCCCGACGGGAGAAGCTGAAAGATGCTGTGTGCAGGGTGGGAGGGCTCCTCAATGATTTGAGGATAACGATCCTGGTAGATCACATTGATGGGAAGGAGGGAGACTCCAGTGATCCTTGCTACCACTCTTGTAATCCTGTGGATTGACCTTCTCTGCAGCGACTGTACCGCACAGTGATGCAGCTAGCCAGGACGCTCTTGATAGGGCTCTTTTAGAAGGTTGACATGGTGGTGGCCGGTGGCCTTGCCCACTTCAGTCTTCTCAGCAAGTGCAGTCCCTGCTGTGCCTTCCTGACAGGTGAGGAGATGTTGAGGGTCCACGATAGGTCACTTGTTCAATGAACTCCAAGGAACCTGGTGCTCTCCACCCTCTCTACTACAGAGTTGTTGATGTGTAGTGGAGGGTGGTCATTCCTGGTCCTCCTGAATCCACGATCATCTCCTTCATCTTGTCCACGTTGAGACTCAGGTTGTTCCTCTCGCTCGATTTCACAAAATTTTCCACCCTTTCTCTGTAGTACAACTCATCATTTTTGCTGACGAGGCCAACGACTGTTGTACCGTCTGCAAACTTGATGACTCTGTTGGAGCAGGATCTGGTGATGGCGTCATGGGTCAGTAGCGTGAACAGGAATGGGCTGAGCACATGGGCTTGAGGTCCTCCAGAGTGTGCGTTATCCATTGGCATACTTCATGGAAAACACCCAATTTCCTAATGACCTACACATACACTCTAAACATGGGTTTCAAGGATGAAGCAGCATAATCTTTGAGTCTTTTACACCTGCACATCAAGTTCAAGGTGAACTTATATGTACATGTGTACATATATACATATTGTTTAATTAATAGCTCTGCTAACCTTGCTTCATCAGGATTAACAGATATTTGAATTTGGATCCATTCATACTCTTAAGTTACCGATCGTTAACCCTGTACTCAGCCTTCTGGTTTGTCCTTGCAAACTGCATCAACTCACACTTATCCAGATTGAGCCCCAGCTCCCAATTTTCTGCCCAACTCTGCATCCTGTCTGTATCCTTTTGTAACCTACGACAACCTTCAAGTCCATCCACAACTCCTCCACCATTGTCCGCTTAGAACAGAGATGCGGAGGAATTTCTTCAGTCAGATGGCGGTGAATCTGTGGAATTTGTTCCCGCGGGCAGTTGTGGGGGCTGGGTTATTGGGTGTATTTAAGGCGGAGATTGATTAGCCAGGGCACCAAAGGGGAGGAGGTCAGGCAGTGGGGCCGAGTGGGAGAATGGATCAGCTCATGATGAAATGGCAGGTCAGACTCGATGGCCAGTTTCTGCTACTCCATCCGATGTTCTTACAGTTGTTTTAGCAGATCCTTTGGTCTTTCATCAGCCTCGCTGCCCGTGGGAAGAAGCTGTGGTTCTGGCACCAATATTCCCTTATCTCTTCCCCAACAGATGATACCATGTGTGGGGTTGTAGGAGTCTTCCTGATTATATAACATTTAAAAATACCTTTAAAAATAAATACATTTGTCCAAAAGAAGAGAAAAAAGTGAAATTGTGTGGACCTCCTTCCCAATGGGAGCAGTTAGAAGGCAGGGCCTGGGGGGTGGGGATCCTTGAGGATAGAGACTCCTTTCTTAAGACATCACCTCTTGCAGATGTACTTAATGGCGTGAAGACTGATGGAGCTGGCCAAGTCACAACCCTCTGTAGGTCTTTCCCTGTCCTGTGCATTCAATCTCCACGGTACACCTGTAGAAATTTGCAAGAGTCTTTACCAACCAAATCTCCACAAACTCCTCACGAAGCGTGGCCGCTGGCGAACCTTCTTCATGGTTGCATCGACATGGAGGATCCAGGACAGATCTTTAGAGACATTGACAACGAGGAATTTAAAGTTCGACCCCCTGCACTGTTGACCTCTCTATGAGAATGGGTTCGTGCTCTCCTCGTTTCCCCCTGCGAAAGTCCACAATCAGCTCCTTGGTTTGGCTAATGCTGAGTGAAAGAATTTCAGGATGACACCGCTTAGTGAGCTGATCTAACTCCCTCCTGTAGGCTTCATCATTGCTGTACGTGATTCTGCCGGCAACCGCGGTGTCGTCGGCCAGCTTGACGAAAGGAAACTGGATTCCAGCAAGAAGCAAAATGAAGCCCAGGCACCTGAGGTCACAACTGAGAGGAGAAAAGAGGGCAATTTTTTTGGTAGTATGTTGCATTTTGTGGCAATCCACAGATCATTTTGTCTCAGATTTTTCTGCATTAATTTCATGATTTCTTCATGGTCCAACTGATGCTTTGCATTTTAACAATCATTCATTTATGCTTGTAGAAATGATTCATTTCCATGCTGGTGATTCTATCTTGTTCCGCTTCAGACCACAGAAGAAACAATAGTGTTTCACTAGACAGTTTGCTAACAATCTTGACTTGGTCAAGGCAACGCTGCTTGGACAGTTTATTGGGTATCAATACATTCTGTGCTTGCATTATTCTGTGAAGCTGAAGTAAGTTGTTCTCTGAAGTGGCGTCACAGTGGACAGGGTTGTAAAGAGACCTTTTGGCATACTGGCCTTCATAAATCAAAGCATTGAGTACTGGAGTTGAGATGTTATGGTCAAATTGTACAAGACCTTGTTGAGGCCGCATTTAGAGAATTGTGTGCAGTTTTGGTCACTGAACTTCAGGGAAGAGATCAATAAGATTGAAAGAGGGCAGAGAAGATTTACTAGGATGCTGCCCAGACTTCAGGAACTGAGTTACAGGGAAAGGTTAAACAGGTTCGGACTTTATTCCGTGGAGCGGAGAAGAATGAGGGGAGATTTGATCGAGGTATTTAAAATTATGAGGGGGACAGACAGAGTCAATGTAGGTTGGCATTTTCCAATAAGGGTCAAACCAGAGAACATAGGTTAAGAGGGAAAGGGGAAAGGTTTAGGGGGAATTTCTTCACACAGAAAGTGGTGGGAGTGTGGAACGAGCTGCCGGCTGAAGTGGTGAACGTGGGCTCATTTTTAACATTTAAGAAGAATCTGTACTGTCCTATGGTTGAAAATAGTGCGGCCCGGTTAGCATAAGCAATCAGCTCCATGCTGCTACAGCACAAATGATCGGAGAGGGGGGCATTTTTACGTTGGGGGGGAGGGGCGTACAGAGGTGGTTCAGGGTAGGCAGTAGGCACCACCACACCTGCTGAGCAAGTTTTGAATGTCAGATTGTGTCCCCCCCACTGTTACCCTAATTCCCCTGCTGGGTTTAAATCCCGCACTGTCTATAAAGAGTTTGCACGTTCTCCCTGTGTCTGCGTGAGTTTTGATATAAATTAAACTCTCCCTGTGCACACTCAAACCATAGTTCTGTGTTGTCAGTAAATGAGCTGTAGGATAATGCTAAACATGATCTCATCTTCCATCTGAACACACTCCAACCGGATGCAACTAACATCAACTTCTCCGGCTTCTGTTACCCCCACCCCTCCACGTTGCCATTCCTCTAGCTCTGTCTCTCTCTCTCTCTCTCTCTCTCCTTTTCCCTCTGACTCCTTCCCGCTCCCCCAGATCTGTTTCCATAGACCTTCAAACCCTTTAATTCCAACAGATGTTGCATGAGCTGTGGAGTTTCTCCAACATGTTTGTGGATTGCAGTCGACCACAATATCCTGCAGACTTTCCTGTTTAACAAGATTGCTAATATGGTGAACCACTGTTATGTAAAATTGTCTGGTCAGGCACGTCTATTGGCCGATTGTACCTGTGGCCCCTCCCCACAGGCACTTGTTTAAAGGTGATTTTTCCTCAGCCTCCTGCAGCTCAGTGCAGGACAACCAAACAGTGGGGATATGCTTGCGTTCTTGCCTATTGGCTTCTCTACAATAATCTTTTGAGTAACTGATGGAGCATCAATTTTATTCATTTAATTTTTTTTTTAACAATGGAGCAGATCCTGATGCCAGAAAAGCTGGAGATCGACCCTCAATCGCCTGGGGCATCCGCCAGCTTCGAAATCTGGCTGTGCTGTTTTGAAGTCTTCATGCAGGCCTCCTCTGTAAGGCCGACAAACTGCAGGTGCTGCACTCCTGGGGCAGCACCCTGGTGTATTCCATAATCAGGGAACATATCAGGAACCCATGGACATTTTCAATGGACAGAACCTGCATGTTGTCTACACCAGAGTCCTCCTAGTGACTCGACAACAACGACCCTAGTGTGTTCAACACCGAATATCTTTGGGCCCTGTGAGCCCTCGACAGAGCCTGTGAATTCATGGACACGGAGTAAGCAGAGGTCCTGATCTGGGACGTCTACATCATGGGGATCGGGTTGAACTACGTCCGACAGAGACTCCTGGAGCAAGGGGAACTCAGCCGGCGGAGAGCAGTTGAGATGGCAGGTGGCTCTCCAGAACATGGAAGCCTACTCGACTGACAATGCGGCCACCTCATGGTTATTCCAGACGCCGCCATCTTGGATGTGCCACCACCAATGGCTCGGCCACAGTAGGAGTGCTCCGCAGCCACCTCCTGCCGCATTTTTCAAGCTCTGGTGGCTATCTGACCACAGCCATGATGCTAAGGAAGGACCCAAAGTGCTACTTTCTGCAGCCTGGGACAAGCAAGAGAGGAAATGCAACCCAGCGAAGGATTCGATCTGCTCCAGCTGTGGGAAGAAGGGCCACTATGCCAAGGTGTGCATCCAAACCCCTTCCTAGCAATGCTGCGTATGGATCGAGGGGGGCCGCCATTTCAGAAACCATCATCACCTGGAGCCAGCAGCACCATGTGTGATCCGTGAGGTCCATCATCTTGGGTGCCATCTTCGGATTACAGCAGTGCCGCGTGTGGGCTCTGGGACTGCCAATTTGGACATCGCCGCCACCCATAATGGCGCCAAACAGCAACCCGACTGGCCTCCACCACACTCGTCCAGGACGATGGGCCCCATCCACCCCTCAGTGTAAGTAATCAACAGTTTTTGAATTGGCAACACCACCACTCACCACACACGACCTGCGGGCTCTCCATACTCAAAATTGCTCCCCTGTCGCTATTCGCCAATCTCACTCCCATTGGCACCAAAAGTAGGTGGTACAGCACCAGGGACAGGGCATTCATCCAGGCAGAGGTCCAGCTCTTACTCGAGGAGGGGGTCATTGAAGCCAGCACCACCCCCTGGAGAGCACAGGTCATGGTCGTACAGAACAGGGAAAAGAATAGAATGGCCATCGACTACAGTCAGACCATCAACAGACACATACAATTGGACACATACCCCCCTCGCACACATCGCCGACAGGGTCAACCAAATTGCCCAGTATCGGGTCGTTTTGACCATTGTCTAAAATCAGTATATCACAAATCCCCATCCTCCCAGAGGACCGCCTGTATATGACGTTCGAGGTGGATGGCCACCTCTACCATCCCTGCGGGTCCCCTTCGGTGTCATGAATGGCCTATCGGTCTTGCAGCGGGAGATGGGCTGGATGGTGGATCAGTACGAGTTGCTGGTTACTTTCCCGTACCTCGATAACTTCACTATCTGCGGCCATGACCTGCAGGACATGATGCCAATCTCCTGGACCCTGACCACCTGCGGCCGCTCCTGGAGCTTCCCCTCCCACACAGCCTCAAAGCCCGAAGTGCTTTTGGGTTCTTATTGATCTCAATGGGTCCCCATTTGTGCAGACAAGGACCACCCCCTCATCAAATCAACATCACTCTCCCTGGCGCCAGAGACTCATGTTGCCTTCAACCGCATTAAGGCTAAGGCCACAATGCACGCTGTGGAAAATGATGCATCAGACTTCGCCCTGGCAACCATCCTTAACCAGGCAGGTAGGCCAGTGGCCTTCTTTTCATGTACCCTGCAGGGCCCCATGATTCAACACTCCTTGGTCGAGAAAGAGGTCCAAGCCATTGTCGAGGCAGTTTGGCATTGGTGCCATTACTTGGCCGTTAAGAGACCAATCCACACGCTATCGCGTTCATGTTCAACTATCAGCAAAATCAAAAACAATCAAATACTGCGGTGGACGATCGAATTGTCCACCTTCAATTACGGTATTCTGGTCCGGTTGGGGAAACTTAATGAGCTGCAAGATGCCCTGTCCCGTGGGGCCTGTGCCAGCGCACAGATTGACTGGCTGCAAAAACTCCATGATGATCTTTGTCACCCCGGACTTGCCAGGTTTTTTACACTTTGTCAAACCACGCAACCCGCCGTACTCCATCAACAAGATCAGATCCGTGACAAGGAAATGCCAGGTCTGCACTGAGAGCCAGCCACACTTCTACCAGCCAGACAGGGTGCGATTAATTAAAGCCATCCACCCCTTTGAGCGGCTGAGTGTCAATTTTAAAGGAGCCCTGCCCTCCTTTACTTTGCTTTGTCCCCACACAAGATTCCCGCACCAATCCCATGCCCCTCCAGTTCCATCCCTGCCTTTATGCCCCTCCAGTTCCATCCCTGCCCTTATCAGACTCCGGATGGGAAGCCCCACAATCATAAGGACTATGCCTTGCGCTGTTTAACTGTGCCTTTCTTTCCGACGCTGTACCCCGCGAGACACTATCCTTCCACTCTCTGCCACACTCTGCAGAGGGTGACTGTCCTGGATAGTGTGCAGAACAAAGTTTACCACTTGAGAAACAGGAACGTCTGCAGACGCCGTGGTTGAAGTAAAAACACGACGCTGGAGAAACTCAGCAGGTCAAACCGTGTCCTTAATGTAGCAAAGATAAAGATACAGAAACGATGTTGCAGGCTTGAGCCCTTCACCAAGGTGTGGACAAAGTGTCGGCAGACATCTGATCTAAATGTAAGGATGGGAGAGGTTTCTATTTTCTCAGTGCACTTGGCAACAAACAATTCCATTATAATTTAAACTGGAAGAGGTTGCAATGTCCAGGGGCTGAGACAGGCAGAACTACAGCTCCAAATCGTACTGATAGGGTCGGACCTGTGGTGACGTGAGAGCAGTCACTGTCACAGAAGAGCTGTTAACTGTGTCTCGGGGGGGAGTAGAGTCTCCATTTGGCTCCGAAGCTTGTAGGTTTGAGTCCTGCTCAGTGCAACCTCTGTGCTGCGGAGGGAGTGCTGCATGGTTGGATGTGACGGAATTAAACTGGAACCACCTGCTGCAAACCCCGTGTGGTCAATGCCGCAGATCCCACAGCATCATGGAAAGGAAAATGTGAGTTTATCCTGGGGGAGGGGGGGCTTGGCTACTGTGAATCCTCACCCCCATATGTACTCTACTCACTTCTGCCTTTGGGATCTTAGAACCATTACCTACATTACAGCATTACAGTGTTTCCAAATTAATTAATTGCCTTGGGATGTCCTAAGATAGAATAACAGCAAAACAGTATCAAATGTATTTCACCTCCACCCCCCCCCCCTCCACCAGTTTATCTGACTCTCTCTCTCCCTCTCTTTCCTTCTCTTTCTATCGCTCTCTCTGTCTCCGTCTCTCTCTTTCTCTTTCTCTCTCTCGGTCTCTCTGACAATCTCTTTGTGTTTTTCTCTCTCTGACTCTCTCTCTCTCTCCCCCTCCCTCTCTGTCTCTCTATCTCTCTCCCTTCCCCCCTCTCTCCCTCTCTCCCTCCTGCTCTCTTCCTCTATCTCTCTCACTCCCTCTCTCCCTTTCCCTCACTCTTTCCCCTTTGTATGGTATGCAGGGCTTTTTAAGGTTCGTCAAGCCTTACTTTACATTTCTGCATTGTCCTTAAAGAAATTACGTTATTTCTCTTTCAGAATTTAGGAAACCACTTCAAAACATCGTTAAGGCTTCCCCGGGACATTGGATCCGTGGAACCGAGTCTCTCAGAACTTTCCTCCAGGTGGGAAAAGCGTTGGTGGACGCTCCACGGTGGATCAGCGATGCCGTGAGTAAAGCCATAGAACCAAATGGGAATAGAGAAGGGAGCTGCGAGTGAAGGGGGTGAAGGGGGTGTGTGGGTGAAGGTAGTTGGGGAAAGAGTGGGTGAAGGTAGTGGGGGAAAGAGTGGGTGAAGGTAGACCACCGTTTCTCCATCAATTCTGGACTGGACGGCATTTAAAGATATAAAAGTGCCCCAATGTGACATTAATCCATGGAGATTAACATCCATCATCCCAAGAACGTGGTCCTTTTTTTGAATACTTTATTTATAAATTTTAAACCACTATATAATTACATCGCATTCAATGGTAAACTAACCTTTAAAAAATTAATACATGTGGTAATAAACTCCCATCCCCCTCGACCCACCCTCCCAACTGCCCCACCCCTAAAGAGAAAGAAAAAACTGGAGAATGCCAAGAAAATAAAACATTTATGTTGAAAAATCTATTGGAAGTTATCAAGAAGTGAGGTCTTCAGAGAAGCAAACCAATTTTTTAAAAATATGGGCTCCATATTTTCTAAAAAATCTGGTATTTATCTCGCAAATTATAATGAATTTTCTCTAACGGTGTACAACTACAAAGTTCTGCCACTTTTCCAAACCTAAATCTGTATCTGACTTCCATCATATTGCTGTACATTTCCTAGAAACTGCTAAAGCAATTAACACAAGTTCAGTTTGATTCATATTTAATATTAATTTTGGCCTTATAACCTTCATATAACTCAATAAAAATAACACCGGGTCCTGTGGGAATTTAACCCCAGTGATTTGTCCCAAAAAAATTACCAGCCCCCAAACCAAAATTGTCTATCTTTAGGACATTGCCAAGTTGAATGAAAAAAGGTTCTTAACTCAGATCAACATCTAAAACATAAATCTGGTCCTTGTTCTAAAAACATCCAGTTGCAATCATCGTGTCAAGCCAAGCAGGAGTTCTCTATGCTTCGAAAACTCTGTTATAACGCTAAACTATATAAACTGTCTTCACTGGAGAGTGCCACCCCTTCCCCCTACCCCATCCCAGGAACCTTTCTGGTGAATCCTTCACTTGTGAGCACGGGTACGGAGAGCCAACCCACAGACAAGGACCCAAGTATGGCCTTGCAATTTCAGTTGAATGTCTCTCCTCTTGACCATGAATTCTCTTGAATTAAAAGCCAACCATTGCATACCTACAGCTTAACTGCAGTGATTCACGTATAAGAATGTTCAGGATGCTTTAAGCACCAACACCTTCTGGTCTCTCCCTACTGTACTCTGTGCCCTTCCACATTACTTTAAACCTGTCATGGCCCACATCCATTCACTAAGCTTCTGAAGTCCCTGAACCCACTCTGCATTCATTAAACCCATGCTGCCATGCAGTTCGGGATCTACTGCAGCCTTGGATAGAGTACATAAGGTCTGCTTTTATATAGAGCACAGAATTCTACAGCACAGTACAGGCCCTTCAGCACTCAATGTTGTGCCAACACATATATTCCTACCGAAAGAAACAAAAACCCTCCCTATCCTGTTACCCTCTACTATCCATGTGCCTGTCTAAGAGTCTCTTAAATGCCCCGAATACCTCCACCACTATCCCTGGCAAGACATTCCAGACATCTACAGCTCTGTGTAAAAAAAACTTACCCCTGATTTCTCCCCTAAACTTCCCTCCCTTCACTTTGTGCACACACATCCTCTGGTGTTTGCGATTCCTTCCCTGGGAAACAAATGTTCACTGCCTCTCATAATCTTGTCAACCTCTATTAAGTTTTCTCTCATCCTTCTATGCTCTAAAAAGTCCCAATTCTGCTAACCTTGCCTCATGAGACTTGTTTCCCAATCCAGGCAACATCCTGGTAATTCTCCTCTGCCCCCTCTCCATAGCTTCCACATCCTTCCTGTAATGAAGTGACCAGAACTAAGCACAATACTCCAAGTGTGACTAAATAGATAGTTAAATAGGTCTATACAAACCGAAGGGTCTCACTCCATTATCACGGAGTCCTAGCTAGAAAATAGACCATTGGACAAAGTAAAGAAAGAATCCTTCCTACAGAGAAGGATTCCCTGCATGGTTTATTCTCCACTTCATATTCAACATACAACAGTGTAGCCATCCCTTTCTGAGACCCCTGTGGTCCCCATGTCCCTAGCTGCAGAGGAACCCTCTTGGCCACTGGTGAGTCTGGATAGATCCATCTTCAAGGTCCATTGGCTATCCTGGGCCAGCCGCACTCACGTGAGATGCTCCCAACCTACAGCTGGATGCCCGAGTTGTTTGCCCCATGGTCTCAGCATCAGCTGGGCACAATGTGTGATGGTGCCAACCCCCAACAAGGGGAAGAACACTTGAAATAGTTAGACCAAAGAGGAAGAATCAGAAACAAAATGGATTGTCACAAACAAGTCTCAAAATTTGTTGTTTTGCGGCAGCGTCACAGAACAGACGTTCATATAAACCACCTCACAACAATAAATAAAAATAGTACATGAAAAGTCAAAGTGAGGCAGTATCTGGTTCATTCAGATTTATGGCAGTGGGGAGGAAGCCATCCTCGTGCCGCTGAGGGCTCGTCTTCAGTCTCCTATACCTTTTCCCGATGGTAGCAGAGTGAAGAGGGCATGGCCTGGGTGGTGGGGTCCTTGAGGATAGAGGCTGCTTTCTTAAGACACCGCCTCATGTAGATGTCCTTGATGGAGTGAAGTATGGTGCATGTGATGGCGTAGGCCGAGTTAACAACCCTCTGGAGTTTTTTTTCTTGTCCTGAGCATTGGTACTGCCGCACCAGGCAGAGATGCAACGGGCCAGAATACTCTTCATAGTACATCCATATAGGTTTTCGAGAGTCTTCGGTGAACAGAACTCCAGCCCGAGATCCGAGATGGACGCCCCAGGGCAGAGATTCGGCAGACATCTTGCCCCAGATGCAGGGTTAACCCTCCACTGGGATATAACTTTGATCAGGAGGTGCTTGCAGGCAGCTTGCAACACACAAACGTGCTGGACAAACTCAGCAGGTCACACAGCATCCACTGGAAGAAAAGGCCAACCAACACTTTGCATCCTTGGTCTTGATGTCACGGATTCCATCTTGAGAGACAGACTGTCGTCAGACATCTTCATCCTCTCACCCTGCAGGTGGGGGTCTGAAGATCACACAGGGGATGTGGTAAAGCTTAGGAGCGGAAAGTGGTCAAGTCAAATAAGGACATGGAGTGAAAATCAGAATCTGGAGGTGTTCACAGGCTCTCTGGATGGAAGTGAAATACTCTGCAGGCACACAGAGAAGTTTAACATAGAACACTACAGCACAATACAGGCCCTATAGGCCTCAATGTTGTGTCAACCCATGTGTTCATTAAGAAAAGTATTAAATCCTCCCCACCTCGTTACCCATTTTTCTTCCATCCATGTGCCCTAATGTTTCAGCCTCCACCACCACCCTTGGCAAGGCATTCCAGGCCTCCACAACTCTCTGTGTAAAACACTTACCCTTGATATCACTTTGAGGTCCTCTGGTGTTTGCTAATCCTGCCCTGGGAAACAGGCGCTGGCTGTCCACCCTATCGATGCCTCTCAGAATCTTGTAGACCTCTGTCAAGTCTCCTCTCATTCTTCTACGCTCCAAAGAGAAAAGTCCCAGCTCTCCTAACCTTGCCTCATAAGACTTGTTTCCCAATCCAGGCAACATCCTGGTAAATCTCCTCTGCCCCCTCTCCACAGCCTCCACATCCTTCCTTTGATGAGGTGATTGAATGCTTTCTATACTATGTATGTAAGGAATTCTGAGCACCCAAGATTGGAAGAGGCTGCCTCTAGCGATGAAGTTGCTTTGAACAGTGATTTTAGCACAGAGTTATGAGAGGAAGAGATTGATTGGAACCCGCAGGCTGTCTGGGGGACAGATTCTCTTTAACTTGGGCAAAGACATCAGTCGGGGGTGGGGGGAGGAATCGGGGGCTGGGGACTGGTGATTTCAAACTCTTACTCTTTTCTGGTCCTTGAATGATACCCCTGTGACTCAAGGTGGGTCCAGGGTGGCAGAGCAGTGGTGACTGGTAATGGCCGCCTGGTCTCAGGTGGACAACAGAAGGAAACTATTCCCACTGCGTAGGGAGTGGGACAACCAGGGTCTCAGAGGGGAAGTCACGGGAGGTGGGGAAGGGGGGAAAGAGGAGGGAATGTGCAACCCCAGCAAACGATAATTGTTCACATTCAATCTGAAACTTACCCTCATCCAAAGTATTCCTGCATATAGAGTTAAGACACGCCTTGGTCCTCATCTACTGCTGGTTGAGAAATTCCTGCAAACATCCTACATCATCCATTTGCTCAGTTTTGGAGCACTTCCATCTTTCCAACTTTTTAAGGCCTTCCAAATCCTTGCTTTCTTGCGCTGAGAGGTACTTTCCTTCAAGCAATAAGAGAGAGCCTGTGATCCTGTATATCTCTATGCCTGCCCTTCATTAATCCAGTCTCAGTCCATCTCACCAACACCCCCCCCCCTCCCCACCCCTTCCCTTCCATAAACCAACAGCAAGGACATAAGATCCCCATCTGAACATCTCTCCAAGCTCCCAGAGGATGAATCATCCCTTCCCCTCGAACCAGTAGTGGGTCCTTTCCCCGACCTAATGCTGTATTTTCTCCCGCTGAAGAGTAAGGAAGCCTCACAGTGTTAACCAGATGTGGCAGGTGGCTTAAACAGCTATCAATCGTTGGAAGCCTCCATCAGTGAGATTACGGATGCAAGAGGCCAAGGATGGATGTGAGGGAGGCTTCTCTCTGTTTGACCTTGATCAGGGGCACCTGAGCAAAGACAGAGATGGACCCTATTGCATCTGCTCAATGGAACTTTCCATCAAACCCTGTGTGCCAAGTATCTTTGGGTAGGAACCAGTCTGAAGAACCTATATGTAGAGGGATGGACTTAAATACATTAATGCTTCTCCATCCATTTGCCTGTAAGAAATATGCCCCTCCCATCACTGAATCTGGTATAAAAGCCCCTCCCATCACTGAATCTTGTATAAAAGCAGCCCCAGCACATTTTTTGCAGTTAGTTACTGGCTGTGGGGTTGAAGTGACAGAGTTGCTTGCCATCTCCCATTTGGATCTATGCTTGCTTTGACTGCCCAGAGGTCCACCTGCACTGGAAAAGAAGCAGAAGGGGTATTTTATTGAAGACATCTATAGCTGGACTGATCAGTGAGTAGGATTTTGGGGTTATTGTGAACTATGCAGAAGCCTTGTTTATACCCACCACCTTGGGATCTGTGTTTCCTGCTTTCTCTGGCTTCCACGACAAGCTCCTCTGGAATGGATGGCATGGGATTTAACTTTTCTCTGCATGTGCCGAGAGCCAGATGGTCCCTCCTCGACGATAGGGTGATTTACAGAGGGGAGGTGAATGATGGGGGGGGGGGGAGGCTTGTAAAACCTGAGCTGCTGAGGTAAGGGAGAAGGTGGAGGTAATTTGCGTCGAACTTGTTCGGATCTAAGGGTTAAGGAGATTTTTCTGGGGAGGATCTGGGGACCATTCCCGTGCGTCGAGGAGTCAGGGTGGATTCAGCCTCGTGGCCCGTACCTTCCTCAAACACTGCTGGCTGTTCCAGACCGCGCCCAGGCCATTTCGATCCCTTGTTTCTGCTGCAATTCCACGCAGGAAGTTGGGTCTCAGGAGCAAAAATGTTTATTGAAGATCAGGGCTTCGAATGTTTGTCAGTGTGAATGATCCTGAGTGTGTCTGTCTGGGTCCCTGTGTGTGTTCATGTGTCTGTTCACCTCTGTGAACCTTGGTCCAGGACTTAGATTTTTTTCCTCTGAACCAAAATTCCTAGTTGCGTTCGAGATTAAAACTGTTTTAGAAGCTTTCAGGACAGAAGAGTTTTCCCCATTTAATCCTCAAAATGGGACCTTAGCAGGGTTTATCACAGAGGGACTGACACGTCTCAGGAAGTAGAGAGAGAGAGAGAGAGAGGAGGGGAGAAGTCTGAGAGAAAAATCTTACTTTTGTAAAGGATAAGGGAGACCTATTCACTCAGAAACCTTTGGGGGCCAAGTTTAGTTGGTCCTCTGGGGGAAAAAAAAACCCAGAGTGATTCACCCACAACTTGCACTTTGTAAAGAAAAGGGGTTATTAAAAAAAAGCAGTCGGAAAGGCAAAAAAGATCTTGCAAGCAAAATGTATTCGTGTGGCAAAGATGGCCAGCAAACAAGATTTGTTTCAGGAAGAACTCTGTGTAGAATTTACATCCATAGAGTTGTTTTGAGAGAATAAATGGGCATTCAGATCAAACGTGAATCTTTTTAATAAAAAGGGGAATTCCCAGGCTTGAAGCCTATTCTCATTGTTTGAACACAAACAGAGACAAAGAGGCTCAGACTGGAAAGAAAATGTCTGACAAGTGAAGAGAGGGAGCTATCAATGGCATCTTTATTGGAAAGAAGAAATCAGCCCACATTGTTCTACTTTGCGGAGAGTTTTCACAGACTTAGTGCTGAGACAGAGAGACCTTGTTTGTCAGCCCTTCATTTAAGAGAGAGAGGGTTCAGACCCTGAAGATAGACTCAAAATGGCACCTGGGTGGGGCAGGCTTCAGAGGGTGACACAGAGAAAAAGGGAGAGCTCAAAATCCTGCGTTTTAACCAAGAATGCGTGGATGGAGGGGAGAGTGGATGTGATTGAGACGAATGTAAAGGGGGGATTATTTATAAAAAGCTTTCAACCATTAAAGAAAGCTGCAATGCAGAACTAGCCTGTGTGTGGGTTTGGGGAGGAGTGTGGTGTGTGTGTCTGTCTGTCTATCTATATGTGTGTGTGTGTGTGTGTGTGTGTGTGTGTGTGTGTGTGTGTGTGTGTGTGTGTGTGTGTGTCTCTATGTGTGTGTGTGGGGAGGGATGTGGGGTGTTTGTGTATGTGTATGGGTATGTGGGACAGAGGTGGATGGAGAAGGAGATGGAAAAGGGAAGGCATGAGAAAGGAGGAGAGAGGAGGAATGGGAGAGGGAGGGAGAGGGGGAGAGGTAAGGGAAGAGGGAGAGAGGGGGAGAGAGAGGGAAGAGGAAGAGAGATAGGAGAGGGAGAGAGGTGGAGAGGGATAGAGGTAAGGGAGAGGGAGAAAGAGGTGGAGATGGGAGAGGGAGAGAGGTGGGGAGAGGAAGAGAAAGGGGAGAGAGAGGTGGAGAGGGAAGAGGGAGAGAGAGAGGTGGAGAGGGAGAGAGAGTGGAAAGAGAGGTGGAGAGGGAAGAGGGAGAGAGAGGTGGGGAGAGGAAGAGAAAGGGGAGAGAGAGGTGGAGAGGGAAGAGGGAGAGAGAGGTGGGGAGAGGAAGAGAAAGGGGAGAGGGAGAGAGGTGGAGAGGGATAGAGGTAAGGGAGAGGGAGAAAGAGATGGAGATGGAGGGGGAGAAGGAGAGAGAGTGGAAAGAGAGGTGGAGAGAGAGGGAAGAGGGAGAGAGAGGGAAGAGGAAGAGAGAAGTGGAGAGGGAGAGAGAGAGGGGGAGTAGAGACAGGGGTGAATGTGAGAGAGGGGAGAATGTGAGAGAGGTGGAAATGAGAGAGGTGGAAAGAGAGGGAAGAGGGAGAGATGGAGGGGGAGAGGGAGAGAGGTGGAGGGGAGAGGAAGAGAGAGGTGGAGAGAGAGGGAAAAGGGAAAGAGATAAAGAGGGAGTGGGAGAGAGAGGGGGAGAGGGAGAGAGAGGGGAGAGGGAGAGAGATGGAGGGGAGAGGGAGAGGGTGGAGAGAGAGGGAAGAGGGAGAGAGGTGGGGAGAGGAAGAGAGGTGGAAAGAGAGGGAAGAGGAAGAGAGAGGGGAAAGGGAGAGGTGGGGAGAGAGGAAAGAGGGAGAGGTGGGGAGAGGGAGAGAGGTGGAGGGAGAGCGAAGAGGGGGAGAGAGATGGAGAGGGAGAGAGGGGAGAGGGAGAGGTGGGGAGTGGAAGAGAGAGGTGGGGAGGAGAGAGGGAGAGATAGGAGAGGGAGAGTGGGGAGAGGAAGAGAGAGGTGGGGAGGGAAGAGGGAGAGAGAGGTAGAGAGGGAGAGAGAGGTGAAGAGGGGAGAGGGAGAGAGAGGGGTGAATGTGAGAGAGGTAGAGAGGGAGAAGTAAAGAGGTGGTGAAAGAGAGGACAAGGAGGGAAGGGGAATGGAGAGAAGAATAGAAAACAGGATTTAGAGGGATAGAAGGGGAGAAAGGTGAGTGAGGGAGAGGAAGAATCAAGGAAATAGAGGGGGTAGAAATAAAAGTGGAGGGCAAAGGAGGGGAGTCAGGAAGAGGGAGAAGTGACAGAAAAAGTGGAGGAAGAAGAGTGGGAGAGGAGTGAGAGTGGGATTGAGGCAGAGGAAGAGAGAAAGAGGGAGAGAGAGAAAAGTAAAGGGGAAATGGGGACAAAGGGGAAGGAAGAGAGAGGGAGAGGCAGACTGAGAGAGAAAAGGGGAAGAGAGAAAGAGAGAAAACTGTGAGGGAGAGATGGAAATGGAAAGGAAAGAGTAGAGGAGAGAGGGAGGGAATAGGAGAGGTGGAATTGCGGGAGGAAGAGGGGAGGGAGGAAAGGAGATGAGGTAAAAAGGGAGACAAATGGGGAGAGAGGAGGATAAACGGAGAGAGGAAGGAGAGAGAGGGATGGAGAGAGTGAGAAAAGAGGAAAGTGCAAGGACAGCAATGAAAGGAATGTGGAGGGAGAGAGGGATTGAGGTGGTGTGAAAGAGGAGAGGGAGAGAGAAATAAGAGAGGATGAGAGAGAGGGGAGAAAGGGAGGGGGAAAGAGAAGGAACCGGCAGAGGGGGAGGGGGACAGGAGATAATGGGGGAAGGGAGGTGAGAGGCATTAGAGACAGTGAGGAAGACAGAGAGGAAGGAGGGGACAGGTGAGAAAGAGGAAGAGGGGAGAGAGAAGATGGGTGAGAGAGATAGAGAGCAAGGAGGGGCGAGGGTGAGGATGGGAGAGGGTGAAAAGGAGAGTGGGAGGGAGAAAGGAGGGAGTGGGTGAGAGGAGGAGGTAGAAAGGAGGAGTGCGGGACAGAGAGAAAGATTGAGAGAGTTGTAGCAGGAGGGAGAAAGGGAAATAGTGACAGAGGGTGATAGGAGAGGGCAGAGAAAGAGGGGAAGGTGAGACGAGGGAGAACAAAGGACAGAAATAAAAATATATTCATAGGCCTGTGGATTAGGAAATGTTTCATCTGGAGGCAGTCACATGGAAAGAGATAGATTTTGAGGTCAGCTGAGGGGGCCTTTTCCGTGCTGCAGAGCTCAATACATCTATTAGAAGTGAATTGAGGTTGGACAAGGCAGAGGGAAGAGAGACGAAAACTGCAGAGGGGTAAGGAGGGAGGAATGTGAAGGAGAGATGGACTGGGAAAGAGGAGTGGAAAAAAGTGACAAAATGAAAGGGAGAGGGGAAACAGAGGAAAAGGGAAAGGAAAGGGAGGGAAAATGAAGAGAAAATAAAGGGGAATAATGACCCTCACACACACTGATCTTCACTAGGGGAGGGGTCCAACAAAACACTGACACTCACTGGGGGGACGGGATCAACATTCACAAACCCTCACTGGTGGACTGGCCCCACACACACTGACCTTCAATGGGGGACAGGACCCACACACATTGACCCACACTGGGGAATAGGTCCCACTCACACTGATTCTCACTGGGGGATGGGTCCCACACACAGTGACCCTCACTGTGGTCTTGACCCACACATTCTGACCCTCACTGAGGGACGTGTCCCACACACACGGAACCTCACTGGGGGATGGGTCGCAAACACATTGACCTTCAGTGGGGGACGGGTCCCACACACACTGACCTTCACTTCGATACAGGTTACACACACACTGACCCTCACTGGGGGACGGGTCCCACAAACATTGACCCTCACCGAGGATGGGTCCCACACACACTAACCCTCAATGGAGGACGGGTCCCAGACACTGACCCTCACTGGGGACGGGTCCCACACATACTGACCTTCACTGGGGAGGGGTCCCATATACACTGACCTTCACTTGGCCACAGGCTGCACACACACTGACCCTTACTAGGGGATGGGACCTATGGACACTGACCCTCACTGGGGGATGGGTCCCACACACTGACAGCTAATTGGGTTTGGATTCCCACACACACTGACCGTTACTGGGGGACAGGTCCCACACACACTGACCCTTACTGGGGGACAGGTCCCACACACATTGACCCATATTGGGGGACGTGTCCCACACACACTGAACCTCACTGGGGACAGGACTCACACACACTGACCCTCACTTGGTGGACGAGTTCCATACACTGACCCTCACTGGGTGGATGGGTCCCACACACACTGACCTTCACTGAGGGGGCAGGTCATACACACTGACCCTCACTAAGGGATGGGTCCCACACACACTGACCCTCACTGAGGATGGGTCCCACACACACTAACCCTCACTGGTGGGCGGGTCCCAGACACTGACCCTCACTGGGGATGGATCCCACACATACTGACCTTCACTGGGGAGGGGTCCCATATACACTGACCTTCACTTGGCCACAGGTTGCACACACACTGACCCTCACTAGGGGATGGGACCTATGGACGCTGACCCTCACTGGGGGATGGGTCCCACACACTGACAGCTAATTGGGTTTGGATTCCCACACACACTGACCCTTACTGGGGGACAGGTCCCACACACACTGACCCTTACTGGGGACAGGACTCACACACACTGACCCTCACTTGGCAGACGAGTTCCATACACTGACCCTCACTCGGGGATGTGTCCCACACACACTGACCCTCACTGGGTGGATGGGTCACGCACACACTGACCTTCACTGGGGGGGACAGGTCATAAACACTGACCCTCGCTAGGGACGGGTCCCACACACACTGACCCTCACTGAGGATGGGTCCCACACACACTAACCCTCACTGGAGGACGGGTCCCAGACACTGACCCTCACTGTGGGACGGATCCCCCACACATAGAGCCTGATTGGGGAATGGGTCACACACACACCGATCCTCACTTGGGGACTGCCCCACCCACACTGACCCTAACAGGGGAATAGGTCCACACATATTGACCTTAAGTGGAAATGGAAACTGCACACATTAAATCTCATTGGAAATGGGACAACTTGCTGAGCCTCAGTGGGGAATGATCCCACAAAAACTGACCCTCCCTGGGGGACTGGACGCACACACACTGACACTCACTGGGGGAACAGGTCCCACATACACTGAAACTCACTGGGGGGGTGGGTCCCACACAGTGAACCTCACAGGGGAAGGGTCCCACACACACTGACACTCATTGGGAGCAAGTCCTCCACACAGACCCTCAGTCTGGGATGTTTCCCACACACATTGAACCACTCTGGGAAACAGAAGCCACACACACACATAGACTCTCACTTGGGGACAGATCCCACGCATTGAACGTCACTGGGAAATGGGTCCCACACAGTGAACCTCTCTGGGGGACAGGCCCCACACACACTGACCCTCCCTGGGGCTTGGACCCACACACTGACCCTCACTGGGGGATGGGTCCCACACACTGACAGCTAATTGGGTTTGGGTTCCCACACACACTGACCCTGACTGGAGGACGTGTCCAACACACACTGACCCTCACTAGGGGGTGTGTCCCACGCACACTGACACTCACTGGGTGGATGGGTCACACACACACTGACCTTCACTGAGTGGGACAGGTCATACACACTGACCCTCGCTAAGGGACGGGTCACACACACACTGACCCTCACTGAGGATGGGTCCCACACACACTAACCCTCACTGGTGGACGGGTCCCAGACACTGACCCTAACTGGGAATGGGTCCCACATACACTGACCTTCACTTGGACACAGGTTGCACACACACTGACCCTCACTAGGGGATGGGACCTATGGACACTGACCCTCACTGGGGGACTGGTACCACACACGAACTTCAGTGATGGGCAGGTCCCACCCACGCAGATCCTCATTGCGGGACTGGTCCCACACACACTGACCCTCGCTGTGGGACGGATCCCACACACACAGGCCCTGATTGGGGAATGGGTCGCACACACACCGATCCTTACTTGGGGACAGCCCCACCCACACTGACCCTCACAGGGGGATAGATCCACACATACTAATCTTCAATGTGAATGGAAACTGCACACACTGACCCTCATTGGGAACGGGGCCACTTGCTGACCCTCAGTGGGGAATGGTCCCACAAAAACTGACCCTCCCTGGGGGACTGGACGCACACACACTGACACTCACTGGGGGACAGGTCCCACATACACTGAAACTCACTGGGGCTGGGACACACACAGTGAACCTCACAGGGGAATGGTCCCACACACACTGACACTCACTGGGGGAAGGTCCCCCACACAGACCCTCACTCTGGGATGTTTCACACACACATTGACGCCACTGGGAAACAGAAGCCACACACACAGACTCTCACTGGGGGACAGATCCCACGCATTGAACGTCACTGGGAAATGGGTCCCACACAGTGAACCTCTCTGGGGGACAACTGACCCTCCCTGGGGTTTGGACCCACACACTGACCCTCACTGAGGACAGGACTCACACACACTGACCCTCACTTGGCGGACGAGTTCCATACACTGACCCTCACTCGGGGATGTGTCCCACACACACTGACCCTCACTGTGTGGATGGGTCACGCACACACTGACCTTCACTGGGGGGGACAGGTCATACACACTGACCCTCGCTAAGGGACGGGTCCCACACACACTGACCCTCACTGAGGATGGGTCCCACACACACTAACCCTCACTGGAGGACGGGTCCCACACACACTGACCCTCACTGTGGGACGGATCCCCCACACACAGAGCCTGATTGGGGAATGGGTCACACACACACCGATCCTCACTTGGGGACTGCCCCACCCACACTGACTCTCACAGGGGGATAGGTCCACACATACTAATCTTCAATGTGAATGGAAACTGCACACACTGACCCTCATTGGGAACGGGGCCACTTGCTGACCCTCAGTTGGGAATGGTCCCACAAAAACTGACCTTCCCTGGGGAACTGGTCGCACACACACTGACACTCACTGGGGGACAGGTCCCACATACACTGAAACTCACTGGGGGCTGGATCCCACACACAGACCCTCACTCTGGGATGTTTCACACACACATTGACGCCACTGGGAAACAGAAGCCACAAACACAGACTCTCACTGGGGGACAGATCCCACACATTGAACGTCACTGGGAAATGGTCCCACACAGTGAACCTCTCTGGTGGAAAACTGACCCTCCCTGGGGTTTGGACCCACACACTGACCCTCACTGGGGACAGGACTCACACACACTGACCCTCACTTGGCGGACGAGTTCCATACACTGACCCTCACTCGGGGATGTGTCCCACACACACTGACCCTCACTGTGTGGATGGGTCACGCACACACTGACCTTCACTGGGGGGGACAGGTCATATACACTGACCCTCGCTAAGGGACGGGTCCCATACACACTGACCCTCACTGAGGATGGGTCCCACACACACTAACCCTCACTGGAGGACGGGTCCCAGACACTGACCCTCACTGTGGGACGGATCCCCCACACACAGAGCCTGATTGGGGAATGGGTTGCACACACACCGATCCTCACTTGGGGACAGCCCCACCCACACTGACTCTCACAGGTGGATAGGTCCACACATACTAACCTTCAATGGGAATGGAAACTGCACACACTGACCCTCATTGCGAATGGGGCCACTTGCCTACCCTCAATGGGGAATGGTCCCATAAAAACTGACCCTCCCTGGGGGACTGGTCGCACATACACTGACAGTCACTGGGGAACAGGTCCCACATACACTGAAACTCACTGGGGGCTGGATCCCACACACATTGACCCACACTGGGAAACAGAAGCCACACACACACACAGACTCTCACTGGTGGACAGGTCCCATGCATTGAACGTCACTGGGATTGGGTCCCACACAGTGAACCTCTCTGGGGGACAGGCCCCACACACACTGACCCTCCCTGGGGTTTGGACCCACACACTGTCCCTCCCTGGGGTTTGGACCCACACACTGACCCTCCCTGGGGTTTGGACCCACACACTGACCCTTACTGGGGGACAGGTCCCACACACACTGACCCTTACTGGGGACAGGACTCACACACACTGACCCTCACTTGGTGGACGAGTTCCATACACTGACCCTCACTAGGGGATGTGTTCCACACACATACTGACCTTCACTGAGGCAGACAGGTCATACACACTGACCCTCGCTAAGGGACGGGTCCCACACAATCAGATCCTCGGTTGCACACACACTGAACTTCACTGGGGGATGTGTCCCACACACTGACCCTTTCTGGGGAACAGGAGATACACACACTGAAGTTCACTGGGGGAATGGGTCCCACACACTCTCACTTTTATTGGTGGACAGATCACACACACAGACAGAGCACACACAGACTCTCTCTCTCTCTCTCTCTCTCTCTCTCTCTCTCTCTTTCTCTCTCTCTCTCTCTCTCTCTCTCTCTCTCTCCATATATTACACCATAATCATGTCTCTGGGACATGTGTGGTAACTGGATCACCTGGAGAAAACCTACGTTCTCACCGGAGGACACGTTTCATCTCCACACAGTCAGGAGGGAGCAGCAAGACCACAGTTTTCCCATTGGAAGGCTGTGCGACTCGTCAACGTGGTCACAGTGAATGCACCTCCACAACCTCATTGTCCCCACTGCCTGCCACAATGCTCTATCTGCACAAAGCCCCCACTGCCCATGCCATTCTGTATCAAATATAGAACACTACAGCATAGTACAGGTCCTTCAGCCCTCAATATTTTCCAATCCAGGTTTGCGGGGCAAGGTTAGCAGATCCAAGGCTTTTCTCTTTGGAGCATAGAAGGATGAGAGGAGACTTGATAAAGGTCGACATGATTATGAGAGGCATAAGCCCCTTTTCCACTGGCACCTTGTCCCAGGAATTATTGGGAAATTAACCAGTTAAGGGTCCAGTGGAGAAAGAAAACAATCATCCCGCTGATGTCAAATCACACCAGGGTGATGGCCTCGACCTCTATTCATATCCCAGGCGATAACTGACATCAGCATGCCGATTATATCAGTGAAAAAGAACAGCAGAAAATCATCCGCTTCCGCTTGAAGGTAGACTCTCTGATCCCCAGGGATGAGCTGTGTTCAGCGGAAAAGCAGTCAGTGTCCCAGTTAAGGGTGGCCAAGTGGACCGGCATAAAGGGCTTCCTATCCCGGGATACTGCGCAGCCAGTTAACTGGGATGCCAGTGGAAAAAGGGCTGTAAACAGGATGGGCTGCCACCACTTGTTTCCCAGGGCAGGATCAGCAAACACCAGAGGACGTGTGTACAAAGTGAAGGGAGGGAAGTTTAGGGAGATGCAGAGAGTTGTGGGGGCCTGGAATGTCGTGGCAGGGATGGTGGTGGAGGCTGGAACATTGGGGGAATTGAAGAGACTCTTCGACAGGCACATGGATGGAAGAAAAATATGGGGTTGGGGGGGTTTATTCTTATTTTTTTGATCGGAATATATGGGTCAGGAGGAGAACTCCTTACAGGCAGAGCAGGATTCGAACCCTGGTCCTGATCACTGGCGCCGTAACAGTGTTGCACTAACCTGCCACTCCTGGGTGAGAGATTGCAGTCATTCCTTTTCCGGTGAACTGAGAGAGAGAAACAGGCCTCGTCTTAAGTCACCAACTAACTCTCCATTTGCTCCCAGCTCCCCAGCGCAGCCATGAACAGACAATGCAAGGAGTACGTGAACAATTTCAGAGACAAGACCCTGCCCCACTTTGTCCGGGGTCTGACCGCCCTGCTCCCCTTCGCCAAATCCGTCGCCATCTTCGGGGAAAAGGACCTCGAGGAGTCAGAATGTGATAAAGTGAAGAGGGAGGTGGAGCTCATCCACAGGGAGATGGATCAGGCAACGAAAGAGGCTGAGGCTTTGATCACTTCCATGCACAAAGACTACGAAAATCTGGCCAAGGACATCGACGAGGCATATGCCAGTAAGAAGAGCTTGGAGGAGAGCCTGCAAGACAGTAAGAATGAGCTGGTGAAGTTGGAGAACCAGAGGTACAACCTCAGCGACAAGCTTCAGACGTCCAGGAACTGGCTGCAGCAACTGGAAAGTACCCTGAGTGCAGCAGAGACGAGGTTGGCAGAGAAGACGACAGGGAGAGACATGGGAATTGGCTTGTTGCTGATCGCCCCCTGTGTTGGTAAGAGCTGCCTGCTGATTATACGTCCTTGGCCCTAAGTTCAGTTTTATTGTCACATTACAGTGAAAAGGGGTTCTTCAGCGAGCGATCCAGCAGATATAAAGTGGAAGAGAGAGCACATGACACACTGTAAATCTCGGAGGAACTTAACTGGTCTCTCAGCGTCCATAGGAGGCAGAGGTTGGTGTTGCAGTTAGCACAACCCTGTGGCAGCGCCAGCGATTGGGACAGCATCCCGAATCCCACTCTGTCTGCAAGAAGGTGGCATGTTCTCCCCCATGGGTTTCCTCTTGGGCTCTGGTTTCCTCCCACCGTCTGAAACTTACTAGGGGTTGTAGATTGATTGGGTGTAATTGAGCAGTGCAGGCTCGTGGGCCAAAACGGTCTGTTATCGCACTGTATGTCTAAATTAAATTAAAGATATAAAAGATTTTGCTAATACCTTGAGGAAGGGCTCAGGCCAAAAACGTCAGTAATATATCTTCACCTCCTGTGGACGCTGCGAGATCGACCGAGTTCGTCCACTATTTCTGTGTGTTTTTACTACAATCACAGCATCTGCAGAAGATCTGCGAAAAAGTCAGTTAGTCCAGAGCAAGGGCAGCGTGAGAGCATTGTGGTGAACTCATTCAGGAGCCTGACGGTTGCAGGGAAGAAACTGCCTTTGAACCTGTTGGGCGTGTGATGTCACACTCTTCAGCCTTCTTCCCAATGGGAGGAGGGAGAAGAGAGTGTACCCGGGGTGGGGCGGGTCAATCAGGACGTGGGCTGCCTTTCCCGGGCTGCAGGGTATGGAGGTGGAGTCCGTGGAGGGGAAGGAGGTGGGCATGATGTTCTGAGCTGCATTCACCACCTTCTGCACCCGGCAAGCCAAAATGAGAATCAGAATTTATTGTTGTGAACAAGTCATGAAATTCATTGTTTTGTGACAGCCTCATTGTGAGGGCTCGTCTTTAGGCTCCTGTACCTTTTTTCCAATGGTAGCAGAGTGCGGAGGACTTGGCCTGGGTGCTGGGGTCTTTGAAGACAGAGGCTGCTTTTTTAAGACACTGCCTCATGTCGTTGTCCTTGATGGAGTGAAGTCTGGTGCCTGTAATGTCGCAGGCCGAGTTAACAACCCTCTGGAGTTTATTCTTGTCCTGAGCATTGGTACATCCGTACCAGGCAGTGATGCAACCAACCAGAATGTTCTCAACCTATCGATCAATCGATGTTTACGAGAGTCTTCGGAGACAGACCGAATCTCCTCAGAGACCTCACAAAGTATAGCCGCTGGCGAGC
The DNA here is from genome assembly GCF_036971445.1 of Narcine bancroftii. Taxonomy (NCBI): domain Eukaryota; kingdom Metazoa; phylum Chordata; class Chondrichthyes; order Torpediniformes; family Narcinidae; genus Narcine; species Narcine bancroftii. The sequence goes on from NC_091472.1 coordinate 3,740,470, forward strand.
CGCTGTTATTGCATCAACGTGGAGGCTCCAGGTCAGATCCTCGGAGACGTTGACACGCAGGAATTAGAAGTTCTTGACCCTCTCCACTACTGAGTCCTCAATGAGGACTGGTTCCGGTTTCCCTGACTCCCTCCTGAAGTCCACAATCACCTCCTTGGTTTTGCTGACATTGAGTGCAAGGTTATGGTCATTACACCACTCAACGAGCTGATCTGTCTCCCCCCTGGACACTTCCTCATTGCCGTTTGTGATTCAGCCGACAACTGTGGTGTCATCACCGAACTTGGAGATGTCATTGGAATTGTGCCTGGTCACACAGTCATGGGTGTATAGTGAGTAGAGCAGTGGGCTAAGCACACATCCTTGGGGTGGGCCTGTGTCGATGATCAGTGAGGAGGAGACGTTATTTCCAATTCATATGGGCTGTGGTCTTCCGATGAGTAAGTCAAGGATGCAGTTGCAGAGGGGGGTGCAGAGGCCTGGGGTTTGTAGATTCTTGACCGGCACTGAGGGAATAATGGTGTTGAAGGCCGAGCTATCGTCTATGAAGAGTAGCCAGATGTAAGAGTTGCTGTTTTCTTGGTGATCCCGGGCAGAGTGGAGAGCCAGCAACGTTGTGCCTGCTGAGGAGCTTGATGGGGCCCCTGCAGGAGATGTTGAGGGATGGGGGGGAGGGGGAGGGAAATGCTGACAGCCATCAGGTTATCAGGCAAGACCCCAATCCCAGGAAGACTCAGCAAACACCAAGGATATGGGTTGGAAACACATTCATCTCACATTAAAGCTCCAAGGGGTAGATTAAAGGAAACGTTTTGGAGTTGGCCGTTCCTTTTGTGGACCATACTCCATTTGATCATTCTGGAAAGATCCTTTTGCATTATTTCAGTCAAAGTCAGTGGCAATGTTTTCATAGATACATGAGAAATAGGAGCAGGAGTGGATCATCTGGCCTGTCTTGCCATTGCGTAAGGTCACAGCTGACCTGACCATGGACTCAGCTTCAACAGCCTCGTAACCCTTAATTCTTTACCGTGCAGAAACCAAACTCTGTCTTAAATACATATCATGAGGTAGCTTCCTCAGGTCCAGAGATTCACTGCTCTCTGGGAGAAGTGGTTGCATTTAAATTTAGACCTACAGCACGGTAACAGGCCCTTTCAGCCCACGAGCCCGTGCCGTCCAAATACACCCTACACTGCCGGTACATTTTGGACGGTGGGAAGAAACCAGAGCGCCCGGAGGAAACCCCACCCAGACGGTAAGAATGTACCAACTCCTTACAGACAGCGCGGGATTCGAACCCAAGTCCTGATTGCTGGGGCTGTACTGGCGTTGCGCTGACCCTGCCACTTCTGTTTCCTGCATGACATCCTCGCGCGGCTCCTCCTCATCTCCGCCTGAAACCGACTTCCCCATTGTTGATGCGCGTCATTGAAGTGCGTGAACTGGTCACCGTCGTTGCTGTTTTTGGGATCTTGCTGTGTGCCGTGGCTGCTGCACTCCTTGACATCAGTGAACCAATGCTAATTCACTTTGAGCGAGCAGGGCTCTTCAATATTCCCCCCCCCCCCCACTCCCTAGTCACTCGATTTTCCCCCTTCCCCCCCCACCCCCGCTGTACCCAGCACTCAACAGGAGGACCCATGATGGGTGATGGTTTGGGATCTTGTTCCTTGCTCCAAATGAATGCTGGCCACTGGCCTCTCGCTTCCCGTGCTCTCGGTGCATCGTTCTCCGGTGTCGACCTGACCGATGGTTTTTTTGTCACACCGAAGGAAAGGACACTGAGCATAGGGTAGAAGACGAGACCCTCTCAGAGCAGTGGAGAAAGGTAGGACACAGGCTCGTCCACGAAGGGGACGCTTCCAAGCTGGATGGGGACGCGTCCACCTGAGCCAGGCAGCCTCAGGCACGGGAGTGAGGGGTGGTGGGGGGGGAACGGCATTGCTTCCACCTCTTTCCGCTCACGTTTTGGACAGGGAGTGCTGGTGTAACCTCCTGTACCAGTCTACCTGAGGTGCAGGCTGTAAGCACTCACCTGAAACAGGACACCATGGCAAAGTCAAAGTCACACGTGAGTCACCCTTCAATACGTTAATCACAATCTCCAGCTCTGTGTGTTCATGCAACTAATGTCACCTTGATCACTTAATGATGCTCCACAGGGAGATTTAAGTCAAGTTCATTGTCATCTGATTGGACAAGTACAACCCGACAAAACAGCGTTCTCCGGTCCTCAGTGCAAAACACGCACAACCAGACAGAACACACGTACAGACAAACAATACATATACAGGACAAGGATTTCATCTATACAAATACATAAATAAATATTGTTTTGTACAAATGAGAGTCTTGGGTGGTCAGTGCGAGCGGTTCTTTTGGTCGTTCAGTATCTCACTGCCCGTGGGAAGAAGCTGCTCCTCAGCCTATGGTCCTGTGGATTGATCTCCGATCCATTTCCTGTGGATTGACCTCCGATCCATTTCTCTGCAGCGACCGTCCCACACAGTGATGCAGCCAGACGTGACGCTCTCGATAGAGCTCCTGTAGAAGGTTGACATGATGGTGACCGGTAGCCTTATCCGCTTCAGACTTCTCAGGAAATGCAGTCCTTGTTGTGCCTTCCTGACAAGTGAGGAGACGTTGAGGGTCCACGATAGGTCACAGATTAAGTGAACTCCAAGGAACTTGGCGCTCTCCACTTTCTCTCCACTACAGAGTTGTGGATGTGTAGTGGAGGGTGGCCGTTCCTGGTCCTCCTCAATCCACAATCATCTCCTTCTTCTTGTCTACATTGAGGATTACATTCAAGATTCAAGTTTCTTTTATTTTGTTATGCCATAAAATATATACAAAATTGCCTTTGTAAGGCAGACAAAACTTCACCATCAGCAGAAAACGCCTGGCATCCCTTAGAGTCGGAGAAAGACAGGCAAAAGAGAGTCCCTTTGGCTTTCTTGGCCCCCTCTCGCATCCCAATTCCTATACCTGATACCCCTTCAGCCAGTCTCCAGCAGCCCTCAGCCTGGTGCGAGTCCTTTGATGACAGTTGACAGCAACCCGCTTGGGTTCCTTGCCTCAATTTGCCAATAGCCTCGCCGACTGTGTGTTCTTTAGCCGCAGATCCTTTAGCTGCTCCGCCAACATGGTCACCATCCGTAGGTTAATCTCCTCTGCTTCTCCTTCTCAAATGGGTTGGGGGGGGATCTTCCCGCTTTCTGGAGCCCTGCGCAAGTTCCATGCTTTGTCGGAGGCTGCAGCCCCTTGAGGCCCATGCTGAACTCAGGCGCTGTCATCTTGGGCCCAGATGCCACGGTCAATGACTCCAAAACTGGAGAGTGAGGCTTTATTACACTTTAGACGTGTAGCTGGCCCAGTTCCAAGTGCTCGACTGAGGACTGAGGTCGACCTTTATTCCAGGGTCACAAGGGGAGGAGTCACCAGTGGAGGATGGGCCAGCTCCCCATTCATATCACCACAAAGGAATTATAAAATAAATTACCATCAACTCCATCAACAGGCCATTTAAAGCCTTTGCAGAGGTGCTGGTTGTTGAACTGGGCGGTAGAATCCCGCGGGAGAGCGCCATGCCTCCATCTCCCCACTCTCGGCGGTGCCGCATTAGCAGCTCTGCCACCTTTGTTCTGTAAGATCCTGAAAATCGACTGGTACTGCAGATGCTGGAAATCTGAAAAAAATCCGGTGGAAATCTGAGAAATGAGTAGCAGGCCGGGCGGCGTCTGTGGATCTGGGACATTCCTGTAGCAGCCTGCCATTCATGACTCCTGACAGTGAAGCAGTCCACATCCAACTGCAGCCACATCCAGACCATCTCCAGGCCATGGCAATATCCAGCAGGAGACGATCCAGCTCTCAGCCCCTGACACTCAACAGACGTGCAAAGGGACTTGGGAGTCCTCGTGTAGGATACCCTAAAGGTTCATCTCCAGATCGATTTTTAGGCCTGCAGCACGGTAACAGGCCCTTTCAGCCCATGAGCCCGTGCCACCCAATTACACACCCCCAGAAAGGTGAGAAGAAACCGGAGCCCCCGGGGAAAACCCACTCAGACACGGGGAGAACGTACAAACTCCTTATGGACAGTGTGGGATTCGAACCCCAGTCCCGATTGTTGGGGCTGAAAAGGCGTTGCCCTCAATGGTGGATAAGAATCGACAGGCCAAATGGCCTACTTATGCTCCTATCTCTTATGTAATTCCCAGCACTGAATCCCCTGCCATCTATATTCTGGAGTCACCACTGACTAGGCGCTGCAATGGAGTAGTCCTTTACTCGAGGTGGAGACACTATGGTGGAGTAACTCCCCACAGCCTGTCCCCATCCCCAAGTCTGGGAACCCTGTGGTGGGTAACTCACCCCCTAACTCCCCACAGCCTGTCCCCATCCCCAAGCCTGGGAACCCTGCAGTGAGCAACTCACCCCCCTAACTCCCCACAGCCTGCCTCCCATCCCCAAGGCTGGGAACCTTGTGGTGGGTAACTCACCCCCTAACTCCCCACAGCCTGCCACCCCCCCACCCCAAGGTTGAGAACCCTGCAGTGAGCAACTCGCCCCCTATCTCCCTACAGCCTGTCACCATCCCTCGTCCCCGTCCCCAAGGCTCGTGTCAGGAGTATGATGGATCATTCTCTGCTCTGCCTGGGTGAATGCAGCTTCAACAACCCTCTATAAGCTCCACAGCACACAGCAGCCCACCAGATAGACCCCCACTTCAACCAAACCCGTTCATCCACTCCCTCACCCACACATAGAACACAGCAGTTTGTGCTTTCCACAGGATACTCAGCACCAACTGATCAAGACTTCTTAGACAGCATCTTCTAAACCTGCCCCCTCTACCATAAGATCTAGGAGCACAATTAGGCCATTCAGCCCATAAAATCTGCTCCTCCATTCAAATCACGATTGATGTATTTTTCCTCTCAACCCCATTCTTGTGTCTTCTCCCCACCACCTTTGACATCCTGACTGAACAAGAACCTATTGACCTCTGTTTTAAGTCTACCGAATTACTTCACAAAATCACAAGGTTTTGCAGCTGGAGTAGGCCCATCGGCCCATCGAGTCTGCTCCTCCATTCTAATCATGAGCTGATCCATCCTCCCACTCAGCTCCACTCCCTGGCCTCCTCCCCGGAACCCTTGATGCCCTGACTAATCAAATACCTGTCAATCTCTGCCTTAAATACACCCACCAACCTCTCTTCCACAGCCGCCTGTGGCAACAAACTCCAAAGGTTCGCATTGAAGAAACTTCACTGTTCTAAAGGGATGTCCTTTTATTTCAGAGACTGTGTCCTCTGGATCTAATTCTTCAACTCATGGGCTCCCAGCTCAGCCCAAGGTGGGAACCAGGGGCTCCTGTAACTGTACGTTCAGACCATGTATCATGGTCTCTCTTCTGTTAGGGAGTGCCAGCAACTTCCTCCCACTCTCTTCACTCACTCCCTCCAACTGAGGTTCAAGAATCATTGCGTCTCAACTTCCCTGGGCAGGCCTACTGCAGAGATTTGGAGCCCAGTTTTATTTGCAGGGCCAAACGGTGTTCTCCCATGAAGCACAAACTGCCACTAGGAAAGGTCTGAGGGAAATCATAAATCAAAGCATGGAGTACAGGAGTTGGGATGTTAGGGTAAAGTTGTATAAGGCATTTGGAGTATCATGAGTTTTGGTCACCTAACTACAGGAAAGATATCAATAAGACAGAAAGAGTGCAGAGAAGATTTACTAGTTTGATAAGGATCTGTTCTAAGAGGGTCATGTCGTTTTGCAAGCAGAGAGAGTCAAACAGGCATTGTCTCTGTATGAGAGAGAGAGAGAGAGAGAGAGAGAGAGACAGAGATCAGTTCAACAGTGTTATAGTCATCCACATCAGCTGTAACTGGAACAGGACAAGCTGGAAAGCTTGTGGAAAACCCCATTTGGAAGACGAGTTGTGAGTTCTTGGTTCGGCCTGGTCAAAGCCCTTGTGGTTCATGCAAGAGGAGAGGACTGGCTGTTTAATGTTTCACTTGGAATAAGAGAAACAAAAAGGAACTCTGTGATGACCTGAAAGAAAAAGGTTATCATCTGGAGAACCCAGAAGGGCCAAGTTTCTCCGGCAAGACACTGAAGTGGCTGATGGAAGTAAATGTACAACAAATCTCTCTCTGAAAACTGACAAGATCTTTTTGTAAACAATAATCCATTAGTGAAGACACTTGGGCACTCTACAAAGCTCTTGTAAAGGCTGTGGAGCCAATATGTCTAGCATTAGCAGAGCTCCAGTATTTCAAATAAGATTTGTTTTAAAGTGTTTCTGTGTGACCTACACTAACAAACCCTGCCCAAATTTATTTCCCAAAATCATGTCTATATACTCTGTCACACTAGGATGTTGCCTGGACTTCAAGAACTAGTTACAGAGAAAGGTTAAACAGGTTAGGACTTTATTCCCTGGAGTGTAGAAGAATGAGGGGAGATTTGATCAAGGCTTTTAAAATTATGAGGGGGACAGACAGAATAAATGTAGATCGGCTTTTTCCACTGAGGTTCAGTGAGATACAAGAGGACATGGGTTAAGGGTGATAGGGGAAAAGCTTAGGGTAAACATAAGGGGGAATTTCTTCACACAGAGAGCAGTGGGAGTGTGAATCAAGCTTCCAGCAGAAGTGGTGAATGTGGGCTCAATTTTAACATTTAAGAAGAATTTGGGGAGGTACGTGGATGGGAAGGGTATGAAGGGCTGTGGACTGCGTACTGGGGCTAGGCAGAAAAAATGCTTCAGCATAGACTAGAAGGGCTGAAGGGGCCTGCCTCTGAGCTGTAATGTTTTACAGTATGAGCAAAATGTAGGTGTGCGTCTGAACACAATGGTTGGGGGGGGGGGGGGGAGGGAGGAGCACAGTCCCGCAGCCAGGATTGGCGGATGAGGGGGGGAGGGCATAACAGCAAACAGGGGGGAGGGGGGTGGCTCCGTGAATGGGGAGGAAAAAGGGTGGAGAGCTGGAGGAAAGAAGACAGAGGGAATGGGGAGGGGAGAGAAAAAACAGAGAGAGTAATCTTGCTCCACCTGTTGAGCTGAAGGGGAGGTTGACTCGCATGTTTATCACACAGAAGAAATCTATGTTGGTTCACATGGTGATAAACAATTCATTTCAAGGATTGAGAAGGGTTTAATCATAGGAAGAGATTTGATTGGCTGGGCTTGGCTTCCTTAGTGTGACGGGAACTGAGGGGTGACCGAGCGGAAGGGTATTGGACTGTGAGAGGCAGATAGACAGAATCATTTTTCCCATGGCCAGGTAACCAGAGGGCACGAGTTTAAGGTGAGAGGAAAGAGTTTTCAAGTGGGATCTGAGGGGAAGATTCATTTTATATGGTTGATATCTGGAACTCACTGCAAGAGTTGGGGGGTGGGTGGTGAAGGCAGATTCAATCACGATGTTCAAAAGATATTGGGGAAAACACTTAAATAGGCAAGACATCTTTTTTAAAAAAAAAATTACATTTAAATTTAGTCCAATGGTTCTCAACCTTTTTCTTTCCACTCACATCCCCCTTTAAGTCATCCCTACGCTGGTGGGTGCTCTGTGATTAGTAAGGGATTGCTTAAGGTGGGATGTGGGTGGGAAGAGAAGGTTGAGAATCACTGCTCTAGACCCGATCATTACTTTAATATTTTGCTTGAGAAAAATTATCACTGGCCCATTTCCTTTGGAGTTCTGAATCCATGCACATAACGAGTCCATGAGGGACGATTAGGGTATTGTGGACAGTGAGGAAGATTACCGTAGCTTAAAAAGAGATATAGGAAGGCTAGAGGTGTGGGCTGAGAAATGGCTGATGGAATTTAATACAGATAAGTGTGAGGTGTTACATTTTGGAAAGGCAAATCTAAATAGGTCATATGCATTAAATGGTAGACAATTGAGGAGTGCAGAGCAACAAAGGGATTTAGGAGTGATGGTAAATAGTTCCCTCAAGGCTGATACTCAGGTAGATGGTGTGGTGAAGAAGGCATTTGGAATGTTGGCCTTCATCAATCGGAATATTGAATTCAAGAGTAGGGAGGTTATGATGAAATTGTACAAGGCATTGGTGAGGCCAAATTTGGAGTACTGTGTACAGTTTTGGTCACCAAATTATAGGAAAGATATAAACAAAATAGAGAGTGCTGAGAAGGTTCACGAGAATGTTGACAGGATTTCAGGGTCTGAGTTACAGGGAAAGGTTGTGCAGACTGGGGCTTTTTTCTCTGGAGTGTAGAAGATTGAGAGGGGACTTGATAGAGGTGTTTAAGATTTTAAAAGGGACAGACAGAGTAAACGTGGATAGGCTTTTTCAATTAAGAGTGGGGGAGATTCAAACTAGAGGGTATGGTTTAAGGTTGAAGGGGGAAAATTATAAGGGGAACATGAGGGGAAATTTCTTCACGCAGAGGGTGGTTGGAATGTGGAATAAGCTTCCGGCGGAGGTGGTTGAAGCAGGAACGTTATTTACATTTAAGGAAAGACTAGATAATTACATGGAGGGGAGAGGATTGAAGGGGTATGGACCAGGTGCTGGTCAGTGGGACTAGGAGGGTGGGGGTTTGTTCCAGCATGGACTAGTAGGGCCAAACTGGCCTGTTCTGTGCTGTATATGGTTATATGATTAAAACAGTGGTTTTCTAACTTTATTTTCCCACTCACATCCCACCTTAAGCAATCCCTCACTAATCACAGAGCACCGATGGCAGAGGGAATACTTAAAGTGGGATGTGGGTGGAAAGAAAAAGGTTGAGAACCACAGATTTAGACATACAGCACGATAACAGGCCCTTTCGGCCCACGAGCCCGTGCCACCCAATTGCACCCAATTAACGTACAACTCCCGGTATATTTCGAATGGTGGGGGGAAACTGAAGCCCCTGGAGGAAACCCACGCAGACACAGGGAGAACGTGCAAACTCCTTACAGACAGCGCTGGTTCCACTAACAGTGCCGTCCCCAAATTGTGAGATGCATCCATTAGGTCAGGTTTTCAGATTTTTTTTTTCTCCCATGGCAGGGCGATCAAAATAGGAGGTTGAGGATCTGAGAGGAAAGCCTCTATTACACAGAGAATAGTTGATGTCTAGAACTCATTTCATTACAGGAAGGATGTGAGAGCTGTGGAGAGGGGCCAGAGGAGATTCACCAGGATGTTGCCTGGATTGGAAAAAACTCTTATGAGGCAAGGTTCGCAGAGCTGGGACTTTTCTCTTTGGAGCGCAGAAGGATGAGAGGAGACTTGACCTCTATCGAGGTCTCCAAGATTATGAGGCATGGATATGGTGGACGGCCAGCACCTGTTTCCCAGGGAAGGATCAACAAACACCAGAGGACGTGTGTATAAAGTGAAGGAAGGAAATTTAGGGGAATCGTCAGGGGGAAGCTTATTACATAGAGGGTTATGGGGGCCTTGAATGTACTTGCAAGGAATGGTGGTGGAGACAGGAACATTAGGGGCATTTAAGAGACTCTTAGATAGGTACATAAATGGAATAAAAATAGAGGGTTATGATGTAGGGAGGGTTTATTTTATTTTAGGTAAGTGTACAATATTGTGGGCTGAAGGGCCTGTTCTGTATTTTTATGTTTTATGTCTACAACTGACGTTTCAGGCTTGAGCCCTTCATCTAGGCATTGAAAAATGTCAACAGGTGCCCGAACATAAAGGTGAGGGTGTGGGGTAGGGGGAGGAACACAATCCCACAAGCAGGAGGCAATAGGTGGAGAAGGGAGGGAGGGCACAGCAGCAAACAGTGGGTAGGGGGGATGGCCATGGGAATAGAGACGGAAGGGGATGAAGAGCTGTGTGAAAGAAGACAAAGGGATGGGGAAGGGAGTGAGAAAGGAAAGCAGGCTAGCAGAAACCGGAGAAGTCGATGTTAATACTGCCCAGCTAGAAGAGTTATCATTGAGATTTTGTTGTCAAGGGAAGAATTTTTGACCCTTTGAATAGAACGACTCTGATTTTAAGGTGACATTTTTAAGTTTTGGATCATCCAATACAACGGCATATACAGTGATTTTTCATGACAGAGTACAATGGCCATGCTATAAATGGGGATCACATTTAGCGTAGCGGTTAGTGTAACGCCATTACAGCGCCAGGAATAGGGTTCAAATCCAGCGCTGTCTGCAAGGAGTTGGTACGTCGTCCCCGTGTCTGTGTGGGTTTTCACCGGGGGCTCCAGTTTCCTCCCACCATTCGAAATGTACCAGGAGTGGTTGTAGATTAATGGGATGTAAATTGGGCGGCATGAGCTCGTGAACAAAATGGCCTGTTACGGTGCTGGATGTCCAAATTTAAATAGTTTTTCAAAACTATTTAAATGTAGGCATTAAAAATAAATTTAAAAAAATCACAGCCTAGGGGTGCACCCCTCTCTTGAACAATCGCTAACTGACAGTGTGATCTCTTTCCAGGAATCCCCATGATTGTTGATTACAACAAAGAGCTGAACAATGCGAAGAACCTGCTGAAGACTACCGACAACAAGAAGCATCATCTCAGCGAGGCTATCTCCAAGAACGAAGAGGAAATAAAGAGTCTCAACATTAAGATTCCAGAGAAAAATGATGAAATTGAGAAGTTGAAGGACAACTTGGCGCGGCAGGTAAGGAAGGTTGAAGACCTCGAGATGGCTTTCAAGGCTCTGACCGACACCAAGGATGACCTTAAGCATTGCTTCAACTATCTCACCAGTGTCTTAGAAACCGTGAAGATGTTGAACTCATCATGTAATGACCTCTACAGCCTGGAGCCCCTCATGACCGTGATCACCGAAACCTTTAATATCATCAAGAAGCAGAACTCCAGGAATGAGCTGCTCACCAATAACCCGTGTGTCAAAGAGCTGGTCAAAAGCCTTTGGATGCAGCAGTTCCAAGTGGTCCCATGTGAGGCCCCTGCTGTCCCGCGGCCTCTTCATCAATCAATGGGCGTTGAGTAAGAAAAAGGGGTGAGGGGGGGGGGTGGGGGTGAGGCGATCCCAGAGGGGGAGAGCAGGAGCATTTTCTTTGACCGTAGGCCTGAGGAAGATTAATAGGAGAAATATATGATGAGAAGAGGAACAAAATAGAGCAAGAAGGACTGGGAACTGTGGAGGAGGAGTTGGGGGAGAGGAAGAGAGAACCATAGAACATTACAACACAGAAAAAGAGGCGCCTTCGGCCCTTCTAGTCTGTGCCTCATCCTCTGACCTGCACCCAGTCTGGAGCCCTCCATCCCTCTCCCATCCATACACCTGTGTAAATTCCTATAATATATTAAAAATTGAGCCCGCAAGATCACAAGGGGACAGGGGAAGCCGTCCTTCAAGCCTGTTGCACCATTTAATGTGAACAGGGCTGATCTATGATGGCCTTTGTAGAATCAGAATCAGGTTTATTGTTATGAATGTGTCATGAAACTCGTCTTTTTGGACCAGAAATCACTGTAAATAACAATTCCATAAATACAATATCTAAAAAAATAGCTAACGCAAAAAAGAGATCAAGTGAGGCGGTGTCTCCGGTTCATTGTCCATTCAGAAATCTGATGGCGGAGGGGAAGAAGCTGCTTTTCTACCACTGGCCATTTGTCTCCAGGCTCCCGTACCTCCTTCCCGATGGTGGCAGTTTGAAAAGGGAACGGCCAGTTCCCCAACACCATTTATTCTTTAATCTTTTCATTGGCGGCGTGGCTGGCCTAGCAGTTAGCACGAACCAGTGTCCGGGACCGGGGTTAGGATCCTGCGCTGTCTGTAAGGAGCTTGTACATTCTCCCCGTGTCTGCGCGGGTTTTCCCCGGAGGCTCTGGCTTCCTCCCACCCTTCAAAACGTACTGGGGGCTGTAGGTCAATTGGGTGCATGGATAGGATGTGTTTGGGGGGATATTAGTCTGGTATTTAGGAGAATGGGGGAGGGGGGATCTCATTGAAACATTTTGAATGTTGAAAGGTTGTTCCCCATGGAGGGAGAGTCTAGGATAATAGGGCACGACTTCAAGATTGAAGGGCGTCTGCTGAGAACAGAGATGCAGAGGAATTTCTTCAGCCAGAGGGCAGTGAATCTGTGGAATTTGTTGCCACGGTCAGTTGTGGAAGCCGGGTTATTGGGTGCATTTAAGGTAGAGATTAATAGGTTTTTGATTGGCTAGGGCATCAAAGGTTATGGGGAGAAGGCCGGGCAGTGGGGCTGAGTGGGGAAATGGATCAGCTCATGATTAAATGGCGGGGAAGATTGATGGGCTGAATGGCCTATTTCTGCTCATATGTCTAATGGTCTTATCAGATCAAGTCCCTGGCCAACACTGCAGGTGACAACAGTCGATCAAGGCTGTGAGTTCAAAGCCCCCCCCCCCACCCCCACCTCCCCATATTTAGTGGGACAGTCTCGAGGGACAGAGTTTTCAGACCAAGGGATGGTTATTTAAAGTTGAGAGTTGTTGGACCTCTGCCCTGGAGGATGGAAGAGGATGGAAGGCTCGGGGCTGATAAGGAGGAGGTGGGGAATGAGGTTTGAAAGGTCAGGAAATTGAGGGCACTGGGATCTGGTACAGTGAGACATGATGAGGGCTGAGGTTAATAAAGCACGAGAAAGTCGATGATGGGACCAGCTTCAGGGGGCCTTGTGGTGCCCTTTGCAGACAGCCAGTGATCACGGTGAATGTGAGTGATTGATGCCTGCCGAGGTGGAAGGACAGTTGACCTGTTCATAGAACGAGACCTGGACCATGCCACTGGCAGTCCTACTCATGACTCTCTGAAGGGGTGGGCAAGAGCAAACAGCCATCATGTTGGCCCCTCAACCCATTCGGGAATGTAAGCGTTTGATCTATCCGATCCCCACAACACAGGTGCTTTAAAAGGGCATTATGGTCAGTACTGATGTCTTGGGCCAAAGGGCCTGATCCTGTGCTAGATTTGTTCCATGTTCTGCAAACCTTTATAGAACATAGAACACTACAGCATAGTACAGGCCCTTCGGCCCTAGATGTTGTGCCAACCTATATATTCCTTAAAAAACATACTAAACTCTCCCTACCCCATAACCCTCTATTTCCCTTCCATCTGTGTGCCTGTCTAAGAGTCTCTTAAATGCCCCCAATGTTTCAGCTTCCACCACCATCCCTGGCAAGGCATTCCAGACCCCCACAACTCTGTGTAAAAAAGTACCCCAATGTCCAGTTGACAAAAGTGAGCCCAGCGTCTCCGCCATCCACCACTATTTCCCCCCCCTCCCCCCATGAGTGAGGCCCATGCCAGCAGGATGGAGAGCCTCGTGGCAACACCGGAAGTTCTGTGGGGAATGCATAAGCTTCACTCGCCTGCCAGCTGCTCTAGAATCTTCTCTGGGTTAGTCTAGCTCCAAGCTGAGGAAATGTGTTTATTTTTGTAATGGCAGGGAGGCAGGGGGTGAGGAATGTTTGAGTTACTGCTGCCGGGTTATTGCCAGGGGATAGACGATTGAACGTGCCCCTCTCACCACCCACAGCCATTAATTGATGAAGAGCCATTCTTTCAATATTAATCTCACTATAATTAATTCCTGCTCTGATTAGCCCTGTTATTAGCTTGCTTGCTTACATTTTATTTAATCATACAGCAATGAAAGGCCCTTTGGCCAATCAATCTCATGCTAGCCTCAAGAATCCATCAGTACAAATCTGACTTATAGGTACGTCCCATGCTTGGGTGCTCAGAGCTTGTGTAGATACCTTGTGGGGGTGGCGGGGATATTGCTGGAGTGTGTGGCTGGAGTCAGCTTCTGATTGTAGCTGTGGCTCCCATGGTGGTTGGCATCATCGACTCCCATCACCTTGGCCTTGAATCACTCATACTCGCGGGGAGCAGCGTCAATGCCACCCGATAGCAAAGGTCACCAATTTCTCCAGGTAAACCCCTCTGCCCCTTTCTCCTACTGTCTGATCTCCTCTCTCACACCTTCCCCTTTTTCTTCCAACAACATCCCTCTTTCTCCACCCCCCACCTTCACCTACATATTCCTCCCACCTGCTCACCATTTCCTCCCCGCCCACCCTGCACCCCCTCTCCACTCATCACCATCCTTTCTTTAAGATTTGCAGCACTTAGCTATCTCCGCTCATTGCCTCCCAGCCCGTCTTGACCTTCCGTTCCTCTCTTCCCACATCCACCTGCTCATCAACTCCCCCCTCCCCACATCTGGATCCACCTAACCCCTGGCCCACTCCTCCCCCTCTAATCCTAGTTATTTCCTCTCATCCAGAAGCAAAACACGAGAGTCTGCAGACACCGGGGTTGAATTGAAAACACACGCTGGAGAAACTCAGCAGGTCAAACAGTGTCCTTCATGTACCAAAGATAAAGATACAGAACTGACATTACTGTTGCTCCCCTCACACCATTTTGTTTGGACGCCTGCTGACATTTTGCCATACCTTGATGGTATTATTAAACCCAAGTTTAACCTCAACTGGCACAGTTGAGAATTCGAAAGATGGGCAAGTCTCAAAGGGGAAAGCTCAGGAATTTGACCTTTCTCTATATCCTGTCCACCTGTGATGCTACTTTCAGGGAATTGTGTATCTGTATTCCCAGATCCCTCTATTCTACCGCACTCCTCAGTGCCTGACCATTCACCATGTGCGTTCTTTCTTGGTTTGTCCTTCCAACATACAACACCTTAGATATGAAGACCCTAAAAATTCCATCCAGAAAGTGTTTGTGGGGAAAGATGTAAACTATGGACATCTCTCCCAAGAAGCCAAGGACCTCAGCAGGGCCAAAGAGGTCACGTTTCATGGCATAAAAACAGTGACAGAGTTGGGAATCAGAAGCTTTAGAAGTTTCGTGATTAACAAATGCAGCCTCACCATAAGACTCACTGTTGAGATACTGAAGGTGATCACAGACCATGGCAAATAGCATCAATCTGCTTGATACCGATCCCTGCTGACAGCTCGTACATTCCGGCCAGTCCACATCATCCTCACCCTGGTGCCATACAGTTGGTTACAAGTTACCCTGGAAACCTGGTGATGAGCTGGTCTCGTTCCAGAATTGAAAGCAGTGGACATGACATTTTAAATTTAGACATTCAGCGCGGTAACAGGCCATTTCGTCCCACGAGCCCGGGGCACCCAATTTATACCCAATTAACCTACACCCCAGTTCGTTTTTTTTACCAGTAGGAGGAAACCAGAGCCCCTGGGGAAAACCCACACAGACACGGGGAGAACTTACAAACTCCTTACAGACAGCGCGGGATTCGAACCCCGGTCCTGATCTCTGCCACCGTAAACCAGAAGAAATGCCCAAGTCAATCCCAAAATGTTGGTTCTGTGTCTTTATCTTTGCTCCCCCTGCTTTGACCTGCTGAGTTTCTCCAGCATTATGTGTTTATACTTATCTCCTCTCACCCAGTCCAGGTGAAAACGCTCTACCTGCGACATAGACAGTCCCTCTCCCACCTCCACAGATGCTGTCTGCCCTGCTGAGCAGCCCATTTTTGCCTCTGCAGTTGCTTGCATCTCTTCTCTTGGACAATTGATGCTGTCAAACTCCAAGTCAATGCAGGAGACGTGTTGAATGGCGAATTGTTATCTCGCTTATTCGGTTGTATTGTCTTTTAAAGCCATGTGGTGCAGGTGAAACAGGCTCCACAGTTCTGGGGCCGCTGTGTGGACCAATGTCACTGTGAGGCGGTACCTTTCACCCTGCAGAACAATCATGGATGGCTGAGAATCCACACTGGTGGAGAGAAATTTTTTTAGGATGTATCTCAAAACTGACAAAGAATGTAAAAGAGTTTTATTTTTATGAGATTGGTGACGGGTGTTAGTTGAGGAGGTAAAAATGTAAGGTAGCTTTTATATATTTCTATGTTAGCTTATTTGTGTAATCATGTTGGGGACCAACAATGCCCTGAGTAAATGGGGAGGTGTGTGTGTGTGTGTGTGTGTGTGTGTGTGTGTGTGTGTGTGTGTGTGTGTGTGTGTGTGTGTGTGTGTGTGTGTGTGTGTGTGTGTGTGTGTGTGTGTGTGTGTGTGTACGTGTGCATGTCTCACAGGCTAACCTGCCTCAGTAATGTCCACACAAGTTGCTCAAAGAGCATCCAGACCTGGGGATAACAGCTTCCTGCCAAGGTTGTGGCTGGTAATCGTGATACATCAGTGCACGTGACCCCTACACCCTGCTGGATGTTCCTCTGGGACTGGGCAAACACAGGCCACCTCTCTCATTCATCCTCACAATCTTCAACGCGGTCGATGTAGAAAGTCCAAGAATGAAATAATCCCTTTGGTAACTGGTTCACAAATGTTCGCATCACTGATTTTGTTTAATGGTGATAATTGTCACCTCACTGTAATTAAAATAAGAGCTCGATTTGGCATGATACAAGTTTGTGCGCCTTATGACACATGTAATAAAGAATGATGAGATATGTATCGACGTGGTGTATTCAGTCGCATGCATTGAGCTGTGGCACATCTCTGAGCCCTGGATTCGTAACAAGAACACGTCACAGGAGCTGTGATGAGCCTGCTCCGCCATTCAATAAGATCAGGCCTGATCTAGCTGTGAACTCAGTTCACCTTTAACTCGTTCCCCAGAATCTTAATTCTCTTCCATTTTCCGATTATTCAAGAATATATCTATCTGTGCTTTTGAGGCAGTCTCTCCTGCTTCCTCAGGGAGAGAACTCCACAGATTCACCATGCTCTGACAGCAGTTCCTAGATCCATAGAACATTACAGCACAGAAACAGGCCCCTTCAGGCTGAGGGACCGGGTACTGATCAGCCTTGATCATAATGAATGGCCGTGTAGGCTTGAAGGGTCAAATGGCCGAATCCTGCACCTATTTTCCATGTTTCTATGAATTATTATTCTGCCTAGTCTCGCTGACCTGCACCCAGTCCACAGCCCTCCATACCCCTCCCGTCCATGTACCTGCTATGGTGATACGAATATGTGACTGTCAATGGGTAGCTGGCCTGTTCCCCCCCCCACTTGGTGACTCACCCCTGGTAACTCCTCCCCTTGTGCCTCTGGAATAAAGGTTGACCTGCCTCTCCCTGTCCTCAGTCGAGCACTTGGAATCAGGCAAGCTAAAGTCTAAAGTGTAATAAAGCCTCATTCTATGGCTTTGGAGTCTTTGATAGAGCATATCAATTTATTAAACTTTAAATTTCCCACACGGGATGGACAAACTGCTGCGACCCGACAGGCTAGTCCTTGACCCACAGACACAGACACCAGGGCAGCCCTCACCTGATCATCCGCGATGATGGAGATTGAGGCAAATGGGAAACGAACCAACTGTCTGTTCAACAGTAGAAGCTTCATTCACCTGAACTCTCCTCACAAACTCTATCTCCCCGTCAGACCAACGAGCGGCACGATATCAATGGCCACAAAGGACCAATCTGCTGAGATTCTCTGGTATTGTATTGCATCATTAACGAAGCAGGGTGACAGTTTCTATTTACTCTTAATGCCTCAACTCAGTGCACCGATCCTTCTGAGGCTGTTCTTCCAGAGCCGGTTCAGGAGTTTCACGATGGCTTTTGGGGGGCCCCAACCACACACCACTGTGTATAACCCCCAGCTCACGGACCCTCCACAGCTCGCCCCCACCTGCAGGCTCTCTACCCTCCGCATACCCCCACCATCATTGTTTCAGTACCTGATCTCAGACTGTAAGCCCATAGTGACTAAGAGCAGACACTACGACGCTGGGGACAGGGCATTCATAAAGTCTGAGGAGCAGTGACTTCTGGAGGGGTGGGGGGGGAATCATAGCGTTCAGCTCCAGCCCATGGAGAGCCCAAGTCGTGGTGGTTAAGGGCAGAAGTAAACCCCGTGTGGTGATCGACTATAGCCAAACGATCAATGCTTCACGCAGCTGGATGCTTACACCCTTCCCTGGATCACTGACATGGTCAAAAAGATCACCCAGTACAGGGTGTTCTCCACTATTGACCTAAAAGTCGGTGTACCACCCTGCACCCAGGAAACCACTAGTATACCGCGTTCAAAGTGTTTGGTAGGCTCTACCACTTCCTCCGGGTACCCTCAGAGTTACCAATGGTGTCTCTATATTTCAGAAGGAAATGGATGAGATAGTGAACAAGCACAAACTGACGGCCATGTTCCCCTACCTAGATAATGTCATCATCTGTGGCCACGACCAGCAGGTCTACGACGTGAACCTTGACAAATTCCTCCACAATGCTAAGTCCCTCAATCTGACCTACAATGAGGACAAGTGTGTGTTTAGCACAACTCGCCTGGCCTTCCGATGTGTCATGTCACATAGTGTAATCGCACCCGACCCCGACTGCATGCATCCCCTCATGGAACTCCTGACCCCATACAACCTCAAAGTGCCTGGGGTCTATTATGCCCAGTGGGTGCCCGACTTTCCCAGTGAGATCCACCATCTTCCCCTTATCGGCAGAAGCACAGGCAGATTAAGGGAGACATCACCCAGATCAAGGAAGACATCACCCAGATCAAGGGAGACATCACCCAGATCAAGGGAGACATCGCCCAGATCAAGGGAGACATCGCCCAGATCAAGGGAGACATCGCCCAGATCTAGGGAGACATCGCCCAGATCAAGGGAGACATCGCCCAGATCAAGGGAGACATCGCTCAGATCAAGGGAGACATCGCCAAAGCCACTATGTATGCCGTGGATGAATCCATCCTGTTTCAGGTGGAGAGCAATGCATCCGACTTCACGTTGGCCGCCACTCTCAGCCAGGCAGGCCTTTTTTTCCCGTTCTTCTGAGACATGGCTCTCCTCAGTCGAGAAGGAGGAGAAGGCCATCATTACCTGGCCGGGAAGAGATTAACCCTGCTAATGGACTAATGAGCCGTTACGTTCATGTTCAATACCAAATTGTGGGGCAAGATCAAAAGTGACAAAATCCTGAGGTAGACAATCGAGCTCTCCACCTACAACTACGACATCCTATACTGACCGGGCAAGCTCAACGAATCCCAGACGCACTATCCTAGGAGACATGTGCTAGTGAGCATCTCAGCCATTTCCAATCCCTTTGCGATGACCTTTGCCACCCCAGAATCATAAAATTGTTCCACTTCGTGAAAGCCTGAAACTTTCCCTCCTCCATAGAGGATGTCAGGTCATTGACCAGACACTGTCAGGTCTGCACGGAATGCAAACCACAGTTCTTCCATCCCAACAAATCACACCTCATAAAGGCCACATGCCCCGTTGAACGACTCAACATCGATTTCAAGGGTTTTCTGCCCTCATCCAACATGAAAATGTCTTTCTGGAACGTCATTGATGAGTACTCCAGGTTCCAACATGACCTCAACCACCATCATAAAGGCACTCTACAGCATATTTGCCCTCTTTGGGTACCCAAATTACATCCACAGTGATCAGGGGTCCTCTTTTATAATGACGAACTCTGGCAGTACCTGTTGGCTAGAGGCATTGCCACTAATAGGATGATCAGTTACACCCCCAAGGGGGAACAGCCAGGTAGAGAGAGGAAACACCCCAGTTTGGCAGGAACTCCTGCCGGAAGTACTCCTTGCCATTCACTCTCTGCTATGCACCGCTACCAACTCAACCCTACATGAATGCATGTTTTCCATCCCCAGGAAGATGGTGACTGGAACCACATTGCCTCCCTGCCTCTCATCACCGGGACCCATCCTGCTGCGGAAACATGTGAGGGGTCACAAGTCTGACCCCATGGTCGAAGAGGTGCAACACCTGCACGCTAACCCTTAGTATGTCTATGTGGTGTATCCTGATTGCCATGAGGACACAGTCCCCGTCTGGAACCTGTGGCATGCCGGAGACCCCTGCCTACCCCCCACCCCTTTTTTTTGTATAATTTATTTTAAATCCAAATAAAAACAGACAATAAAATACAGAATATAAACATACAACATTTTCCCCATATATATCCCCCCTCCAATCCCCTACAACCACAAACTAAAGAAAAATATATAACAAACCACCATAGCTGTGTTCGATGTCACCAATCACCCATTACATATTTAAACCCATTACATATCATATAGGGTCCCCACACATTAATAAAATGGCTACTTATATAAATTATGTTATTTTTTCCTATGGAATACATGATCGCAGTTCCATATGCAATCTCTGGATACTTAATTCAATTTCATTCTTCCAAGTTATGGCTATACATTTCCTCGCGACTGCTAATGCCAACTGAATAAATGCAATTTGAAATTTATCCAATTTCAGTTCCAAACTCCATTTTTTAATGTGTCTCAATAAAAATACTAAAGGATCTAATGAAAGCTTAAATATAAACAACCCCTCCAAAAATTCCATAATTCTATTCCAAAAAGGTTTCACCTCCTCACATAACCAAACACAATGTAAAACAGACCCTATCTCTTCCCCACATCGAAAACACATATCTGAAGAAATGAACCCATGCCTCTTCAACTTCTCTGGAGTTAAATAAAGTTGATGAATAAAATTATAATGAATGAATCTATATCTTACGTTTACAAACTTGGTCACACTATCCTCACATATTGTCATCCACTCATCCTGAGAAATTGAAACAGACAGATCTTTCTCCCACTTACTTCTCGCTTTATAAATATCCACCTTACGCATCTTATGTTGCAATAAAGCATACATTTCTGTAATAAATCCCTTTTCACCTCCTTCTATAATTAAACTTTAAAATCTAGTGCTTCTTGGTAATCTCAAACTACGTCCAAAATTATCCAGTAACAAAGCACGTAAGTAAACAATGAATTTGAAGAAATTCCATATTTTTCATTCACTCTTTGAAATAAAACAAAATATCCAGCTTCATAACAATCTTCAACCAATGTAATACCTTTCTGTTCCCAAATTTTCAAGAAATTATTATTCATTGAAAAAGAAAAAAACTTATTCTGAGATTTTACCTTCAGTTCCAATAGCAACATTTGTCTTATATCATAATTCTATCAAATGTTTTAACACCGGTAAATTATAATTTTGCAAAAGTTGAGGACTCCATTTATAAATAAACTGTTCCATTCTTTATTCACGAATTTTAGCCCAACTTAAAGATTGTTGTGATTCAAACATTCCATTAATAAACTTTAATTGTGCGCTTCATAATAATTCTGAAAATGTAGTAATTGTAAACCTCCTAAAGCAATACTTCCAAGTCAATGTTTGTATAGGCACTGTTGCCAATTTACCTTTCAATAAAAAAGATCTTACCAACACATTAAAATCCTTAAAAAAAACTTTCTCGGAATCCTACATGGAATCGATTGAAAAAGATACTGAATACAAGGGAAAACATTCATTTTAATACAATTAACATGTCCTATTAACGTTATCAGTAAATCCTTCTACCTATTTAAGTCTAATTTAATTTTATGCAATAATGTTAAATAATTCAACTCATAGAAATGATTATAATTATCATCTACAATTATCTATAAATACTTAATTTTATCTGACTACTTAAATTTAACAATATGTCGATATTTTGCATAGTCTGTTCTTTCCAAAGGCATAATTTCACTCTTATCCCAATTAACCTTATATCCTTATGACACATCATACTGTTCCAACCTTCCTGCCTAACGACTGCACAGGATTTGTTAAATATGTCAAAATATCATCCGCAAATAAATTTATTTTATATTCTTCTTCATTCACTTGAAAACCTTTAATATGACCATCTTGTCTAATCATTTGCGCTAATTATTCAATAACCAAAGCAAATAAAGCTGGTGACAAAGGACATCCCTGTCTAGCTGATCTAGATAGTATAAACTATTTTGTCCATTTGTCACCACTCTAGCCAATGGATTTTTATATAAGGCCTTCACCCAACCAATAAAGAGTGGTCCTAATTTAAATTTTTCCAATACTTTAAATAAAAATCCCCATTCCACTCTATCAAAAGCCTTCTCAGCTTCTAAAGAAATTATCATAGGTTGGTTAGGTTGCTCCCGAGAAACATTAATCAAAGAAATGAATTTTACAATATTGTCAGCAGAATATCTGTTCTTAATGAAACCCACTTGATCTATATGAATCAAACCTGGTAAATACTTGGCTAATCTATTTGCTAGAGACTTAGCTACAATCTTATAATCCACATTCAGTCAGGATATTGGTCTATAAGTTCCCATCTTCAATGGATCTTGATCCTTTTTTGGAATAACCGTAATCAATTCATTTGAAAAAGAATCCAGAAATTTACCAGTCTCAGTAGCCTGTTGTAAAACTTCCATCAATACAGGAAGTAGCAAATCTTTAAATTCTTTATAAAGCCATGCTCACCCAGAGATTTCCCATTTGGCATTGCAATGCTTCTTTGACTTCTACACTCGTAAAAAAGGTATCTAATTCTTTTGCCTCCCCTTCTTTTAAAAATGGTAAGTCCAAACTAGATAAAAACTCATCACTTTTAAAACTATCCCCCATAGCCCCAGAAGTATATAATTTTTCATAAAACAAATGAAATTCATCATTAATCTCCTGCGGCTTATAGGCAATAGATGTGTCTCGTCTAATAGTGGGAGATGGACCGTACGAGTTGCGGGCCATTTTCCCGTACCTCGATAATATCACCATTTGCAGCCACGACCTGCAGAACCATGATGCCAATCTCCAGATATTTCTCGAGACAGCCAAGCTACTTAATTTGACATCCAACAAGGCCAAGTGTATGTTCCGCACAACCCGCCTGGCCATCCTTAGCTGTGTCATGGAGAATGGCATCATCTGCCCGGATCCGCTCCTGGAGCTTCCCCTCCCACACAGCCTCAAGGCCCTGTCCTATTATGCTCAGTGGGTCCCTAACTATGCAGTCAAAATCTACCCCCTCATCAAAGCTACTTCCTCCCCTCGGCAGAGGCAGCTCTTGCAGCCTTCGACCACATCAAGTCCGACATCGCCACAGCCACAATGCATGCGGTGGACGAATCCACCCCTTCTCAGGTAGAAAGCGACACTTCTGACTTCACCCTGGCATCCCCCCTTAATCAGGCTGGCAGGCTTATCGCATTTTTTTTTCACACACCCTGCTGGGCCCCAAGATTCGACACTCCTCAGTCAAGAAAGAGACCCAGTGTAGAGCGCGTCGAAAGAACCAAAGACGTGTTGATCCAAACCAAGCCTTTTATTAACTAAAAGACTGGAGCCTATCACAAGTAGGTCGACCAGTCCAGAATGACCTGGTCTGGCTAGGAGCAATCCTTTAAGACCTGCCAGTAGGTGGTGCTACACTCTCAGCCGATCACAGTCATCCTCCACGACCATCTATACATAGACACATTGGTGATAGAATCTGTACGATCACACCCAGGCCAATGTTGAGGCAGTGGGGCAGTGGCCCCATTATCTGGCCGATCAACCCGCTGTCGCATTCATGTTCAACAATCAGCAGTGGGGTAAAATCAAAAACGATAAAATACTGTGGTGGAGAATAGAATTATCCACCTATAACTGTGACATCCTGTACTGGCCGGGGAAACGTAACGAGCCACCAGACGCCCTGACCCGTGGGACTTGTGCCAGCGCCCCGATCGACTGACCGCAAAACCTCCATAATGATCTCTGTCACCCTGGAGTCACCAGGTTCTTTCACTTCATCGAAGCACACAACCTGCTGTACTCCATCGACGAGATCAGGACCATGTCAAAGAATTGCCAGGTCTGTGCTGAGTGCAAGCTGCACTTCTACTGGCCAGACAGGGCACAATTTATTAAAGCCATTTGCCCCTTCAAGTGACTCAGTGTCGAGTTTAAATGACCCCTGCCTTCCAACAACTGTAACATCTACTTCCTTAACATCATCGATGAATACTCCTGCTTTCCATTTGCTTGGACATGGCCCCGCGCAGCCACTTCACTCTGTTTGGCTTCCCCAGTTATATGCACAGAGACTGGGGGCCTTCCTTTATGAGAGACGAGCTACGTCAGTACCTGTTGGCCAGAGGCATTGCCACAAGCAGGACCACTAGTTACAACCCCCAGGGTAATGGGCAAATGGAGAGGGAGAATGCTACGGTCTGGAAGGCAGCCTTCCTG
Organism: Narcine bancroftii; assembly: GCF_036971445.1. Lineage (NCBI taxonomy): Eukaryota > Metazoa > Chordata > Chondrichthyes > Torpediniformes > Narcinidae > Narcine > Narcine bancroftii. The sequence goes on from NC_091472.1 coordinate 3,764,548, forward strand.
GCCTTGCAGTCCAAAGGGCCTCCCGGTCTCCCGTTGGCAGGAGGTCCTCCCAGAGGCCTTCCACTCTACCAGGTCCTTGCTGTGTACCGCCACTAACGCTACACCACACGAACGTATGTTTTCCTTCCCCAGGAAATCTGCGACAGGGATCGCACTACTGGCATGGCTGACGTTCCTGGGAATTGTTGCCGTCAGCAATCATCAAGGATCCACACCATCCAGCATACACTCTGCTCTCGTTGCTGCCAACAGGAAAGAGGTGTCGGTGCCACTAGATGAGCGCCACCAGGTTCAGGAACAGCTGCTACCCTCCACCATCAGACTCCTCAACGACAAACTCTTGTGCTTTTTCCTCTCTGTTTTGCAGTCATTTGTTTACATGTTCACATTGTGTCATTAATTTTCCACTAACAACAAGAGGCAATTCTGCCGCGCCTGCAGGAGAAAGAATCTCAGGGTTGTATGTGATGTCATGTATGTACTCGGACAATAAATCTGAAATCAGCTCTCCTCAAGAGAGGCCAAGTTGCCCCTCCTCCCTCTGCTCACTGCTGTGCCCTCCCTCCCTTCTCCACCTATTACCTCCAGCCTTTGCGACCCTGTTCCTCTCCTCTTTACCTTTTAAGTGGGGCGCTGCCGACATTTTGTCCACACCTTAATGAAGGGCTCAAGCCCGAAACGTTGGTTCTGTACCTTTAACTTTGCTACATCAAGGACACTGTTTGACCTGCTGAATTTCTCCAGCTTCGTGTTTTTACCACCTGTCCTATTCAATAGTGTGTTTCTGATCTCAGAGTTTGCAACCCAGACAACCTCCCCCATTTTCCAAGATGCTGAAGGATGTTTGGAATATTGAACCAACCGCCATAGCAATTTTCACCCTCGTCGACCTGGGAAGCATCCAGTCTGGATCTGGGGACTGACCCACCGCTCACTCACGCGTTGCCCCTTGGAGGAGATCCCCCGTTCTGTCGGCTGCTGCCATTTCCCCCTTTGCCCGTTAGACTGTCTTCGGAGCTTTCTAGATTTCATATCAAAGTTTAACACAATCCAAATAACCTCCACTTCATTTCCTCTTCTCTCACTCTCACACCCTGCCCCCCCTCTCTCTCACCCCATCTCATCCCCTGGCTTCCCCTTACTCTCCCCCTTCCACCCTCAGTATCTCCCTCGCCCCCTCTCTCTTATACCCTCACTCTCCCCTTTCCACTCTCACACTCTCTCCCTCTCCCATACCCCCTCTTTCACACCTCCTCTCCCTCTCTCACACTCCCTCACCCCCTCAACCCTCCCCCTCCCTTCCTCTCTCTCACCCTATCACTTTCCCCCTTACCCTTCTCCATCATTCATTTTCATCCTCTCCCCGCCTCCCTCTCGCTCTCTCTGTCCCTCTTTCTCCTCTCTCTCTCTCTTATTCTATCTCCCTCTCTCTCTTTCACTTTCTCGCTCTCCCTTTCTCCTTTCCCTTGCTTCGCCACCCCTCAGTCAAAGCTTTTTGCTGATTTGAGTAGGGATCTTTTCTGGTACAAGGCTGAAGATCTTGCCCTGTGATTAATTGACAAGTGCTGAAGCCCTGCCCACTCGAACCTCGAGTCATTGCCTTTCTCTGTCTTTAATGTTTGATATTTACAAACAGTTAAATCATTCAGGGACCATTAAAAAATAAAACCACATGTTCTTTGAAAATCAATAAATAAGAAGAGATGAAAGTACTGTGCACAGTAACCATTAAATTGACTTCAATTTACTATATTAAATTAAATATGAAGTGACTCAACTTCTGCCAAACCATTGCTCATACTTCAGGAGTTAAGGAATTTTATAGATGGCAGGCATTAGTGCAATGAGATTCAGCCTTCTAAAAAATCCATTCAACTGCAAATTATAAGTAATCGCTTTTAAATTAAACGGAACGGTACTGGGGGCCAGCACGGTCAGGGCAACACGTCATCTATAAGGAATTGGTACGTTCTCCCCGGGTCCGTCAGGGTTTCCTCCAGGGACTCCGGTTTCCTCCCACCATTCAAAATGTACCGGGGGTTAGACCATACAGCACAGTACAGGCCCTTTGGACCTCAATGTTGTACCAACCCATATATTCCTTTAAAAATGTACTCAACCCTTCCTACCATCCGTGTACCTGTCTCTCTTCTCTTTGGCTTGGCTTCGCGGACGAAGATTTATGGAGGGGGTAAATGTCCACGTCAGCTGCAGGCTCGTTTGTGGCTGACAAGTCCGATGCGGGACAGGCAGACAAGGTTGCAGCGGTTGCAGGGGAAAATTGGTGGGTTGGGGTTGGGTGTTGGGTTTTTCCTCCTTTGCCTTTTGTCAGTGAGGTGTGCTCTGCGGTCTTCTTCAAAGGAGGTTGCTGCCCGCCAAACTGTGAGGCGCCAAGATGCACGGTTTGAGGCGTTATCAGCCCACTGGCGGTGGTCAATGTGGCAGGCACCAAGAGATTTCTTTAGGCAGTCCTTGTACCTTTTCTTTGGTGCACCTCTGTCACGGTGTCTAAGAGTCTCTTAAATGCCCTGAATATTTCAGCCTCCACCACCATCCCTGGCAAGGCATTCCAAGCCCCCACAACTGTCTGTGTATTTTTAAAAAAACTTACCCCTGACTTCTCCCCATAATTTCCCTCCCTTCACTTTGTACACACGTCCTCTGGTGTTTGCTGATCCTGCCCTGGGAAACAGGCGCTGGCCGTCCACCCTTTCGATGCCTCTCAGAATCTTGTAGACCTCTATCAAGTCTCCTCTCATCCTTCTACGCTCCAAAGTGAAAAGTCCCAGCTCTGCTCACCTTGCTTCATAAGACTTATTTTCCAATCCAGGTCACATCCTGGGTTGGAGGTCATTGGGTGTAATTAGGTGGCATGGTCTCGTGGGCCGAAAGGGCCTATTGCCGTGCTATAGAATTACATCTTTTCAAAGGACAGGATTTAAGGATAAGGAAGGGTTGCGGTTTTCACAGCACAGTTACAGACCCTTCAGCCCAGCTCATCAGTGCTGGCCATTCCTTACCTGAGCTCACCCCACTCACCTGTGTTGGGCACAGATCCCTCAAAACTTCCATCCATGGACCTATCCAAATGTCTGTTTGATGTAATTATTCTCACCTCCCACCACTCCCTCAGGCAGCTTGTTCCATGCAGCCTTTCCCATTGGGGCCTCCTTTCAATCCTAACCTGCTATGCCCTCTATAGTATTAAACACCTGTGGAGATAAGGCCACAACACTGGCTGCACTCCCACTGGCCTACTGCAGGGAGCGACCTCTGCACCTGCAGGTAGGCAACCTGGGAGGCTGGCCCCACCACCAATCACCGGCCTGTATATAGACTCGAGCCGGCCCCTCCCGGGGTCCATCAGTCAGATATGTGAAACCAGCAAAGGACAGTCAGGCACACGTGGAGCCAGCAAAGATATTAAGATTGGTGTGTACAGAGTATGAGCTGATTAAAGCCTATAGTTAATTCTCCTCATGTTTTGTGTTTGCTTGCTGCACCACAGTGCACCACAAGCCCCTACCCTCCCGAAAAGACTGTACCATTCTCCTCACCTGCCTTGAGTTTCTCCAGCATTGCATTTTTACTTCCACCACACTGTCTGAAGACTTTTAGATTTTACTTCAGAATTCTTAAACCTCCATCGGATATCCTTGCAGCCTCAGACACTCCAGAGAGAAAACTCCCAGCCTTTCCTGCATCCACACCCCCCCCCCCCACCCACTCCCCAGTCCCCGCAACAATATTTCCTTCAATCTTGTGGGTTTTTTTCCAGCTCAATCACATCCTTCCGACAGCCGGGGTGATAAGAACTGCCCACATTCTCCACAAGTAGTCTCACCCATCGACACCGAGAAACCCACCAAACGGCAGCCAGGAGAGATTCACCGGATGCAGTGAACTGAGATTCACTGGTGGTGTGTTGGGCTGAGGGCTAGCCCCGCCTCTCGGCTCCGCTCCCATCTGCTCACATATAACCCATTTCCCGCCTAAACCCTGAGCCCCTCTGAAGACCACAGTGAGACCCTACCCTCAGTTATAAGCAAATAAAAGTGTTTGTCCTCCCTCCAGTTATGAGAGATTTTATGAGCTTATTCCCTAATCGATGGAAGTGCTACTCAAGCCAAGTTTACTGCTGATAGACCCCCCTGTCCCCCAAAGCAGCTGAAGTGTTCATATACTGGCTACACTGCTTCCAAGCCAATCTGAACGCAACCAGTGATGTCTTCCACACTGATGCGCTCATGAGGTCCGCACTCGTTTCGAGGGTATGATGGTGACATCGAGGCACTGAAGGCTCGGTACCCGAAGTCGCAAAACGAGGTCCTAGCGAGGCACTCACTTGTTCTATATTGACAACAGCCAGGAGAGACCATCGATGATTACCTGCTGGATCTGTGGACGCTTGCCAAGAAGGGCAGGCACGAGGTGGCTATAGGGCATGTTTGTGAGGAAGAACAGATCCGGGACACTCTAGTCACGGGGATCCGCTTGAGGAACACAAGGCAGCAACTGCTCGAGTCGGGTAAGAAGGACCTGGCTAATCATATTGAACTGGCCAGATCACTGGAACAGGCCAAGCTTGAGAACACGACCTTGAAGACAGTGAGTTCACTCATTCAGGTGAGCCCTTCCAAGGAACGGCTGCTCCTACTACCCCAGCCATAACAGCTGCCGTTTCCTGTGCCAGGAACGCTCCCACCGTAGCGAGGGCTTTTTCTGCAGCAAGAGGCCGTCATTCCCGATCTCGTTGCCCCGCTAAAGACTCAGTGTGTTCCACCTGTGGCAAGAAAGAACATTGGGCAAGGGTTTTCCACATGAGGGGAAGCCCGGGGAAGTCTGCGGCCTGCACTGCTCCGGGATCTGATTCCAGCCCCAAACCATCTGCTCCGAATTCACCTGAACCCACTTACTGCGCTACATGTCGACAGAGGGTGACAGTGAGGAAACGGCATGAAAAAGCTGGACAGCCATCTTGCTGTGACTCAAATTCAAACACGGTGCTATCATCGTCAGAGGAGGAAGGAGGGGAGCCATCTTGCCGCCCCACGAGGTCAACGCCATCTTACCCACGCAAGGCAACCTAGGATGGAGGGGCTTCTCAAGTGAGGAGTATGGAGTCTCCGGGGTTCTAGCCTCGATGGTTCTAGACCAGGACAGACCTCACCAGCTCAGCAACTCCAAAGTGACTGTGAAAGTAAACAGACTTCCACTAAATGCCTCATCAGCACAGACTCTACTGAAAGCTTCATAGACTCACGGACTGTGCAGGAATACAGGTACACAATATTTTATCTGGACATCTAAAATCCGGAAAGCTCCAAAATCCGGCAAGTGGGGAGAGAGACGGCAGCACGAGTCGGGTAGGCGAGAGACCGTCAGCGCGATTTGGGTGAGCGAGAAACTGGCAGCGGGAGTCGGGCTGGCAAGGGGGAGAGACTGGCAGCACGAATTGGTGGGTGAGCGCCCAGCAGCACGAGTCGGCGGGCGAGAGCCCAGCAGCACTTGTCAGCGGGCGAGAGACCGGCAGTGCGAGTCGGGTGGGCGGTGGCGGGGGGGCGGGGGGGGTGGTGGATATGGCAGCACATTTCGGGTGGGTTAAAATCTGGCTTTCCAAAATCCAAAAATATCCAAAATTCAGAACACATTGTCCCCCAAGGGTTCCAGATAAAGGATTGGGTACAGGCTAAAGATGGATCCTTCCAATTATCACCTATTCCTTGCGTCTCAGTTGCGCTCTACACGTGTTCAACAACATTGTATCATACATTAGTTGTTGGAAGGGGGAAATTTTATTAAATATGCCTGTATGTACTCGATGAATTGTGTGTCCGATACTGTTGGGTCTGGACTTCCTGTGTCACCTTAAAAATGTGAGCTTGGAGTATTCTGGTCCCCTCCCCTCATAATGGTTCGGAACGGAGGGCCCCTATAATCGGAACCCACATGCAGCCTCTCCACACTGAATATCTATGCCCCCCCCCCTCCGCCACCCCACCACCACCTCTCTTCCCAAATCTGTCCTTGGACTGCAAACCTATTGCTACCAAGAACAGGAGGTACAGCACAGCTGACCAAGATTTCATACAGTCTGAGACACGAAGGTATCATCGAACCTGGCACCAGACCATGGAGAGTGCAAGTGGTCATGGTAAAAGTGGAAAACGAGTCCATGAATCGTTACTCGCTCCTGGATGCATAACCCCCTCCCTCAAATTTCGGACACAGTGAATGATATAGCACAGTATCGGGTCTATTTGACCATTGACCTGAAAGCTGCTTATCACCAGCTGCCAATCCATTCCGAGGACCGTCCACATACGGCATTTGATGCTAACAGTCGTCTCTATCAATTCCAGAGGGTCCCTTTCAGTATTACTAACAGGGTTTCTATCTTCCAGAGGCAGATGGACAAAATGGTGGATAATGTCACCATCTGTGGCCATACCTTGGAAGACCATGACGCCAACCTCCAGAGTGTACGCCACGCGGCAAAAGCCCTGAACCTCACTTATAACTCTGACAAGTGTGTGTTCAGGTCTAAACATCTGACTCTCCTTGGCTACATGGTGGAGAATGACATCATTGACCCTGATCACAATAGGATTTGCCCCGTTAGAGCTCCCCATTTCCCAGGACCCCAAAGGCTTTGAGGAGATGCCTGGGATTTTTCTCATATTACGCCCAGTGGATCCCTCAATACACCAATAAGGTTCGGCCTCTCTTAAAAGCCACTAATTTCCCCCCTCGGCTGAAGCCCAAACAGCTTTTAACTACCTCCGGAATCACAATGTGAAACCCACCATGCACATGGTGGACGTGAATGTACCTTTCCAAGTGGAAAGTGACACTTTGGACATAGCCCTGACGGCTACCCTCAACTAGGCGGGCAGGTCAGTTGCATTTTTTTCTCAGATATTATAATGCCATGAGCTCCGGGACGCATCTGGGAAAAGGAGGTTCAAGCCATTGTAGAAGCCATGAGGCACTGGAGACACGACCTGGCTGGTAGGAAATTTACGCTCCTCACTGACCAGCGCTCGGTCGCATTCATGTTTAATTATGTCAAGAGGGGAAAAATCAAAAATGACAAGATTTCTAGATGGTGGATCGAGCTCTCCACCTCCAATTATTACATTGCCCATCGGCCAGGAGCCCGTAATGACCCTCCAGATGCCTTATCCAGAGGAAGCAGTGACTCTGCACACACTGGCCAACTGCGATTTCTACATAATGAGCTCTGCCATCCAAGGGTCACAAGCATGGCTCATTTTGTCATGGTCCGCAATCTGCCCTACTCCATGGAAGACGTCAGGGAAATGATTAGGTCTTGCCAGGTCTGGGTGGAGTGCAAGTCGCACTTCTACCACCCCTCAAAAGATCACCTGATTGTCATCCAGGCCCTTCGAATGGCTCAGTGTTGATTTTACGGGACTTCTCCCCTTCATGAACAGGAACATTTTTTTCCTCTCTATCACTGATGAGGACTCCCGCTTCCTGTTCACCATCCCGTGTCCAGACATGTCCACCGTCAGTCATAAAGGCCCTAGATTCTACTTTTGTCCTGTTCAGGTATCCTGGCTATATTCATAGGGAGTGGGGCTCATCCTTTATGAGTGATGAGCTTCATCAGGGACCTGGCCCCCACCAGAACAGAGGGTCCATTGCCTCAAGTGCCCTGTGAGCCATGGAGCTCATTCCCACCACCCCCAGTCAGGGCCTCAGAGGATCCGGTTCAGGATCCTCCAACATAGAGCCGGAGACCCAGCCCACCTCTCCTCCCCCACAAGGGGATCAAGAGACCCAAGGAGTCCAAGGCCCCCCCTGTGCTTAGGCATTTCACCAGGATCTCCAGACCCCCGCACCACTTAAATCTGTAAATTTCTAAATAGCCGTATATTTTTCAACCTTTTTTTTCTGAACCCATGTTCTCGGTCTTCATTCACAGACCCTAAATTCTGCAGGAAGGAGTGAATGCAGTGAACTGAGGTTCACTGGTGGTGTGCTGTGCTCATGGCTGGCTCCACTCCCATCTGCTCACTTATAACCCTGGTTTCCCACCTAACACTAGAGCCTTTCTGAAGATCACTGTGAGACCCTCCACATGGTTATAAGCTGATAAAAGCGTTTGTTCTCCCTTCAGTCGTGAGAGCTTTTATTCACACTACACTGGAAATCTCAATGACCGCAGGGTAAGGACTCCAGGAGGTCAGAACAGGGACCAGCCCATCTGTCCTCTTCTTCCTGCTCCACATTCACATTCATCCTTTCATATCTACACATCCATGTCACAACTTCAAACATACATCTTCACTCTGTCCTGGCCCACCTGGAGAACAACACCTCATCCACCAGGCTGCTGCTCATTGACTTCAGCTTGGTGTTTAATACAATCATTCCCCAGAGACTGGTGGAGAAGCTGTCCTCACTGGGACTCAACGCCCTTCTCTGTAGCTGGATCCAAAACCGTAGTCTGTCCGGGTCAGTGGCAGAACATCGAACACAGTCACACTCAACACTGGTGCACCCCAGGGCCATCTGCTCAGCCCGCTCCTGTTCGTGCTACTGACCCACGACTGCAGATCCTCAGATCCAGCTCCAACAGTGTCATCAAGTTTGTAGATGACACACAGTCATTGGCCTCATCAGTCGCTCTACAGAGAAGGGGTGGGAAATCTTGTGAAATGGTGCAAGAGGAACAACTTGAATCTCAATGTGGACTTCAAGAGGACCAGGAACGACCACCCTCCACTGCACATCAACAACCCTGTAGTGGAGACACCAAGTTCCTTGGAGTTCACTAAACTAATGACCTATCGTGAACACTCAACATCTCCTCTCTTATCAGGAAGACACAAAAGTGACGACACTTTCTGAGAAGACTGAAGCAAGCAAGGCTACCGGTCACCATCATGTCAACCCTCTCAGGAGTGTCCTGGATGGCTGCATCACCATGTGGTCCAGTTGCTGCAGAGAAATGGATCGGAGGTCAATCCACAGGACCGTAAGAGCGACAGAGAGGATTACTGGAGTCTCCCCTTCCCCCCACCCCCAAGGACCACCTTATCAACGTGATCTACTAGGATTGTGGTCCACAGAGCGGACACAGAATCATCGAGGACCCCTTCCACCCCGCACACAGCATCTTCCAGCTGATCCCATCGGGAAAGAGATCCAGGAGGATCAGAGCCAGCACCACCAGGCTGAGGAACAGCTTCTTCCCACAGGCAGTGAGAATGGAAAATGACCAAAGGAACGGCTCACACTGACCATCCAAAACTTTAATTTGTACAAAACAATATTTATTCATTTGTATAGATGAAATACTTGTCCTGTATGTGGTATTATTTGTCTGTACGTGTTATGTGTCTGCGTGGTTTGCACCGAGGACTGGAGAACCAGGGTTCGTTGGGTTGTACTCGTCCAATCAGATGACAATAAACTTGACCTGATTACAGCACAGTTGAGGCCTTATGGCCCATGATGTGGTGCTACCTATGTTCTTTGGCTTGGCTTCACGGACGAAGATTTATGGAGGGGTGAAGTCCACGTCAGCTGCAGGCTCGTTTGTGGCTGACAAGTCCGATGCGGGACAGGCTACCTATGTAAACACAATCTAAATGTTCCATACATACCCCAAACCCTCTATTTTACTTCCATCCATGTTCCTGTGTAAGAGTCTCTTCAATGCACCTATTGCAAGAGCCTCTATTACCAGTGAAATTGGGATAGAACATCAACAGCAGCGCCATCTGTTGGGGCATTGGAGAATAACAGTGAGAGCAGTGCCATCTGGTGGAGTTGTGGGGATGAGCAGGGAGAGTGCCGCCATCTAGTGGGGAGCAGTGGAAAGTCCAATGCACAAAACAGCTGGAAGAAGTCAGTGGATCAAAATAGGAAGTGAATTTATTGTCACGGACGCGTCACAAAATCTGTTGTTTGGTGGCAACATCACACAGTGCAAATTTTGCCTAAAAAACAAATAAAAACATAAATTGTGTAAAAGAAGAAAAAGTGAGGCAGTGTCTGTGGTTCATTGATCATTCAGGAATCTGATGGCAGAGGGGAAGAAGCTGTCCTTGTGCCGCTGAAGGCTCGTCTTCAGGCTCCCCGATGGCAGCAGAGTGAAGAGGGCATGGCCTGGGTGGTGCAGTTTTTTGAGAATCGTGGCTGCTTTTTTAAGACCCTGCCTCATGTAGACATCCTTGATGGAATGAATTCTGTTACCTGTGATGTCGCAGGCCGAGTTAACAACCCTCTGCAGTTTATTCTTCTTCTGAGAGCTGGCACCTCCGTACCAGACAGTAAAGTAACCAGCCAGAATGCTTTCCATGGTCCACCTGTAGAAAGGTGCAAGAAGGTGGCACAGTTGACGTTGGGGTTAGCAGAACGTCATTACAGCACCAACGATCGGGACTGGGGTTCAAATCCCACGCTGTCTTTAAAGAGTTTGTACATTTTCACATTTTCCCTGTGTCTATGTGGGTTTCCCTTGGTGGGGCGGGGGTCTCTGGTTTCCTCCCACCATTCGAAAAGTACAGTTAAAAGGGTGTATTTGGGTAGAGGCCTGTTACTGTGCTAAATTTAAAATCTAATTTTTGTGACATCCTAAATCTCTCAAACTCATCACGAATTATAGCCGTTGGCGAGCCTTCTTCATGATTGCATTGACAGGGAGGCTCCAGAACAGATCTTTGGAGATGTTGACACCCAGAAGTTTGAGGTTCTTGGCCCTCTCCACTATTGAGACCTCGATAGAGTCTAGTTCCAGTTTTCCTGACTCCCACAATCATCTCATTAATTTTGCTAAGGTTTAGAGCAAGGTTGTGGTCGTGACACCACTCACCTAGCTGGTCTATCTCCCTCCTGGTCGCTTCCTCATTGCCATCTGTAACTGTGGTGTCATCGGCAAACAGGCATTAGAATTGTACCTGGCCACAGAGTCATGAATAGAGCAGTGGGCTAAGCACGTATCCTCGGGGTGGGCCTGTGTTGATGATCAGTGAGGAGGAGATGTGGTTTCTAATTCGTACTAACTGTGGCCTTCTGATGGGGAAGTCAAGGATCCAGTTGCAGAGGGGGATGCAGAAGCCCAGAAAATGAAGCTTGTTGACCAGCGCTGAGGGAATAATGGTGTTGAAAGCTGAGCTGTAGTTGATAAAGAGCTGTTGATCAAGATCGTTCAGGTCTCGCAGTATCCATAGGAGACAAAGATATATAACCAACAATTTGTGCCTGAGGTCTTCTTCAAAGTATAACCAAAAAGCAGAGAGGTGCCTGAATGAAAAGGAAGGGGGAATAGGGAGAGAGAAAGAGGCAGGGGAAAGGACTGTAGGTCCTTTCATGCTGGCTACGAGCGCGGAGTGAAAACATAAACTGACCTATCATCCTTTCTTCTTTGGCTTGGCTTCGCGGACGAAGATTTATGGAGGGGGTAAAAAGTCCACGTCAGCTGCAGGCTCGTTTGTGGCTGACAAGTCCGATGCGGGACAGGCAGACACGATTACAGCGGTTGCAAGGGAAAATTGGTTGGTTGGGGTTGGGTGTTGGGTTTTTCCTCCTTTGCCTTTTGTCAGTGAGGTGGGCTCTGCGGTCTTCTTCAAAGGAGGTTGCTGCCCGCCAAACTGTGAGGCGCCAAGATGCACGGTTTGAGGCGATATCAGCCCACTAGCGGTGGTCAATGTGGCAGGCACCAAGAGATTTCTTTAGGCAGTCCTTGTACCTTTTCTTTGGTGCACCTCTGTCACGGTGGCCAGTGGAGAGCTCGCCATATAACACGATCTTGGGAAGGCGATGGTCCTCCATTCTGGAGACGTGACCCATCCAGCGCAGCTGGATCTTCAGCAGCGTGGACTCGATGCTGTCGACCTCTGCCATCTCGAGTACTTCGACGTTAGGGATGTAAGCGCTCCAATGGATGTTGAGGATGGAGCGGAGACAACGCTGGTGGAAGCGTTCTAGGAGCCGTAGGTGGTGCCGGTAGAGGACCCATGATTCGGAGCCGAACAGGAGTGTGGGTATGACAACGGCTCTGTATACGCTTATCTTTGTGAGGTTTTTCAGTTGGTTGTTTTTCCAGACTCTTTTGTGTAGTCTTCCAAAGGTGCTATTTGCCTTGGCGAGTCTGTTGTCTATCTCATTGTCGATCCTTGCATCTGATGAAATGGTGCAGCCGAGATAGGTAAACTGGTTGACCGTTTTGAGTTTTGTGTGCCCGATGGAGATGTGGGGGGGCTGGTAATCATGGTGGGGAGCTGGCTGATGGAGGACCTCAGTTTTCTTCAGGCTGACTTCCAGGCCAAACATTTTGGCAGTTTCCGCAAAGCAGGACGTCAAGCGCTGAAGAGCTGGCTCTGAATGGGCAACTAAAGCGGCATCGTCTGCAAAGAGTAGTTCACGGACAAGTTTCTCTTGTGTCTTGGTGTGAGCTTGCAGGCGCCTCAGATTGAAGAGACTGCTATCCGTGCGGTACCGGATGTAAACAGCGTCTTCGTTGTTGGGGTCTTTCATGGCTTGGTTCAGCATCATGCTGAAGAAGATTGAAAAGAGGGTTGGTGCCAGAACACAGCCTTGCTTCTCGCCATTGTTAATGGAGAAGGGTTCAGAGAGCTCATTGCTGTATCTGACCCGACCTTGTTGGTTTTCGTGCAGTTGGATAATCATGTTGAGGAACTTTGGGGGACATCCGATGCGCTCTAGTATTTGCCAAAGCCCTTTCCTGCTCACGGTGTCGAAGGCTTTGGTGAGGTCAACAAAGGTGATGTAGAGTCCTTTGTTTTGTTCTCTGCACTTTTCTTGGAGCTGTCTGAAGGCTGTTCCAGTGTCCCATTCATGTTGAACGATGCCTCGTACTACCTTCCAGACACAATGGAGGAGGGGCGACTGGTGCCGTAGCACCATCCATCATAAATAAACAACAAAGCAATGGCCATCTTCCCTACCCATAATCCCCCAAGTAGCTGCAACTGTTCCCAGAACAGTTCCAGCTGCATGGAGGGATTATGGGTAGGGAAGACAGCCATTGATCTGCCGCACTTTGAGCTGCTGACGAGCTGCCCAGTGAGGTGCCGGAGCGGCCTGTGGGGCTGTCACAGCCCGCACCGGCCGCCCTGACGGCCCCCACTCTGTCAGCTCCCACCGGCCATTCCTGCCCTGACGGGGTCACAGAGAGAAAGAGAGAGAGAGAGAGAGACAGAGGGGGGTGGTGAGGGGATGGGAGAGAGAGGGGTCTCTGTCTGATGGCGTCATCAGCCCCCGTCCCTATCCAGCCGCTTGTAGTGGCTGTACATCCATGCAGGGTGGTGGAGCCCAGCGCTCCCCCGCTGACCCTTCCCCCAAGAGGGATTGCAGTCGGCGCCTTGGAGCTGGCCATGGCGCATTAATGGAGGTACGTCTCCTGACGCAAGGGTGGAGAATCTCTGCCTTTACACTGGGGCTTTTATCACAGAGCTTCCTTCAAAGACAGAGGCATCTTTTGCAGAGACTGCAGTGGAGCAGCTGGATGGGGTTCCACAGGAACGTCTGCAGTCGCTGTGGATGGTGGTGCAATACCCAGAAAATGCTGGAGGAAATCAGCAAGGCCTGCCCCACTGCATCTACACCCTTTAACTCCCACAGAGGTTGCAGGACAACCCCAGCGTCCGCACTTCCCTGCTCACCTCTGTGGTGGTCCACCACCGGCCTACTGCAGGGATCAACACCTATACCTGCAGGAGTGTAAGGAGACAGGACAACACCTGGCCAGCTGTCAATCAGTCGGCCTGAAGGGACTAAGCCCCACCCGGTCAGGTGTCAATCACCCTCTGGGATATGAGCCTGCGCCGGCCACCCGAAGCTCACTCAGAGTTACTGCAGCTACACCCAGCCTGGCTCTGTAGAAGTCCTTGTGGATTAAAGCCTGTTGTTCTGTCTTTACCTTGTGTGTGTCTGATTCTGGCTAACAGCGCGCCACAATTTAATCCACAAAATTTTCTAACAGCTGCCTTGGATAAACTCCTGAGCTCAGGGAGCCTTAAAGTCGACCCATGCCACCCGGAAGCCCAGACACGCTTCGAGATCTGGCAGCACGCGGTCGAGGCAATCATCGAGGCGCATGAGGGCGACATCCTGGACTCAGATCGGAGGAGGTTGGTCCTACTCCAGTCAAAGCTGGGTCCCTGTGCCTTCCAGGCAACCAAAGGCTCCTCCACGTACAAGAGCACAATAAACACTCTCGAGAACTTGTACAAGCCCCCCATGAATGTGGTCTGTGCAAGGTACCTCCTCAAAACCCGAGCCCAGCAACCCGGGGAGACGGCTGAGTCTTACCTGAGACACCTGTGAGAGTTGGCCCGACCGTGTCTGGCTGAACCCGGGGTAGGTGCAGAGGAGGTCGAGAGGCTGATCTGGGATGCCTTCATCCGATGGCTACACTTGAGGGCCATCTGGCAGAAGCTGCTGGAAGACAATATCTATGGCTGAACCAAGACAGTGGAAGTGGTCCAAACACTGGAAGCGACAGCCCTGCACATCGAAGCCTTCGATTCCAGGTTCCCCCAGGCTCCCTCATGGCCCTCTCACACTGCAGCTGCAGCCCCAGACCGAGCTGGGGAAGAGAACGTCGCTGCAGCAGGTGCCCAGCGCCCTTGTAAGTACTGTGGGTCCTGGTGTGGGTCAGACCAACGATCACGCCAAAACTGCCCAGCTAGGAACCAGTATTGTTCCCGACACGGCAAGGAAGGCAACTTCGCTAAAGTGTACCTCTCAAAACCAGCCGGCAGCTCAGCGGCCCTCTATGACCTTCCCACCTCCCCCGCGGACCCCTCCACGTGCACGTGCCGGGCAGCGCCATTGTCCCCGCTACGACTTCCGCCTTCCCCAACATTGATGGTGCAACATCCGGCCCCACCACCATGTGCCCCGAGCACCTGGACCACTTCCCCCGGTACAACGAGCACGGCTGGAGAAGGAGGCCAGCCACGCAGCAGGCCCTCACGAGCCGCCGCCATCTTGGGCCAGGCAGTGGCCAACATGGAGGGCTCCCGATGATGTTGAGAATGACGTGGTCAGAATGGGCAGTGACCAGGCTGCCCTACCGATGCTCCCCATGCTTCCGGGTGCCAACGGCTGCCGCATGCCGCACCCCACAACAGAAGTCGGTGAATGTGGTGCTACACCACCGTCCTACTGCAGGGGGCGACCTCTGTCCCTGCAGGAGTGTAAGGGGACAGGACAACACCTGGCCGGCTGTCAATCAGTCGGCCTGAATGGATCAAGCCCCACCCAGTCGGGTGTCAATCACCCTCCGGGATATAAGCCTGTGCCGGCCTCCCGAGGCCTCACACTGAGTTGCTGCAGCTACAGTCAGCCTGGCTCTGTGGAAGTCTTTGTGGATTAAAGCCTGTTGTACAGTCTTTACCTTGTGTGTGTCTGATTCTGGCCAGTGGGGGCCAGAGGCCGTATAGCAGCACCATTGGTGGGGTGAGCGGGGGGGGGGGGGGGGTGGAAGGATCAGTGCAGCGGTGCCATCTGCTGGAGGCTGCGGGGAAATTCCATGTCAATACTGTATAGCAGAAATAGACCATTCAGCCCAGCCCTGCCATTCAATCATTAGCTGATCCATTTTCCCACTCAACCCCACTGCTTGACCTTCTCCCCATAACCTTTGATGCCCTGGCTAATCGATCTCTGCTTTAAATACACCCAATGACCCAGCCTCCACAACTGCCCGTGGCAACAAATTCCACAGATTCACCATCCTCTACATCTCTAAGTGGATGCTCTTCAATCCTGAAGTTGTGCCCTCTTGTCCTAGACTCTCTCACCATGGGAAACAACCTTTCTACATCTACTCTGTCCATGCCTTTCAAAATGTTTCAATGAGATCTCCACCCCACCCCCACCCCAATTCTCCTAAATCCCAATGAATGCAGGCCAGGAGCTGTCAAAAGCTCCTCATATGATAACCCTTTCATTCCCAGAATCATCCTTGTGAACCTCCTCTGATCCCTCTCCAACGTCAGCACATCATTTCTTAAATGAGGAGCCCAAAACTGCTCACAATCTCCATGTGAGGTCTCACCAGGGCCTTATAAAGCCTCAACATCACATCCCTGCTCTTAGATTCCATTGTAT